>NC_082720.1:7141089-7469839 GCF_030144855.1 Hypanus sabinus
GTTTGTGTATCTGAATAGTGGGAACGAAGAGCAGGAAGGACAGTTGATGCACTTTCTGTGGTTGCATGGAAAAATACCAAACTATACGAAGTGATGGGCAAAGAGAAAAACAGACCAGGGAGTTGTGGTGTTTAAGTGGAGGGAAGACTATCTGTCTGGTGGAAATTTGCAAGGGCTGGCAGAAATTGAGGAGGATGGTTGGTTAAACACTGTGGTTGGAAAGGTAGAACGCACACAAACACAAAGTACACTGCAGATGCTGTGGTCAAATCAAGATGTACAAAAAAGCTGGATGAACTCAGCAAGTCGGGCAGCATCCATTGAAAGAAGCAGTCAATGTTTCGGGTCGAGACCCTTCGTCAGCAAAGATTCTCTGAACTGCTTCCAATGTATACAGTATAAACAGACCAAAAAATATATACAGTACTCCATTGGTGACTCTGTATAACTGAAACATAAACTTTGTATGTTAATATTCTTTTCAAGAACTAAATGATAAAATTCTGTTGGCTATTCTCTTCTGTTGTGCCTATAGACTAGCTTTTTGTGAAAAATACACCCGGACACCCGGCTCCCTGCAGCCTATTTAACCCCAGTTTTCATGCACAGATCTTGTTTACTTATCAAACCAGCCGGTCTCAACCAGTTGCCTGTTGTATTTAGTTTCTGTTCTCCTGGTTTGTGGCCCCTCAAGTCTAGTATTAAAGTTATCATTCATTGCTAAATTGTCTCCCCTGCTCTGCTTCTGGGTCAAGCCTCCTCTACATCTCCTGACAAAATAAATGAACCCTCGACTGACCCAGCAGAGAATGCTCATCTAGAGGAAGGCATTCATGGATACAAGTACACGATCCAAAAGCAGCAGGAAACCACTGACCATCTGCTCACCACCCTCTTCCAACTCACTGCATTGGTGTAGCAACTTGCATCAGTTAACCTCCTCCCTCTCACCACCCGATTCCATGCTCAAATGCTTTGATGGATCTCCAATCCCATACCCTGACTTCCTGTCCCAGGGCTTCTTGCACTTTGAGCTCCAGCTGACTCTGTATTCTACAGACCAGGCCAAGGTTGCCCTCCTCTTTGCTCTCTTGATTGGGTGAGCTCAGACCTAAGCCACCACTAACTGTAACAATAAAACCCACATTTGTAACAGACAGGAGGATTTCACCGCTGAGATGTGCCAGATTTTTGATCATCTGGGAACTGGAGGGAAGGCAGCAGATCAGGTACTTTGCCTGCATTAAGGCTCATGCTCTATGCTGGATTACACCATGGAATTCAGGATCCTTATGGCAGAGTCCAGCCGGAACACAGTGGCACTGCTGGCCTATCACCATCATAACCTCTCAGAGCACTTGAAAGATGAGCTGTCTACCTGGGAGATGCACACTGACAGTGAAAGCCTCATCACTCTGGCTTTCCATGTTAACAAACATCTCATGGAATAACCATTAAGACCATCAGCCAGACTCCCAGCTCCATTTCAGGCTGACAGACCCTCCTCACCAATGCCTTCACAATCCCCAAGAACGTGAGCATCACTGAAGAAACAACTAATGTGTTTACAGCACAGCAGCCAACCACCAATGCATCTGGGAAACAGTGCCTCCAGGTCGAGACAAGTGGCATCCTCTCTGGGAAGCTCTTCCTAGCCCCTTGTTCCAGCACTACAACCCATCTCACTCTCTCTGTACTCTTCCACATTCCACTGGCTCCACTCGCACAGGAGGTTCTGGTGGATTCCAGCACAGCAAATTTCTGTATCAGAATCTGTGTGTGCAGCTTGGACTCCCTGCAAAGCCTAGCTCTCCCTTCAACATCATGGCCATTGAGGGATGTCCCTTGGGATCTTCAACATGGCCTGTGCATGAGTGTCACAGAGCACAGCAAATCTATTTAGTTCTTTCTGATCAACACCCAACACTCCTTTCATCCTGGATCTCCACTCACAATCCTCACTTTACCTGTTCAGCCATTTCACTGCTGAGTTGGGGACACACCCGCCTGCAACATCAGCTGACTTCACTGCGTAAAACCTTGGAGACGGAGGAAACATTTGACCTCACCAAACTCCCACAGAAGAATCATGACTTACCCAGTGTCTTTGGTAAAAAGGCACTCTCTCGCCTCTCTGACCGCATGACTGTGTGATTGACCGCCTCCCGGGCATCTGTTCTCCCTATCTCCTTCTGAGATCCAAGCCATGAAAGAGTACATCCCCAAAGTGCTACTGTACGGATTCATTCAGCCATCCCAATCCCCAGCTAATGCAGGGTTCTTCTTTGTCAAAAAGAAAAATGGGGGTCTTTGTCCTTGGATTGACTACCATGGACTCAACAAAATCACTGTTAAGATCCGCTACCTTCTCGCCTTGATGGATAATGAATTCAAGACACTCTGCAGGGACCAGATCTTTCTCAAAATGGATCTATGGAGTGCGAACAATCTGATCTACACCTGTCAGGGGATGAGTGAAAGACTGCATGTAAAACACCCACTGGCCACTATGAATACTATGAAAGCCATTCAGACTTTCCAACTTTTCCATGCCTTCATCAACAAGAATGTCTGAGATACTCTACACAGAGATTCAACTTCACAGGTATGTTTTCATTCACCTCAACAAGATCTTCATTTTCACCAAGGACACCCTAGGACCATGTCTGTCACATCCACTCAGCCCGAAAGCATTTTCTCAAAAACCAACTACAAGTTGCAAATTTCCAGTTCCATACTCCGGTCATTTCTTTTCTTGATTGTGTCCTTTTACTCCAAGGCATAACCCAGAGAAACTTGTGCCCCATCTTTGAATGGCCCCAACTGCAGTTGCTCAAAAAGCCTCAGTAATTCTTAGGCTTCTCCAAATTCTATAATCAGAAACTACAGTCAAATCACTGTTCATCTTGCTTCCCTCACCAAGTCACTGATGCACAATCAATAACTCACTCTGAGGCGTAAAGTCGAGATATCAGCTTTTATTGACTGGAAGAAGGAACAAGCAGTGGTTGACCACCATACTACATCCTGGAGACTGAGAGGCCGGGCTCAGGCCTCAATTGTCTTTATACAGGGGTCTGTGGGAGGAGCCATAGGAGCAGTCAGCAGGAGACGTGTCCAGACAGGTATATGTAGTTCACCACAGTCACCTACCTCAAAGATAATCTGATCTGCTGCTGCTGCAGACCACATCTCTGAGGAACTCAACATACATTCACCACTGCTCTCGTTCTCCGCCATTTGAACCCCTCCAGACCTTTTGTGGTAGAAGTGAGTGCATCTGACATGGAGCCATTCTCTTCCAGAGAAAACTGGACACAAGACACACCTTTGTGCCTCCTTGCGCAAGTTCAACCCTACGCAGTCATTATGGAGTAGAGCACAGGGAGCTACTCATCATTAAATGGACCTTGGAGGAATGGGATGGAGAAATTGGCTGCTGAAAACACTTAAAATGTATGCCCTAACAAGACAGTTCAACCCAACTGAAACAGAGACATACCCTCACCCTCCCAGATCCTCACCCCAATCATCTGGGACTTTGAGAACTAGATCCCCCAGGCCCTAAAGCACAAGCCTGCTCTAGCCAACAAACCTGACAACTGCATGTGCGAGCTGGTGGCCGTGCACTCCAGTGGGTCCACTTCTCACCCCTCTCTGACCATCCAGGTACACGACAGACTCTAGATCATGGCCCACCATGATCGCAGTTTGTTGCTACCTGCCCTCAGCACTCTCACTGTAATCCTACCAACCAGCTCCTGCGATCCCACATCACCATACATTTCTCGATAGGGATTTCTGGATTGCTACCAGTGTCACATGCTAGTGAGGGTTGAAACAGAATAATCTGGCAGATAAATGCATGGCTGGTGCAGGGGGCAGGGCTTCAGGTTCTTGAGATCTCTTCTGGGGGAGGTATGACCTGTACAATGGGACATGTTGCACCTGAACCCAAGAGGAAAGAATATTCTTGCGGGTAAGTTTGTTAGAGCTGTTGGGGAGGGTTTAAACTAATTTGGCAGGTGGATGGGAACTGGAAGGAAGGGATTCAGGATAGGACAGATGGTAAAAATAGCAAAGACAGCATGCAGTCAGACTGTCAGGAAGGGCAGACAGTTGATAAGACAAAATTGCAGTCAGCAGGGTGGGTATCCGTGCATTAGGGATGCAAAATCAAATAGGGTAGTAAACGCAGCACTCAAAGTGTTGTAACTCAATGCAGAGTATAAGAAATAAAGAGGATGATCTTGTTGCACTATTACAGGTTGTCCGGTATGATGTTATGGCCATCACACTGAATTGTGACTGGAGGATGGTTGTAATCGTAAGCTAAATGTCCAAGGTTACACATTGTATTAGAGGGATGGAAAGGTAGGCAGAGCAGGTGGCATGGCTCTGTTGGTAAAGAATGGCATCAAATCAATGGAAAGATGCGATATACAATCGAAAGCTACAAAGTTAAGAAGCTGCAAAGTTAAAAGGATCCTGATGCCAGTTATATACAGGCCTCCCAACAATAGCTGAAAGTTGGTCACAGATTACAACAGGAAATAGAAAAAGCATGTCAAAAGACAATGTCATGATAGTCACTGGGGATTTTAACATGCAGGACAACTGGGAAAATGAGGTTGGTAAGGGTGAGTTTGTTGAATGCCTAAGAGAATGGCTAAGAGATTTTAGAGCAGTTTGTCATTGAGCCTACTAGGGGATCAGCTATACTGGATTGGGTGTTATGTAATGAACCGGAGAGATAAGGGAGTTTAAGGTAAAAGAACCTTTAGGAGCTAGTGATCACAATATGACTGAGTTCAACTTGAAATTTGATAGGGAGAAAGTAAAGACTGATGTAGCAGTATTTCAGTGGAGTAAAGGAAGTTACAGAGAGGAGTTGGCCAAAGGAAATTGGAAGGAGCTGCTGGCAGGGATGACAGTAGAGCAGCAATGTCAAGTTTCTGGGAAAAATTAGGAAGGTGCAGGACTGATGTATTCCAAAAATGAAGAAGTATTCCAATGGCAAAATAGTATAACCATGGCTGACAAGGGAAGTCAAAGCTAGTGTAAAACAAAAGAGAGGGTATAAAACAAAGCAAAAATTAGAAGACAGAGGATTGGAAAGCTTTTAACAACCTGCAGAGAGTAACAAAAAAAAAACATTAGGAGGAAAGAGATGAGGAAAGAGAATCATTAGGGAAAATATCAAAGTGAATAGTAAAAGCTTTTTCAAGGATGTAAAAAAAAATGAGAGATGAAAGTGAACATAGGCCAGAGAAATAATAATGGGGGCCAAAGAGATGGCAGATGAACTAAATGAGTATTTTACATCAGCCTTCAATGTGGAAGAAACTAGCAGTATGCCTGATGTTGTAGTGTGTGAAGAAAGAGGAGTTTGTATGGTTACTATTACAAGGCAGAAGATGCTCAAAAAACTGAAAAACCTAAGGGTACATAAGTCAACTGGACCAGATGAACTGCCTTGCTCTGAAAGAGGTAGTGTTTAGAGATTGTGGAGGCATTAGCAATGTTTTTCAAAAATCAATGGACTCTGGCATGGTGCCAAAGGACTGGAAAAATGCAAATATCAATCCAGTCTTCAAGAAAGGAGGAAGACAGCCAAAAAGAAATTATAGACCAGTTAGCCTGACCTCAGTGGTTGGGAAGGTGTTGGAGTCAATTATTAAGGATGCGGTTATGGAGTGCTTGGTGACACAGGACAAGATAGGACAAAGTCAGCATGGTTTTCTTAAGGGAAAATATTGCCTGATGAGTCTGTTGGAATTCTTTGAGGAGATGACACATAGGATAGATAAAGGAGATGCAGTGGATGTTGTAGATTTGGACTTTCAGAAGGTCTTTGACAAGGTGCCACATGTGAGGCTGTTTACCAGGTTTAGAACATAGAAGGAATACAGCACAATACAGGCCCTTCAGCCCACAATGCTGTGCTGAACATGTAGTTACCTGAGAAATTACCTAGGTTACCCATAGCCCTCTATTTTTCTAAGCTCCATGTACCTACCCAGGAGTCTCTTAAAAGATCCCATCACATCTGCCTCCACCACCGGCAGCCCATTCCACGCATTCACCACTCTCTGCGTAAAAACTTACAATAGACAATAGGTGCAGAAGTAGACCATTCGGCCCCTCTAGTCTGCACTGAATCTCCTCTGTACCTACTTCCAAGCACCTGAAAACTGTGCCCTCTCATGACAGCCCTTTCAGACCTGGGGAAAAGCCTCTGATTAACCACACAATTGATGCCTCTAATCATCTTATACACCATGGTAAGTATTACAAGAGTCCATGGTATTACAGTAAAGTTACTAACATGACTAGAGCATTGGCTAATTGGTGGGAGGCAGCAATTGGGAATGAAATGACCCTTGTCTGGTTGGCTGCCAATGACTAGTGGTGTTTCACAGGGGTATATGTTGGAATAATTTATTTTATGCTTTACATAAATGATTTAAATGAGGGAACAGATGGCTTTGTTGCCAAGTTTGCAGGTGATATGAAGATTAGTGGAGGGGCAGGTAGTGTTGAGGAAATAGGAAGGTTGCAGAGAAACTTAGATCAGGAGAATGGGCAAGAAAGTGGCAAATGAAATACAATGTTGGAAAATTCATGGACATGCACTTTGGTAGTAGAAATAAATGTGCAGACTATTTTCTAAACAGGGAGAAAATCCAAAAATCTGAGATGCAAAGGGACTTGGAATTCCCTGTGCACGACACCCTAAAGGTTAACTTGCAGGCAGATTTGCAGGGGAAGATGGCAAATTAAATGTTAGCATTCATTTCAAGAGGTCTAAAATACAAGAACAAGGATGTGATGCTGAGGCTTTATAGGGCACTGGTGAGGTCTCACCTTGAGTATTGTGAACAATTTTGGACTCCTTATCTAAGATGTACTGGAATTGGATAGGGTCCAGATGAGGTTCACAAAGATGAAACATAGAAACAGAATGCTCAGAGGCCCTTTGGCCCACAATGCTGTGCTGAACATGTACTTACTTAAAAATGACCTTATGTTACCCATAGAGCTCTATTTTTCTAACTCCATGTACCTATTCAGAAGTCTCTTAAAAGACCCTATTGTATCCTCCTCCACCACCGTCACTGGCAGCCCATTCCACACACTCACCACTCTGCATAAAAAAAACTTACCCTGACATCTCCTTTGTACCTACTTAAGCACCTTAAAACTATGCCTCTCAGGTTAGCCATTTCAGCCCTGAGAAAAAGCCTCTGACTATCCACACGATCAATGTCTGTCTTATACATCTCTATCAGGTCATATCTCATCCTCCGTCACTCCAAGGAGAAAAGCCTGAGTTCACTCAAACTTTTCTCATAAGGCATTCTCCCCAATCGAAGCAACATCACTGTAAATCTCCTCCACAGCCTTTCTATAGTTTCCACATCCTTCCTGTAGTGAGGTGACCAGAACTGAGCACAGTACTCCAAGTGGGGTCTGACCAGGGTCCTATATAGCTGCAACATTACCTCTCGGCTCCTAAATTCAATTTCACAATTGATGAAGGCCAATGCACTGTATGCCTTCTTAACCACGAGTCAACTTGCACAGCTGCTTTAAGTGTCCTATGGACTCGGACCCCAAGATCCCTCTGCCAAGAGTCTTGCCATTAATACTATACTTTGCCATCATATTTGACCTACCAAAATGAACTACTTTACACTTATCTGGGTTGAACTCCATCTGCCACTTCTCAGCCCAGTTTCACATTCTATTGATGTCCCACTGTAACCTCTGACAGCCCTCCACACTATCCACAACACCCCCAAACTTTGTGCCATCAGCAAATTTACTAACCCATCCCTCCACTTCCTCACCCAGGACATTTATTAAAATCACGGAAAAGGGGTTGCCTCTCCAAATGTTCAAAAATTCTGCCTCTCAGGATCTTCTCCATCAACTTACCAACCACTGAAGTAAGACTCACTGCCTATAATTTCCTGGGCTAACTCTACTCCCTTTTGTGAATAAGGGAACAACATTTGCAAACCTCCAATTCTCTGGAACCTCTCCCGTCCCCATTGACAATGCAAAGATATTGCCAGAAGCTCAGCAATCTCTTCCCTCACCTCCCACAGCAGCCTGGGGTATATCTCATCTGGTCCCAGTGACTTATCCAACTTGATGCTTTCCAAAAGCTCCAGCACATTCTCTTTCTTAATGTCTATATGCTCAGGCTTTTTAGTCCACTGTAAGTCATTGTGAAGATCCTTTTCTGCAGTGAAAACTGAATCAAAGTATTCATTAAATACCTAGAACCATAGAACATTACAGCACAGAAACAGGCCTTTTGGCCCTTCTTGGCTGTGCCGAACCATTCTTCTGCCTAGTCCCACTGACCTCCATATCCCTCCATACACTTCTCATCTATGTACCTGTCCAAGTTTTTCTTAAATGTTAAAAATGAGCCCACATTTACAACTTCATCTGGCAGCTCATTCTACACTCCCACCACTCTCTGTGTGAAAAAGCCCCCCCAATGTTCCCTTTGAACTTTTCCCCCTTCACCCTTAACCCATGTCCTCTGGTTTTTTCTCCCCTAGCATCAGTGAAAAAAGCCTGGTTGCATTCACTCTTTCTATACCCATCATAATTTTATATGCCTCTATCAAGTCTCCCCTCATTCTTCTACACTCCAGGGAATAAAGTCCTAACCTAATCAACCTTTATCTGTAACACAAGTTTCTTAAGTCCCAGCAACATCCTTGTAAACCTTCTCTGCACTCTTTCAATCTTATTATTATCCTTCCTGTAATTCAGTGACCTAAACCGTACACAATAATCCAAATTCGGCCTCATCAATGCCTTATACAACCTCACTATAACATTCCAACTCTTATACTCAATACTTTGATTTATAAAGGCCAACGTACCAAAAGCTCTCTTTACTACCCTATGTACCTGTGACGCCACTTTCAGGGAATTTTGTATCTGTATTCCTAGATCCCTCTGTTCTACCACATTCCTCAGTGTCCTACCATTTACCTTGTATGTTCTACCTTGGTTTGTCCTTCCAAAGTGCAATACCTCTCATTTGTCTGTATTAAACTCCATCTGCAATTTTTCAGCATGTTTTTCCAGCTGGACCAGATCCTTCTGCAAGCTTTGAAAACCTTCCTCACTGTCCACTACACCTCCAATCTTTGTATCATCAGCAAATTTGCTGATCCAATTTACTGCACTATCATCTAGATCATAGGTGTCAAACTCAAGGCCCACGGGCCATATCCGGCCCGCGAGATCATTTTAGATAGATCTATTATTTTAATTATTAATGGCCCGGCGATATGAAGCCTATGATTGTGTTAATACCAATCATAAAAATAATGCTTGCTCAGCAGTCTTCTTCCTAAGAAACGGAATTTGTGAAGTGAAACACTTTGTAGTTATAGCAGAGACTGAGACACATGAGAACAGGCCGAAAAAACGGAGGCAATGAAAGCTGTGTTCGCACGTGCCTGACTGATCTGGCCCGCATGAAGCTGCATTTTGCCTAATCCGGCCCGTGACCTAAAATGAGTTTGACACCCCTGATCTAGATCATTGATATAGATGACAAATAACAATGGACCCAGCACTGATCCCTGTGGCACACCATACCTCTGCTATTTCCTCCGGTTCCATGCACACTTTTCCACTGTCACACTTGATTGGTCCTATTTTCACATCTTATCCTCTTGCTCTTCACATACTTGTAGAATGCCTCGGGATTTTCCTTAATCCTGCACACCAAGGCCTACTCATGGCCCCTTCTGGCTCTCCTAATTTCATTCTCAAGCTCATTCCTGCTAGCCTTATAATCTTCTAGATGTCTATCATTACCAAGTTTTTTGAACCTTTTGTAAGCTTTTCTTTTCTTCTTGACTAGATTTTCGACAGCTTTTGTAGACCACGGTTCCTGTACCCTACCATTCTTTTCCTGTCTGATTGGAACGTACCTATGTAGAACACCACACAAATATCCCCTGAACATTTGCCATATTTCTGCCATACAATTCTCTAAGAACATCTGTTCCCAATTTATGCTTCCAGGTTTCTGCCTGATAGTCTTATATTTCCCCTTTCTCCAATTAAGTGCTTTCCTAACTTCCCCATCTATTCCGATCCTTCTCTAATGTTATGGTAAAGGAGATAGAATTCTGATCACTATCTCCAAAATGCTCTCCCACTGAGAGACCTGACATCTGGCCAGGTTCATTTCCTAATACCAGATTAAGAACAGCTTCTCCTTGTGTAGGCTTATCTACATATTGTGTTAAGAAACCTTCCTGAAAACACCTAACAAACTCATCCCCATCTAAACCCCTTGCTCTAGGGAGATGCCAATCAATATTTGGGCAATTAAAATCTCCTGGCATGATAACCCTTTTATTATTACACCTTTCCAGAATCTGTCTCCTTGTCTGCTCCTCTATGACCCTGTTGCAATTGGGTGGTCTATAAAAAACAGAGTTATTGACCCCTTCCTGTTTCTAATTTCCACCCACAGAGACTCAGTAGACAATCCCTCCATGACTTTCTCCTTTTCTGCAGCCGTGACACAATTTCTGATCAGCAGTGCTGCGCCCCCACCTCTTTTCCCTCCCTCCCTGTCCTTTCTGAAACATCTATAGCCTGGCACTCTAAGTGCCCCTGAACCATCCAAGTCTCTGTAATGGCCACAACATCATAGCTCCAAGTATTGATCCATGCTCTAAGCTCTTCCGTTTTGTTCATGATGCTTCTTTCATTAAAATAGACACATTTCAAACCATCAGTCTGAGCATATCCCTTCTCTATCACCTGCCTATCCTCCCTCTTGCTCAGTCTCCAAGCTTCCTCTATTTGTGAGCCAACAGCCCCTTCCTCCGTCTCTTCAATTCGGTTCCCACCCCCCAGCAACTCCAGTTTAAACTCTCCCCAACAGCCTTCGCAAACCTCCCTGCTAGGGCATTGGTCCCCCTCAGATTGAAGTGCAATCTGTCCTTTACGTAGAGGTCACACCTGCCCCAAAAGTGGTCCTAATTTTCCAGAAATCTGAATCCCTGCCCCCTGCTCCAATCCATCAGCCAGGCATTTATCCTCCACCTCACTCTATTCCTATACTGTACTCACTGTCATGTGGCCCAGGCTTTAATCCTGAGATTACTACCTTTGAGGTCCTGCTTCCCAACTTTCTTACGAGCTCCCTAACGTCTGTTTTCAGGACCTCCTCCCTTTTCCTACCCAGGTCTTTGGTACCAATATGTACCACGACCTCTGGCTGTTCACCTTTCCTCTCCAGGATATTGTGGACACGATCAGAAACATCCCAGACAAACTACCATCCGTGTTTCTTTCCTGCATCCACAGAATCACCTGCCTGACCCCCAAACTATAGAGTCTCCTGTTACTGCTGCCTTCTTTCTTTCCCTACTCTTCTGAGCCACAGGGCCAGATTCTGTGCCGGAGGCTTCCCTCAGGTAGGCCACCCCACCCAACAGTACTCAAACAGGAGTACTTATTGTTAAGGGGGACAGCTACAAGGGTACTCTCTAGTATCTGCCTCTTGCCCTTCCCTCTCCTGACTGTCTGTCTCCCAAAGCCCCAGTGTGACTACTTGCTTATAGCTCCTCTCTATCACTTCCTCACTTTCCTGGGATTCTGGGAATGAAAGGGCTATCATATGCGTAACATTTGATGGCTCTGGGTCTGTACTCATTGGAATTTAGAAGAATGAGGGGGGTTCTCATTGAAACCTCTCGAACTTTGAAAGGCCTAGACAGAGTAGATGTGGAAAAGGTGTTTCCCATGGTGGGGGAGTCTAGGACAAGAGGGGACAGCCTCAGGATAGAGGGGTGTCTATTTAAAACAGAGATGTGGAGAAATTTCTTCAGCCAGAGGGTGGTGAATTTGTGGAACTTGCTGCCACATGCAGATGTAGCAGCCAGGTCATTGTGTGTATTCAAGACAGAGATAGACAGGTTCTTGATTGGACATGGCATCAAAGCTTACCGGGAGAAGGCCAGGAACTGGGGTTGAGAAGTAAAAAAGATCACCCATGATTGAATGATGGAGCAGACTCGATGGGTCAAATGGCCTAATTCTGCTCCTGTGTCTTGTGGTCTTATTTCACCACAAGTTTGCTACCTTCCAATGGGATCACATAGTTTTCCAACATGTAGTTCACTTCCACAGCTTTCCTCAGGACATTGTCAGACCAGAGCCTACAATACATCTTCCATTTCTGGCGAGCCTTGTGCTCCACACCTGAGTGACTTTGTCCTCTGGCTATCATCCACAGACCAAAGAACAGTCAGCAAGAGCTTTGAACTGCTTTGAAACATCTAACCCTTCCACATGGAAGAACAATCTTCTTTGGACCAAACTGTCCCATGATTTACAGACCTCCTCTGCCATAGGTATGTCACTCTTTCAAGTGCTTCATGGTGATCAACACCTGTTGTTTCCCATGGAGAAATCCAAGATGGTGGTCCCATCTGCCAGGGCCTCCATTCTCCAGGGCTTTGGTTGACTACTACTGGAACCCTTGGAGGAGGACACTGAGGGCCATCCTAGCCACCTACTGCCACCAGGCCAACCACCTTTGGTGTCCAGCCTGACTACTCTAGCCAGGGTCCCTCTGTTCTCCATCTGAGATCTGCTTCTGTGCACCAATC
This sequence comes from Hypanus sabinus, assembly GCF_030144855.1. Classification (NCBI taxonomy): domain Eukaryota; kingdom Metazoa; phylum Chordata; class Chondrichthyes; order Myliobatiformes; family Dasyatidae; genus Hypanus; species Hypanus sabinus. Next base: position 7,153,764 of record NC_082720.1, read on the forward strand.
CTTGCAAGCTCTCTCTCTGGTTCATTGGTCCCCTCAAGGTCACCCACTGTTTCAGTCCAGTTACTTACCATCCCCTTAGGATCACACCTACCTTCTATGTGTCCTGAAGTCTGTTATCTATGTACCACTCAACCACCTTCAGGACCTGCAACAGTGATCTCATGTACACAGTTCATCAGTTGCTGGATTCACATCTCCATGGACAGAGTGTGCAATACCTGGGGGACTGGGAAGGGTATGGCCTACAGCAGAGGGTTGGGTACCATGTAGTTACATCTTGTTCATTGCTCATTGTTGAGTTCCACCAAACCCATTCAGATCATCCTGAGCCATCAGGAGCCAGCCATAGAGAGGCACCCCTCAGTCTTCACTCAGCTCATAGTCACTTGTTCTAGACTTGTCACCTGCAGCCTATTGAACCCCAGTTCTCATCCACAGTTCTTGCTCACACATTGAACTAACTGGCCTCAGCCAGTTACTCCTTGTTGCCTGTTGTGTTTAGTTGCTGTTTTCTCTTGGTTTGTTGCTCTTGTGGCCCCCTCTACATTTCTTGACACTTTTACTTTCTGCAATAACTTTTGGTGTGGCACTTTCTGGAAATCTCAGTATAGTTCACTAATAATTACGTGAATTACATCAATTATCTCTGGGAAATACAAGGCAGACAGGGTGTTTATCCAGGCTTCTCTTTACTCTCAGGGCAACTTCCAACAGTTAATTCTTTCCTCCAGGCAAGAAACACATGGTTATAATCAGGTCTCTCACATTCCTCTTCCACAGAATCTGCTTAAGTCACAGGTTCAAGCTACCTGTTAGCAGCTGCTTTTAGCATCCTTTCATGTAATCAACCACATTGTGAAATCTCAGACAGCTTCCCACTCACATTTGCATTCATTATGCCAATCACATGCATGCTCATTGACTTCCTTCTCCTCCCCAATTATATAATATAATTACATTTGTTCTTACTGAATTAGTTATTGAAGTTTGTTTTATTAAATTGATACACATCAACTAGTCTTGGATAGACAATAGAAAATCGGTGCAGGAGTAGGCCATTCGGCCCTTTGAGCCAGCAAACCATTCAATGTGATCATGGCTGATCATCCACAATCAGTACCCCAATCCTGCCTTCTCCCTGATGCACCATCGATATCTCTCGGAGATGTGAGCGAGATATAGGCTTTTATTGGCTGGAAGAAAGAACAAGCAGCAATTGACCACCACACTACATCCTGGAGACTGAGGCCAGGGCTCAGTCTCCAATCGCCTTTATACCACGGTCAGTGGGAGGAGCCACAGGAGAAGTCAGCAAGGGGGCGCGTCCAGACAGGTATATGTAGTTCACCACATTCACCCCCCCCCCCTTTGTTTTAAAAGAGAGTCCCCATGGGACGAAGTTTCTTACAAGTATATTTACAGGTTAAGTTTATCAGGTGGTCGAATCTGTTGCTGCGATCTATGTAGCATCGGCTGTGATTGCACAGGTGCCGGTGGTGATTGCACCGGAGACAGTGGTTGTGCTGGTTCCGGCCTGACTGGAGGTGTCAGCCCACTAGGCGTCAGTGATCCCTCATGCGTGTGCGAGGCGCCTGGTATATGCGTGTGCAAGACGTCCGGTATAGGATTGTCGTGAGGAGTCTGTGCAGGACTCGGTGTGCGCGGTGTCACCTTGGGTACAGGGTTCATAGTTACCATGGGGTGTTTGGGGTAGTGGTCTGCTGCTCCCGCGGGCGTCAGGTCGCGGATGGAGACCATGTCCTCCCGCCCATCAGGTAAGGCCACGTAGGCATACTGGGGGTTCACATGTAGTAGGTGAACCCTCTCGACCAGCGGGGAGTATTTATTGCTCCGTGGATGTTTCCGGAGCAGCACTGACCCTGGGGATGTCAGCCAAACTGGTAGGGTGGTCCCAGCGGCAGAATTCCTGGGAAAAGAGAATAGGCGCTCATGAGGGGTGGCATTGGTGGACGTACATAACAGGGAGTGGATAGAGTAGAGTGCCTCGGGGAGGACCTCCTGCCATCGAGAGACCTGCAACCCTTTTGACTTAAGGGCTAAAAGTGTGGCCTTCCACACTGTGGCATTTTCCCTCTCCACCTGTCCATTACCCCGGGGATTATAGCTCGTGGTCCTACTATTAGCAATGCCCCTAGCCAGCAGGTACTGACGCAGCTCGTCACTCATAAAGGAGGACCCTCTATCACTGTGGATATAGCAGGGATATCCGAACAGAGTGAAGAGCTGGCGCAGGGCTTTTATAATGGACGTGGCAGTGGTGTCGGGGCAGGGGATGGCAAAGGGGAACCGTGAGTACTCGTTGATAATGTTGAGAAAGTAGACATTGTGGTCGGTGAAGGGAAGGGGGCCCTTAAAGTCAACACTCAGTCGTTCAAAGGGGCGGGTGGCCTTGATAAGTTGCGCCTTTTCAGGACGGTAGACGTGTGGTTTGCACTCAGCGCAGGCTTGGCAGTCCCTGGTCATCGTCCTGATGTCCTCAAGGGAGTAAGGCAGGTTCCGGGCTTTCACGAAATGGTAAAATCCGGTGACCCCCGGGTGGCAAAGATCAGCTGGTCGAGCTGTGCGCTGGCACACGCTCCCCGGGATAGGGCATCAGGGGGCTCATTGAGCATTCCAGGCCGGTACAGGATGTCATAGTTGTAGGTGGAGAGTTCTATTCTCCACCTCAAAATTATATCATTTTTGATTTTGCCCCGCTGTTGGTTGCTGAACATGAACGCAACTGAGCACTTGTCGGTCAGCAAGGTGAACCTTTTGCCGGTGAGATAGTGCCTCCAGTGCCTAATAGCTTCCACTATGGCCTGGACTTCCTTCTGCACCGCGGAGTGCCGAATTTCGGGGCCTTGAAGGGTACGAGAAAAGAATGCTACCGGCCTGCCTGCCTGATTGAGGGTAGCAGCCAGCACGAACTCGGAGGCGTCACTCTACTTGGAAGGGAATGGTCTCGTCCACCGCATGCATCATTGCTTTGGCAATGTCCCCTTTAATGCGGCTGAAGGCCACACGGGCCTCGGCAGAGAGGGGAAATGTGGTAGACTTGACCAGGGGGCGGGCCTTGTCTGCGTAATGGGGGACCCATTGGGTGTAATAGGAAAAGAAGCCCAGGCACCGTCTGAGGGCTCTGAGGGTGGTGGGAAAAGGGAGTTCTAACAGGTTCTAACACCCTCCACCAGGATGTCCATCATTGACCTTGCAAGCTGGTGTGGGGCGCTTTGGTCGAGGGTAACGGAGGCCAGAGTTGAACCGCCGTCTTGGTGCCCAGTAAGCACCGGTGGGTCTGGGGCGGGGCAGCGCTGCCGAACCCTGCTCGTGGTTCCAATTTACAGACCTTGGTGAAATGGCCCTTCTTTCCGCAGCTGGAGTAGGTCGCTTCTCGGGCTGGGCAGCATTTTCAGGGGTGCTTTTCAAGTCCGCAGAAGTAACACTGCGCGGACTTGCGACTGACAGCAGCTGTGGTTGGTTTCAGGGAGTTCGTGGACTCGCGACTGGCAGCAGCAGTGGTGAATTCGCTCACGGGCACCGGCGGCGGGGTCTGCAGTGGCTGGACAGCATCAGCGTTGTGCACAGCAGCCTCCCATGTGTCGGCCATCTCAATCGCTGAACGTAAGGTAAGATCGGCATTTTCCAGCAGCCGCTGGCACACGTACACTGATCTGATCCCCATAACGAAGGCGTCTCGTACTAGTAGCTCCGCATGTTGCTCCGCTGTCAGTCCCTTGCAGTCGCAGGCCCACATGAGTGACTGCAGGGCTCGGAGAAACTGCCCGCTCGACTCGTCGGTTCACTGCTGCCGCGTCGCTAAGCAATGTCTTGCGTAGACGGTGTTCACCGGCCGCAGGTACTGTTCTTTCAGGGCATCCAGTGCCCCTTGGTAGGTCAGCAGGTCCCTGATAAGGGAGAATACTTTTGGACTTACTCTGGATAGTAGTATTTTGTACATTGTGGCAGGCTCAGTCACTGGAATCGCTTCCAAGTATGACTGGAAGCATGCAAGCCAGAGCTCAAAGGCAAGAGCTGCTTCAGGGTCTTGGTGGTCCAAGTCTAATTTTTCCGGACGTAAAATACTTTCCATGTTTTAAAACTTCCAGCCAATAAAATTGATGCACTATCAATAACTCTGAGACGTGAGGTGAGATATAGGCTTTTATTGGCTGGAAGAAAGAACAAGCAGCAATTATCCACCACACTACATCCTGGAGACTGAGGCCAGGGCTCAGTCTCCAATCACCTTTATACCAGGGTCCGTGGCAGGAGCCACAGGAGAAGTCAGCTGGGGGGCGCGTCCAGACAGGTATATGTAGTTCACCATACTCCCCATATCCCTTGACTCCGCTATCTTTAAGAGCTCTATCTCTTTCTTGAAAGCATCCAGAGAATTGGCCTCCACTGCCTTCTGAGGCAGAGCATTCCATAGATCCACAACTCTATGGGTGAAAAAGTTTTTCCTCAACTCTGTTCTAAATGGCCTACCCCTTATTCTTAAACTGTGGCCTCTGGTTTTGGACTCCCCCCAACATCGGGAACATGTTTCCTGCCTCTAGCGTGTCCAATACCTTAATGATTTTATATGTTTCAATCAGATCCCCTCTCATCCTTCTAAATTTCAGTGTATACAAGCCAGAAGTGATTTTTATAAATGACCTGGATGAAGAGGCAGAATGATGGGTGGTGAGTAAGTTTGCAGATGACACGAAGGTTGAAGGAGTTGTGGATGGAGTTGTAGGTTGTCAAAGGTTACAAGAGGAAATAGGATGCAGAGTTGGGCAGAAAAATGGCAGATGGAGTTCAATCCGGATAAGTGTGAGGTGATGCATCTTGGAAGGACAAACCAGAAGACTGAGTACAGGATTAATGGTCGGTTACTTAAGAGTGTGGATGAACAAAGGGACCTTGGGGTTCAAATCCATACATCCCTCAAGGTCGCTGCGCAGGTTGATAGGATAGTTAAAAAGGCCTATGGGATGCTAGGCTTCATTAATAGGGGAATTGAGTTCAAGTGTAGAGAGGCCATGTTGCAACTCTACAAATCTCTGGTGAGACCGCACTTAAAGTATTGTGTTCAATTCTGGTCACCTCATTATAGGAAGGATGCGGAAGCTATGAAGAGGATGCAGAGGAGATTTACCAGGATGTTGCCTGGATTGGAAAACAAGTCTTATGAGGCAAGGTTAGCAGAGCTGGGACTTTTCTCTTTTGGAATGTAGAAGGATGAGAGGGGACTTGTTAGAGGTCTACAAGATTAGGAGAGGCATAGATAGGGTGGATAGCCAGTACCTGTTTCCAAGAGCACGAATAGCAAACACCAGAGGGCATATGTACAAAGTTAAGGGAGGGAAGTTTAGGGGTGACGTCAGGGGTAACATCAAGGGTAAGTTTTTACACAGAGGGTAGTGGGTGCCTGGAATGACTTGTCAGGGATGGTGGTGGAGGCTAAAACATTAGGGATATTCAAGAGCCTCTTGGACAGGCACATGGATGAAAGAAAAATAGAGGGTTACAGGGTAGTGTGGGTTCAGTAATTTTTTTAAAGGAATATATGGATCGGCACAACATTGACAGCTGAAGGGCCTGTACTGTGTTGTAGTATTCCAGAGTTCTAGGAGTTTCAGTTCCTTTCTAGGCAGAAACATAGAAACATAGAAAATAGGTGCAGGAGTAGGCCATTTGGCCCTTCGAGCCAGCACCGCCATTCAGTATGATCATGGCTGATCATCCAACTCAGAACCCTGTAAATGCTTTCTCTCCATACCCCCGATCCCTTTAGCTACAAGGGCCATATCTAACTTCCTCTTAAATATAGCCAATGAACTAGCCTCAACTGTTTCCTGTGGCAGAGAATTCCACAGATTCACCACTCTCTGTGGGAAGAAGTTTTTCCTCATCTCAGTCCTAAAAGGCTTCCCCTTTATCCTTAAACTGTGACCCCTCGTTCTGGACTTCCCCAACATCGGAAACAATCTTCCTGCATTTAGCCTGTCCAATCCCTTTAGAATTTTATACGTTTCAATAAGATCCCCCTTTAATCTTCTAAATTCCAGTGAGTATAAGCCTAGTCAATCCAGTCTTTCTTCATATGAAAGTCCTGCCATCCCAGGAATCAATCTGGTAACCTTCTCTGTACTCCCTCTATGGCAAGAATGTCTTTCCTCAGATTAGGGGACCAAAACTGCACACAATATTCTGGGTGTGGTCTCACCAAGGCCTTGTACAACTGCAGTAGAACCTCCCTGCTCCTGTACTCAAATCCTTTTGCTATGAATGCCAACATACCATTTGCCTTTTTCACCGCCTGCTGTATCTGCATGCCCACCTTCAATGACTGGTGTACAATGACACCCAGGTCTCGTTGCATTTCCCCTTTTCCTAATCGGCCACCGTTCAAGATAATAATCTGTTTTCCTGTTCTTGCAACCTCACATTTATCCACATTAGGTTGCATCTGCCATGAAGTTGCCCACTCACCTAACCTATCCAAGTCTCCCTGTATCCTCTTAGCATCCTCCTCACAGCTAACACCGCCGCCCAGCTTTGTGTCATCCGCAAACTTGGAGATGCTGCATTTAATTCTCTCGTCTAAATCATTAATATATATTGTAAACAACTGGGGTCCCACCACTGAGCCTTGCGGTACCCCACTAGTCACTGCCTGCCATTCTGAAAAGGTCCCGTTTACTCCCACTCTTTGCTTCCTGTCTGCCAACCAATTCTCTATCCACATCAATACCATACCCCCAATACCGTGTGCTTTAAGTTTGCACACTAATCTCCTGTGCGGGACCTTGTCAAAAGCCTTTTGAAAATCTAAATATACCACATCCACTGGCTCTCGCCCTATCCACTCTACTAGTTACATCTTCAAAAAATTCTATAAGATTCGTCAGACATGATTTTCCTTTCACAAATCCATGCAATGATTTCACCTCTTTCCAAATGTGCTGTTATCACATCTTTGATAACCGACTCTAGCATTTTCCCCACCACTAATGTCAGACTAACTGGTCTATAATTCCCCGGTTTCTCTCTCCCTCCTTTTTTAAAAAGTGGGGTTACATTAGCCACCCTCCAATCCTCAGGAACTAATCCAGAATCTAAGGAGTTTTGAAAAATTATCACTAATGCATCCACTATTTCTTGGGCTACTTCCTTAAGCACTCTGGGATGCAGACCATCTGGCCCTGGGGATTTATCTGCCTTTAATCCCTTCAATTTACCTAACACCACTTTCCTACTAACATGTATTTCCCTCAGTTCCTCCATCTCACTCGACCCTCGGTCCTTTACTATTTCAGAAGCAGCTGGGAATAGAAGAGTTGGAATGAGAGACAGGAGACGGATATAGACAATAGATTCTACAGATGCTGGACACATAAAATGCTGGAAGAGCTCGACAGGTCAGTGCAGCATCTATGGAGAGGAATAAAAATATACAAAGAGCTAAGTTTTGGTATTGTGTTCCTTTCCATGTAGCAGGAGAGTAACGAGGCATAGCTGTAAACTGTTAATAACTGATTGTATAATAGTCATAGAAAAGTACAGCATAGAAACAGGCCCTTTATCCCATCCAGTCTGTGCCAAACCATTTAAGCTGTCTACTCCCATCCACCTGCACCAGGACCATAGCCCTCCATATCTCCTACCGTCCTTGGACCTATCTAAACTGCTCTTAAACGTTGAAATTGAGATTGCATGCACCGCTTGCACTGACAGCTTGTTCCCCACACTCACAGCTCTCTGAGTGAAAAAGATTCCCCTCATGTTCCCCTTAAACTTTTCTCCCTTCACCCTTAGCCCATAACTTCTAGTTGTAGTCCCTCCCATCCTCAGTGGAAAAAGCTTGCTTACAATTACTGTACCCTATCTATACCCCTCAAAATTTTGTACATCTCTATCAAATCTCCCCTCAGTCTTCTAGGTGCCAAGAAATAAAGTCCTAACCTAATCTTACCCTTTATCTCTAGCCCTCCAGATCCAGCAACATTCTTGTAAATTTTCTCTGTACTCTTTCAACATTATTTGCATCTTTCCTCTAAGTAGGTGACTAAAACTGCACACAATACTCCAAATTAGGCCTTACCAAAGTCTTATACAAGTTCAACATTACAACCCATCTCAATTTGTCAATATTTTGATACTGTATACAATGGCCAATGTGCCAAAGCTTTCTTTATGACCCTTATCATTGTGACACCACTTTCAATAAATTATGGACCTGTATTCCTCGATACCTTTGTTCTACCACACTCCTCAGTGCCCTACCATTCACTGTGTAAGACCTACTCCTGGTTGGTCCTACTGAAGTGCAACACCTCATACTTATCTGCATTAAATTCCATGCGCCAATTTTTACCTAATTTTTCCAGCTGGTCCAGAACCCACTGGAAGCTATGATAGTCTTTCTTCTTGTCCGCTATAGCCCCAATCTTGGTGCCTGCTTTGTTGGGGGGACGGGGGGGGCATGCCTTATTCTGATTGTCAAATGTCACTTCCATTGTGATTGGTTAGTTTAGAAACAGCAGCTGCTTTTTCCATTGGATAGCTGCCCAGTGTCCAGTTTGAAATATCCTGGGTATATAAAACAGCACATGGAAGGGGCTCACATAAAATGCTGGAGGAACTCAGTAGGCCAGGCAACATCTATGGAAAAGACTACAGTCAATGTTTCAGGCTGAGACCTTTCATCAGAATTGGAGAAAAAAAGATGAGAGGTCAGAGTTAGAAGATGGGGGGAAAGGGATGAAGAAATACTAGGTGATAGGTGAAACCTGGAGAGGTGGAGGAGTGAAGTAAAGAGCTGGGAAGTCAATTGGTGAAAGAGATAAAGGGCTGAAGAAGAGGAAATCTTATAGGAGAGGACCCAAAGCCATGGAAAAAAGAGAAGGGCAAGGTTGCACCAGAGGGAGGTTATAGGCAGGTAAAGCGGTACAATGAGAGAGGGAATGGGGAAAGGTGAAAGTGGGGGGGGGGGGGGGGCATTACCAGATGTTCAAGAAATCAATGTTCATGCCATTAGGTTGGAAGCTACCCAGATGGAATATAAAGTGTTGCTCCTCCAACCTGAGTGTGGCCACGTCGCAGCAGCGGAGGAGACTGTGGACTGACATGTCAGAATGGGAATGCGAAGTGGAATTAAAATGCTCTCTCTTCCTTTGTTTAAGGCAAAGATGCACATGACGATTGGGAAGGTATGATTTGCGCACACCTTTAACTCAGTATGCTTGTTGAATGTGCATACGTTTGTTGAGTATTCATCTTTATAGTGTCTGCAATCTGGGGAACATGAATGTTTGGTCAATTTTTTACTGTTTGTAAATAAATGATCAAATTACATATTCAAAGTCAGTGCATTTCCTGTCTTACTTGTCAGACCCACGAACCTGATTCAACATTACAGTGTCACTCTCAAATTTGCTGATCCAGTTAACCATATTATCATCCAGATCATTGATGTAGATGACAAACAATAACAGTGCCAGCACCAATCCCTGCAGCACTCCACTAGTCACAGGCCTCCAGTCAGAGAGGAAACCATTTACTACCACTTGTTGGCTTCTCCCACGAAGAGAGTATCTAATCAAATGTACCTTATCTTGAATGCCCAGTGACTGAACCTTCTTGACCAACCTCCCATGTGGGTCCTTGTCAAATGCATTCCTTGAAAACTCTATAAGATTGGTTTGACACAACCCACCGCACATGAAGCCATGCCAACTACCTTTAATCAGTCCACGTCTATCTATACTCATATATCCCATCCCTTAAATAGGACCAATTTTATCCCTTGCCATCCTTTTGCTTTTAACATATCAGTCGAATCTCTTGGGATTCTCCTTCACCTTGTCTGCTAAAGCAACTTCATGTCTTCTTTTAGTCTTCCTGATTTCTTTAAGTGTTCTCTTACATTTCTTAAACTCCTCAAGCACCTAATTTATTCCTACCTGTCTATTCCTGCAATGCATCTCCTATTTTTTTCTTAACCAGTGCTCAATATCTCTTGAAATTCAAGGTTCCCTACATCTGTTATCTTTATTTTTTATTCTGACAGGCACAAATATGTTTCGGTCTCTCACAATATCACTTTTGAAAGCCTCCCACTTACCACATACACCTTTGCCAGAAAGCAGCCTGTCCCAACCCACACTTGCCAGATCCTTTCTGATACCATCAAAATTGGCCTTTCTCCAATTTAGAATTGCAACCCGCTGACCAGCCCTATGTTTTTTCATATTTACTCTGAAACTAATGACATTAGATCACTAAATGCAAAGTGTTCCCCAACATAACAACCTGTCACCTGGCCAATCTCAATGCACTAGGAAACATTCCTGTTAGGTTATTGGGCCCCTCCAGTTTAGGTGCAAATTGTCTCTTCTGTACAGGCCCCACCTTGCCTGGAAGAGAGCCCAATGATCCAAACATCTGACATTCAAAGGAAGATGACAACTGGAGATTATTGTGGGTGATCTCTGCCCAAACCATTTGGGAGCTCCAGGACGTGGGGTTGGAAGAGGCAAGACAATGCAGGGTTGTCTCTAACTCCTGGTTCACTCTCTCAGTCTGGCCATTGGATTGGGGGTGGAAACCAGATGAGAAGCTGGTCATGGCTCCTACAAGAGAGCTAAAAACCTTCCAAAAGCAGAAAGTCAACTGTGGTCCACGATCAGACACTATGTCTTGAGGAAAGCCATGGAGCCTGAACACATGTTGAACCATGAGTGTGGCAGTTTCACGAGCCAATGGGAGCTTGGGGAGGGCAATGAAGTGGGCAGCCTTGGAAAATCTATCCACAACGACATAGATGGTTGTGTTTCCATTAGACGGGGGCAAACCAGTGATAAAATCTACTGAGAGGTGGGAGCAGGGGCGATGGGGCACAGATAGTGGACATAACAGACCCGTAGGACACTGGCATGATGTCTTGTTCCGAACACAGGTGGGACAGGCAGATACAAAGTGGTGGATATCTTGGGACACAGATGGCCACCAAAATTGTCTCCTTATAAACTCCTGGGTCTGTTGAATTCCTGGACATCCAGCCAGATGGCAAGAATGACCCCATTCCAACACTTTGGAGTGCACGGCAGCAGGAATAAACAGCCGGTTGGGAGGTTCCCCACTCAGCCTGGGTCCAACTGTTCGATAGCCCTCACCTCTGCCTCCATTCCCCAGATCACTCGAGCAACAATACACGAGCAAGGAAGGATGGGTTCTGGATCGTCATTATCCTCAGATCTGCCTTTGTATTCTTGCTACCGGGACAATAGGTGAAGATGAAATTGAACTGTGTGAAAAAAAGAAGAAAGCCCACTGGACATATGAGAGTTGAGTCTCGTTGTATCCTGAATGTAGGAGATGTTCTTGTGATCTGTCCAGAGCCAGAAAGGATGCTCTGTCCCTCCAGCCAATGTCGCAATTCCTCAAGGGCCTCCTTGACGGCCAGAAGTTCCCAGTTCCCAACATCGTAATTCCGCTCAGCCAGAGTCAAGCGACAGGAAAGAAAGGCACAAGGGTGCAGCCAGCTATCCGCAGATGAGCGCCGAGAGGACAGCTCCAGTGATGACATCGGATGCATCCACCTCAACCATGAATGGTTGAAATGGGTCTGGGTGTTACAGCAGTAGGGCAGTGGTAAAAAATTGATGTAACTCTGAAAATGCTTGGTCAGCACCTTCTGTCCAATGCAGAGATCTTCTTGGTGAGTGTATTTATAGGAGCCACGATAGAGCTGAAATTCCACATGAAGCGGCGATAGAAGTTCGTGAACCCCATCAAGCACCATACCTGTTTGACTTTAGAAGGTTTGGGCCACTCTGCAACTGCCTGAACTTTACTAGGGTCCAGTTGAACCTGGTCTTTATGGAATTCACATTTTTCAGGCTTGGCATAAAGGTTATTTTCAAGAAGGCGTCTGAGCGCTCTCTGGACATGCTGGAGATGCTCCTGATGAGAGCGGAATAGATAAGGATATCATCTAAATCCACAAACTGGTTCAACATGTCCCTGAGCACATCGTTAACCAAGGCCTGGAATACAACAGGGTATTGGCCAGACCAGAAGGCATCACAAAGCACTCATAGTGGCTATTAGAGGTGTTGAAAGCTGTCTTCCACTCATCCCCTTCTCTTATGTGAATCAGATTGTAAGCATTGCACAGATCAGTTTTGGAAAACATGGTTGCTCCCTGGAGATGTTGAAACACAGATGCCAGTAGGGAAGAGGGTAGCAGTTCTTCACAGTGATGTAATTCAGAGGCCAATAATCAATGCAGGGACAGAGGTTGCCATCTTTCTTGCTCACAAAAACGAAGCCCGCTCCTGCTGGCAAGGTTGACGGGCGGATAAACCCCATGGCCAATGACTCCTTGATGCACTTCCCCATGGCCAACATTTCAGAACAAGAGAGGGAAAAGAGCCAGCCCCGGGGAGGACTAGAGCCAGGTAGGAGGTCTATGGTACAGTTGTATGGCTGGTGTGGGGCAGGGTGGTGGCCTTCCTTTTACTGAAAACCTCAAGGAGATCTGCATATTTAGCCTGAATCCCAGACAGGTCCACATCCTTAGCTGACACAGAAGGGAATTCATGGAATGGAGCTTGAGGTGGGTTCAGACAAGTAGACTCTAGACAAGTCTCAGAGTGTTTTCAGAGACCAATTGATCCGTGGGTTACAGACAGACAGACATACCTTATTGATCCCGAGGGAAATACGTCAGGATGACCAGGGAGACAAGTTATTTCTTGTTATTCATTTACGGGATGTGGGCATCGCCAGCTAAGTCAGCATTTATTGCCCATCCCTAGTTGCCCTTGAGAAGAAGGTGATGAGCTGCCTTCTTGAACTGCTGCAGTCTCTGAGGTGTAGGTATACCCACCGTGCTATTAGAATTCTATGATTTTGACCCAGCAACAGTGAAGGGACAGCGATATGTTTCCAAGTCAGGATAGTGAGTGACTTGAAGTGGGATTTCCAAGTGGTAGTGTTCCCAGGTATCTGCCGTTCTTCTCCTTCTAAATGGTAGTGGTCGTGGGTCTGGAAGATACTGCCTTAGAAACTTTGGTGTGTTGTTACAGTGCATCTTGTAGGTAGTACACACTGCTGAAAATGTTCGTCGATGATGGAGGGATTGGATGCCTGTGGAAGGGGTACCAATCAAGTGGAATGCATCATACTGGATGGTATCAAGTTTCTTGAGCTTTGACGGAACTGCATTCATCCAGGCAAATGATGAGTATTCCATTTCATTCCTGACCTGAGCCTTGTAGATGGTGGACAAACTTTGGGGAGTCAGGAGGTAAATTACACACTGCAGGATTCCTAGCCTTTGACCTGGTCTGGTAGCCATGGTGTATATATGGCTCAACCAGTTCAGTTTCCTGTCAATGGTAGCCCCTAGGATATTGATAGTAGGGGATTCAGCAATGGGGATGCCACTGAATATCAAGGGATAATGATTAGAGCCTCTCTTGTTGGAGATGGTCATTGCCTGGCACTTGTGTGGCTCAAATGTTACTTGTCACTTGTCAGCCCAAGCCTGGATATTGTCCAGGTCCTGCTGCATTTGGGTGTGAGCTGCTTCACTATCTGAGGAGTCACAAATTGTGCAGAACAATGTGCAGTCATCCCCACTTCTGACCTTATGACGGAAGGAAGGTCATTGATGAAGCAGCTGAAGATGGTTAGTCCTAGGACACTTTCCTGAGGAACTGCAGTGATGTTCTGAGGATGAGATGATTGACTTCCAACCACCACAACCATCTTCCATTGTGTCAGGAAAAATTCCAACCAGCAGAGGGTTTCCCCCCTAATTTCCATTGACTCCATTTTAGCCAGGGCACCTTGATGCCATACTTGGTCAAATGCTGTCTTGATGTCGAGGGCTGTCACTCTCACCTCACTTCTGGTATTTAGCTCTTTGGTCCATGTTTGGACCAAGGAGGTGATGAGGTCAGGAGCTGAGGAGTCTTGACGGAACCCAAACTGGGCATCCATAAGCAAGTTATTACTGAGTAGGTGCTGCATGATAGCACTGTTGATGACCCTTTCCATTACTTTGCTGATGATTGAGAGTAGGCTGATAGGGCAGTAATTGGCTGGGTTGGACTTGCCCTGTTTCTTTTGTACAGGCATACCTGGGCAATTTTCTATATTCCTGGGTAGATGCTGGTGTTGTAGCTGTACTGGAACAGCTTGGCTAGTGGCACAGCAAGTTCTGCAGCACAAGTCTTCAGGACTATTGCTTGGATTTTATCTGAGCCCATAGCCTTTGCAGTATCCAGTGCTTTCAGCCTTTTTATTGATATCACGTGGAGTGAATCGGTGGTAGCGCGCACAACGCAGTGGAGGGTTTCTTCAATGTGGAGATGGGATTTAGTCTCCACAAATACTGTGCAGTGGTCACTTCTACCAATGCTGTCATGGATAGATACTTCCGCATCAGGCAGATTGGTGAGAATGAGGTCAAGTGTGTTTTTCCCTCTTGTTGGTTCCCTCACCACCTGCTGTAGTCCCAGTCTATGTCCAGTAGGACGCGACCAGCTTGGTCTGTAGTGGGACTACCAAGCCACTCTTGGTGATAGACATTGAAGTCCCCCACCCAGAGTACATCCTTACCACACACAATGCCTCCTCCAAGTACTGCTCAACATGGAGAAGTACTGATTCATCAGCGGAGGTAGGACGGTATGTGGTAATCAGGAGAAGATATCCTTGCCCATGTTTAACCTGGTGCCAAGAGACTTCTTCGGGTCTTGGGGGACTCTCATCAATGTATGAGAGTTGCCAGGGCAACTCCCTCTCTGCTCTATACCACTGTGCCACCACCTCTGCTAGGTCTGTCCTGCCGGTGAGACATTACATATCCAGGATTGGTGATGGTGGAGTCTGGAATGTTAACTGTAATGAATGATTCTGTCAGTACAACTGTGTCAGGCTGTTGCTTGAGCTAGTCTGTGAGACAGCTCTCCCAACTTTGGCACAAGTCCCTAGATGTTAGTAAGGAGGACTTTGCACTATTAGACAGGGCTAGTTTGCCATTGTCATTTCCAGTGCCGAGGTTGATGGCAGGTTAACCATTCGGGTTCATTCCTTATTTTCTTTTTAGCGGTCGGATACAACTGAATGGCTTGCTAGGCCATTTGCTGTGGGTCTGGAGTCACATAGTGGTCAGACCAGTACCAGTGGCAGTTCAGGCAAACCAACCAGATAGAAAGAGGCTTCTTCATGATGGTAGCCTTTGAGCACAAGTTGGAGGGGTTGGTGGCTGGTGCTCAAAGGTTGATTGTCCAATGCCTTGACTTTGATCTTTTCTCTTAATTCCCGAGTTGGAAATCCCCAACTCTGAGCTAGAGAGATGTCCATGAAGTTCTCAGCTGCACCAGAGTTCATGACCTGAGATCTCCACGACAAGGAAGATACGAGCATTACACAATTAGGAAAAGCTGACTAAAGAAAGAAACTACCTGTCAGGATTCCCCTCCTTGCTGACGGGTATCCTCTTTTACTGGACACTTGGAACATGCCGCCCAGAAATGTCCTGGATTGCCACAGGCAGGCACCTGTTCTTCTGCGCCACTCTCGTTCTGACTGAGACAGGTGCATGTGCCCTACTTGCATAGGCTCCTCCATGGACTACGTGCTGGGTACTGGGTAGTGAGGGAGGGAGAGAGGGCGAGGAAAGACGATGATCAATAAGAAGCTTGAAACATTCTTTCCCTGCGCCACTCAGTCACCCAGTCGTCAACTCAAATAACCAGATTAATCAGGTCATCCAGACTATCTTGCTTGTCCTGGACAGTGATCTCATCCCTTGCGTCCAGTCCATGCTGGAAGGCAGTGATGAGAGACCTCATTCCAACCCATCTCTACTACAAGCGTATGGAATTTGCCTGCATAGGCTCTCGCATTCCTCTGCAGGTCCAAGAGTCAGTGGGCATCATCATCACCAAAACGACCAGCTTGGAATGTCAGCTCTCAGTGGATAATAAAATTCCTGCAACCATCATGAAACACATAGTTCAACAAGATAGACATGCAACTAATTCATTATTTTAGTAAATGGAGGCTTTCAATCTAATTGTTCAAATAATCCTTTTTACAGTACCAAATATCCAGGTATATAGCAATTAACTTTTTATATAACTTAATTATATCAGAATGGTTGGAAAAGACTGAAGTAAAACTGATACCAAGAGCATCTACACATATGAAACCAGAGACTTCTATAAAGCAAGTTCATGAAAAGAATGGCCTGCTGTGGAAACACCAATGTCTAGGAAAGGAAATGTCTATACTAAGTGGTGGATACAATCTGGTCCATCACAGGCAAAGTCCTCTCTGCCAATGAGTCTATTTACATGGAGCACTGTCACTACATGGTGCAGCATCCATCATCAAAGACCCCCACCATCTAGCCATGCCCTCTTGTCACTGCTGTCATCAGGCAGGACGTATAGAAGCTTTAGGCCCCACACCTCTAGATTCAGCAGCAGTTATTACCCTACAACCATCAGGCTCATGAACCAGTATAGATAATTTCAATCACACTAGACTGAACTGATTCTATGACCTACAGACTCAGCTTCCAAGACTCGTTACACCTCTTGTTCTCAGCATTTTTTAATAATTTGCACAGTTTGTCTTTGTTTGGAAGTTGGTTGTTTGTCAATCTTTACCTGTTTGGGTATAGCTATTTTGTGAAGTTCAATGTTAATTCATGTTTTCATGTTAATGCCTCAAGGTAATATAAGGTAATATGTATTTACTTTGATAAATTAACCTTGAACATTGAACTTTGATTTGTTTTAACTACATTTGCTTAGAAAGTTCGATCAAAGTAAGTAAAATTGCATCTTAACAACTGGCAATAATTTTGTCCATTAATCTTACTTTCTCATCTCCAAATGTTCACAGAACACAATACACAACTGTTATATTCAAATTCCATGACCAAATCTCAAATACAATGACAGAAAATAGTATTAATGGTAAGACTCTTGGCAGTGTGGAGGATCAGAGGGATCTTGGGGTCCGAGTCCACAGGACACTCAAGGCTGCTGCGCAGGTTGACCCTGTGGTTAAGAAAGCATATAGTGCATTGGCCTTCAATCGTGGGAGTGAGTTTAGGAGCCAAGAGGTAATGTTGCAGCTATATAGAACCCTAGTAAGACCCACCTAAAGTACTGTGCTCAGTTCTGGTTGCCTCACTATAGGAAGGATGTGCAAACCATAGAAAGGGTGCAGAGGAGATTTACAAGGATGTTCCCTGGATTGGGGAGCATGCCTTATGAGAATAGGTTGAGTGAATTCGGCCTTTTCTCCTTGGAGTGACACAGGATGGGAGGTGACCTGGTAGAGATGTATAAGACAATGAGAGGCATTGATTGTGTGGATAGTCAGAGGCTATCCAGGGAAGAACCAGATCTGAAATGGCTATCACAAGAGGGCACAGTGCTTGGGAATAAGTACAGAGGTGATATCAGGGCTAAGTTTTTTTAAAAAACACAGAGTAGTGAGTGTGTGGAATGGACTGCCGGCAATGATGGTGAAGGTGGATACGATAGGGTCTTTTAAGAGACTCTGGAGGTATGTGGAGCTCAGAAAAATAGAGTGCTATGGGTAACCCTAGGTAATTTCTCAGGTAAGGACATGTTTGGCACAGCTTTGTGGGCCAAAGGGCCTGTATTGTGCTGTATGTTTTCTACGTTTCTATCTCAGCCGTTTCATTGCCTCATATTCCTTTTTCTCATTTAGACAGTTTAGATGTTTAAAGACTTTAAGGGATGATCAAGTATCATTAATTTTTCAAATACACTTCCATCTGTCACTCTACACACCCTAAATGACAGGAAAAGTGTATGTTACAAACACTCCCTTGGTGTGTTCGATTTGGCAACCTCATCTCCTCCACGGTCTCTATCATCACAAGTGCGCCACAAGGCTGTGTGCCTAGCCCACTGCTCTACTCGCTTTTCACTTCTGACTGTGTGGCTAAGCACAGCTCCAATGCTTGCTCCAATATTTAAGCTTGCTGATGACACCACTGTTGTAGGCCGAATCAAAGGTGATGAATCAACATGCAGGAGGGAGATTGAAAATCTAGCTGAGTGGTGTCAATACAAGAACCTCTTACTCAATGTCAGCAAAACCAAGGAGCTGATTATTGACTTGAGGAGAAACCAGAGGTCCATGAGCCAGTCCTCATTGGAGTTTCAGAGGTGGTAAGGGTCAACAACTTTAAATTCCTTGGTGTTATCATTTAAGAGGACCTGTTCTGGGGCTCAACACATAGGTGCAATTACTAAGAAAGTGCAGCAGTGTTTCTGCTTCCTTGGGAGTTTGCGAAGATTCGGCATGACATCTAAATCTTTGACAAACTTCTATAGTGGTGTAGCGGAGAGCATATTGACTTATTGCTTTATAGCCTGGTGTGGAAACACCAATGCCCTTGAATGGAAAATCCTACAAAAAGTAGTGGATATGGTCCAGTCCATCACAAGTAAAAACCTCACAACCATTGAGAATATCTACACAAGACGTTGTGGCAGAAAGTAGCATCCATCACCAGGTACCCCCTAATCCCAGGAAATGCTCTCTTCTCACCAGGAAGAAGTTACAAGAGCCACAGGATTCACACAACTAGGTTCAGGGATAGTCATTAATCCTCAACCATCAGGCTCTTGAACCAAAGGGGATGATTTCACTCAACTTCACTTTATTGAAATGCTCCCACTTTCAAGGGCTCTTCATCTCATGTTCTCAATATTTATTATTTATTTATTTATTATTGTTTCTCTTTTTGTACTGCACAGTTTGTGTCTTTTGCACACTGGTTGAATGCCCAAGTTGCTGCAGTCTTTCATTGATTCTGTTATGGTTATAATTCTATTATGGATTTATTGAGTATGTCCACAAGAAAATGAATCTCAGGGTTGTATATGGTGACATATATGTAATTCGAAAATAAATTTACTTCAAACTTTTTGAACTTTGAGGAAGGTCTTAAGGAATGTTTTGAAAGGGAAAGGGGAGGTTTATTGAGAATTTCTACCAAGTTAGGGCATGGAATAACATTAAGTGGTGGGGCAATGGTTACTTGTCATTGCATGTGCACAACCACATAGTTCATGGAGCCCAAGGTCTTGAACAATGAGTACTAAGCCTGACCATACTGAGGTTGATTCCTCCTGCTGATTCACCAGCTCTTCCTGTCCAGGTCTGTCAATCACCAGTCATCTACCCGACTAACCCCTTCATCAATCACCTCCATTGAGCATGTTGGGACTTTTTCTCTGGAGCATAGAATGAGTGGTGAGCTATGGAGGTGTATACAATCATGAGAGACACAGATGGGGTCACCAATTTATTAGTAACTAGAGAACCCACTACTGTGGATTAACTATGTGACAATCATACTTTTGTATTCGAATGGAATCAAACTCACCCTTATGGGCTACTTGGAGAGAGTCCAAACAGGGATCTCTTTGTCACTAGGTTTCTTATGTTTCATACCTTCCTCTCCTCTCCTCTTGCAAACTTCTTCTAGTTGCAGCTCTTGTGAGAGTCATTTATCAATACTCTGGATTCATCTCAACTCATCCCTTTGGACTACTGGAAGTTTAAACTAGCGACCACACTCACTGGTGTCTTTCATTGACCAAAACCATTTCGACTGACTGTGTGTCTGTGTCTGTGTCTTTGTATATTCAAAATAAGCTGCAGAATGAATGTAAACATTCATTGTCCATCACCTCTCTCACCATAGTAACCAGCAATTTTGTAGTCAGTAGAAGTCCAACAGTGTCCAAAAGACAGTCTTATTCTCTCGGCGTTTTAAAGTGACAGTCTACAGAAAAAAATTAACCCTACGGGTATATAACACAAGTTATTGGGTATACTTAAAGCAGGGATTGATAGATTCTTGGTTAGTCAGCGCATCAAATGTTATCAGCAGAAGGCAAGAGAATGAGGCTGAGAGGGATAATAAATTGACCATGATGGAATGCCAAAGCAGACTCAGTGGGCCAAGTGGCCTAATTCTGCTCTTATGTCTTGGTCTTATAACCTGCAAAGGCTCTGGGCTGAAGTACCTTTGCAGCATTTCTATCATCTCATTAAATACTTGAGCAAGCCAATATTGTGCCAGTATTTGGTCCTATTTCCAGCAACATAATTGCTTCTTTGCATTACCAGAATAACCTCATTCTAAATCTTATTTTTTTGCTCATCCTTCTCATATTAATTCTCCTAAAATATCTCCATTAATTTGATATATAAATGGAAGCCCTCACACATTATTGAGATCTCATAGAATTATACAGCATAGAAACAGATCCTTTGGGCCAAACACATCCATGCTGACCATCAAGTACCGATCTATTCTAATTCCATTTCCAAGCGCACTGTAGCTTTCCATGCCTGCGCCTTCCAGTATATCTGATTTGGGACTACCCTGGGATTTTGAATTGACTCCTGCTTTGACAACTGCCAGGTCTGCATCTTAGTTTATTTTCAGGCACTGCCCTCTTTCCTCAAATTCAGTTTGCACTTTTTTGAAATTAATCTGAGGGTCATAGACTTTCAACATAGCCATGCAGTTATGCAGCGTTCTCAATGACATCATTTTACAATATTCATTTTGTTTTTGTAAGTCACACCTCATTTCACAGCCCTTCTTCAAACATCAATTTGCTCCAAGGTGCAGAAAATAATAGCAAGACATATGCTTAATAAAAACCCTCACTGCATTAGTGTGCATTGATTATGATAGTCAGGATGCTGACTTCCAAATCAAGATTTGGGGAAGAAAATTAAGTGCAAAGAGCAATTCCTGGAGGATCATTAAAAAGCTTATTGTCTTCCATTACCTCTTGACATGTGGAGGCATCCTTTAGCAAATTGGGCATGATGATCTTAATAGGTTATGGTACGTCTATTCTGTGACACGTTCCCCTTTCTCACAAGCATGCACATAAATACCCACATTACATTTATGAAAGATTAGTGTTTCACAAAATAGCATTTAAAGAGTAAGTGAGAATCCACTTAGCTACCTTGATGTTTTTATCATAGCATTTTAGTTGGCAAAGTAGAACCTAATTAAATGTCAGTTTATCACATCAAAGTGACCTGGTGTGATATGGCTTGAAATTAACTTTCTGTTCTGATTCATAATCAGTCCACCCTGTAAATGTTAGAGATCCAATGGAATAAAGATTGAGTCACTAATTTATTTGCTGACTTTCCCAACACATCGTCATCTGAACCCTTAGTGCCTAGGTGGCACATGGTGCCTCAACTTTCTCAACACGCTTCATTGAAAATTCATTCACAGTCAATACAGATGATGCAACATCAAGAACATAAAAATATAAGAAATAGCAGCTGGCTATTCAGGCAGTCAAGTGTGCTCTGCCATTCAATGAGATCAGATTCAATGAGACCTGAAACTGCACCTCGTCTTTTATTTTCACACCTGGTTCCCAGATCAGTTCTCTTAAGAGTGCAAAAATCTAGCAATCTCAAAATATTCGATTCCAGATTTTTCACAGCTCTCTGGTCTTGTCGAAAGAGACAGAAGGATAATTCTTGTAGATATCAGCATAGTACTATGAAGGTGCAAAGTAGCAGAATCCCTTACCTTTCCAAAGCTGCCCTTGCCAATTGCTCTTAAGATCTGGAAGTGGTCAAAGTTCACTGTAAAGAATGAAAGGTGAGTTACTTCACAATGTATTTCTGCTACCACCACTCTGAGCCATCATCATCATCATGAATATAAAAATTTCTGTTTGGCAATAATGGTCTTGCTTTTGATGAGGCAGAGACATGCAATTTGTTTTGCAGGACTGGTTATTTAGAACCATAGAACACAGTACAGGCCCTTCAGCCCTCCATGTTGTGCCGACCCATATAATCCTTTAAAAAAGTACTAAACCCACACTACCCCATAACCCTCCATTTTTCTTTCATCCATGTGCCTGTCCAAGAGGCTCTTAAATACCCCTAATGTTTTAGCCTCCACCACCATCCCTGGCAAGTCATTCCAGGTACTCACAACCCTCTGTGTAAAAAACACAGATGTCTCCCCTAAACTTCCCTCCCTTAATTTTGTACATATGCCCTCTGGTGTTTGCTATTGGTGCCCTGGGAAACAGGTACTGACTACCAACCCTATCTATGCCTCTCATGATCTTGTAGACCTCTATCAAGCCCCCTCTCATTCTTCTACGCTCCAAAGAGAAAAGTCCCAGTTCTGCTAACCTTGCTTCATATGACTTGTTCTCCAAACCAGGCAACATCCTGGTAAATCTCCTCTGCACCCTCTCCATAGCTTCCATATACTTCCTATAATGAGGTGACCAGAATTGAACACAATACTCTAAGTGCAGTCTCACCAGAGATTTGTAAAGTTGCAACATGACCTCTCTACTCTTGAACTCAATCCCCCTGTTAATGAAGCCTAGCAACCCATAGGCCTTCTTAACTACCCTATCAACCTGTGCAGCGACCTTGAGGGCTGTATGGATTTGAACCCCAAGGTCCCTCTGTTCATCCACACTTTTAAGTAACTGACCATTAATCCTGTACTCAGTCTTCTGGTTTGTCCTTCCAAAATGCATCAACTCACACTTATCCGGATTGAACTCCATCTGCCATTTTTCTGCCCAACTCTGCAGCCTGTCTAGATCCTCTTGTAACCTTCGACCACCTACAGCTCCATCCACAACTCCTCTAATCTTCGTGTCATCCGCAAACTTACTCACCCATCCTTCATCCAGGTCATTTATAAAAATCACAAATAGCAGGGGTCCCAGGACAGATCCCTGTGGCACTCCACTAGTCACCAATCTCCAGGCAGAATACTTTCCTTCCACAATACCCTCTGCTTTCTTCCTTTAAGCCAATTTTTTATCCAAACAGCCAAGGTTCCACTTATCCCATGCCTCATGACTCTCTGGATGAGTCTCTCATGAGGGACCTTGTCAATGCTTTGCTGAAGTCCATGTAGACCACATCCACTGCCCTACCTCATCAATTTCTTTTGTTATCTCTTCAAAAAACTCAATCAGGCTCATGAGGCAGTTGTTTAGGGACAGTTCTAAACTTCTCCCATATTACTTCTGTGCTTTCCCCTTTGAACATCTGTTTCCAAATTCCAATTTCTTACACATTTGTAAATAAAGAATGGGTCAAGTAGTTATTTTAAAGATTATATAGTGTGTGTGTGCGTGCGTGCGTGCATGCATGCAGTGCTTTTAATTTCCCTTAGTATTCCACTTCTTACTACTATACAGTTCTGTAATAACAAAAACTGTAGGGTGTTGTAACTGTTAAACAAAACTCCTCCTTTGAGAAATTGAGAACTAGTAGATTGTACCTAACTGACAAGGAAATGCTTAAGTGTATGAGGTGGTTTGAACTCTGAACTTGTTCTCAAACCTAGTTCAACATAACTTATGAGTAGTTCACGCCAAAAACAGCTTAAGAACTCAGGGGTCAAGCATCATCCATGGAGGTCAAGTGATAGTCAACGTTCAGATCTTGACCCAAAACATTGGTTAACATTTCTCTAATGGCTGCTATCAGTTGACTAGACTTTAACATGAAGCTTGCACTCATTGTCCAGGTATAAGAGGCAAGGAAAATATCTGTTAAACAATCACTGAGCATGTGTACCAATAGTAGAACTTCATAATTATTACTGGAACCATGAGCAAAAAGAAACTGATCTTCCTATCCTCACGATTGAGTAAAATGAAAAATAAAAGAAAATGTAAAATAAAAAACAAAATACTTCTCAGTGAAATAATGATTCAATAATTCAGCAAAATGACATACATAATTCCAGTCTCTTCAGCCAACTTTAACAAAAATAGCAACAATATATTATGCAATATTTTCTTATCATGTGGGAAGGAGGCTGTTCAACACATTGTGTCAATGCTGATTCTCAGAGCAATCCCATCAGTCCCTTTCTCCTATTTATTTCCTTCTAAACTATTCATTCCCACTTGACCACATAGATGTAGTGCCTAACATATCCTAGAGTGTAGGAGATGAGAACAAAATTGGAGTTAGTGTAAAAGCTTTCTGATGTTTGGCACAGACACGGGGCTCATGCTCACTTCTATAATTCTCACAGATTCTTTTCCACTTTAAGAATGATTTACATAGTTGATTAACAAACCAACCACCACATCGTTGGAATGAGGAAGATCACATGCAAACTCCACATATTTAGTATAGTCAGGAGTGAGCATTGGTCCCTAGATCTGTTGCAGAATTAGCATTAATTGATGTGCCACTCAACATTTACCTATGTTGTCGCTGTAATATCAGAAGCAGATTTATCATCACAGATATGTGTCAAGAAATTTTTAACTCAGCAGCAGTTCAATGCAATACATAATATAGTAGGAAAAGTTTATAATAAATAAATCAATCAATTACAGTATATTGAACAGATTAAAAATTGTGCAAAAACAGAAATAATATATATACAGTTGGCTCTCCTTATCCGCGGGGGATTGCTTCCGGGATCCCCCACGGATACCAAAAAATGCGGATGCTAAAGTTCCTTATTTAACCAGTCTCAATGAAGTGGATCTTAGGACCCAGCAGAACCCCAGACCTTATTTACCGGTCACCGTGAGGTGGTCTTTAGGACCTGGTGCAGCTCTGAATCCGCAGTGTTTCTTTTCACAAAAATAATCACGATTACGATTGAAAATAAAGTGGAAATAATAAAGCGATCAGAAAGAGGTGAAACGCCATCAGACACTGGAAAAGTGTTAGGCTACAGTTGGTCAACAATCGGAACAATTTTAATGGATAATGTGAAAGGCCCAGCCCTGATGAAAGCTACAATTATTACTAAGCAACACAGTGGTTTGATTATTGAAATACATACGTTTCTTAAGGGCTTTATAGGCATAGAAAGGTAAAATATATACTATATACTAAGACAAACGTTTGATTAACTGACACTAAATAATACCGGATGTACCTGTTCCGACCTCAAATCCGTTTTAAAGACTGACTCAGGAACGGAACTCCTTCATAACCCGGGGACTGCCTGCACTTTTAAATCATCTCTAGATTACTTATAATACCTAATACAATGTAAATGCTATGTAAATAGTTGGTATACTGTACTGTTTAGGGAATAATGACAAGAAAAAATAGTCTGTACATGGTCAAACAACGAGTGCTGGAAAGAGATCTTCAGGGTTTTCCCAATCTGCGGTTGGCTGAATCCATGCACGTGGAATCTGCAGATAAAGAGGGCCAACTGTATTTAAAAAGTGAGGTAGTGTTCACTGGTTCAAAGGTCATTTAGGAATCAGATGGCAGAGGGGAAGAAGCTTTCCCTGAATCACTGAGTGTGTGCCTTCAGGCTTCTGTATCTCCTACCTAATGGTAACAGTGAGAAAAGGGCATGCCCGGGTGCTGGAGCTCCTTAATAACGGACGCTGTCTTTCTGAGACACTGCTCCCTAAAGATGTCCTGGGTACTTTGTAGGCTAGTGCCCAAGATGGAGCCAACTAAATTTACCACCCTCTACAGCTTCTTTCGGTCCTGATGCAACCTGACAGAATGCTCTTTCCTTTCTCTCATCTTCCTGTTGAAGCACATCTCGTGGACTAGAGATGTCCAATACAGCAGGGCTTCAGGGCCATTGTTGATACACTCTGAAAGGTATCATGGTAACTTCAGCCATTTTGGACTCAATGAGTTAACATATCACAATATGTTCACACATGATGCCTGTGAATGTGACACTGCCTGCAATATAATTCATATCTACTTTTTCTCTTTCAGCTGCTAATTTTCTCCCTTTTCCTATCCCTGTCTTATCTCAGTATAGTTTACACTTATCCCAGCTCTGGTGTAAAGACTTCTTCATTTCCCTTTTACTCACTATTCAAGAAACAAAGAACGATCTTATACACAGAATATCATTCTGTGCCAAGATCTTCTGTGGTCTGAAGAAGTAAGCTCAGCTGTTAATATGACACCTACTGCTAAATTAACAAGACAGCATGATCATCACCTGTGAGATGCTTTTCTTTCAATATCTTCACATAAAGTGTTAAGTATATGGAAGGAGCTGCCAGAGGAAGCTGTAGAGGCAGATCTTTGAAGAAATCTCTGCTCAGTTATCATCAGTATATATCCTGCTGTATCAGGGGCCACTGTGATACTACTACGAGGAATGCCTACCATTCCACGCCCAGACTGCATTTCAGGAAATCTGATCACTTGGCAGTCCTTCTACCTGCATACAGGGGTCTCGGGGACTGTGTCAGCATTTACAGGTAGTCTCAGGTTGATGTGAGAGCATCCTTAAGGACAGTGAAGCTACGGAAAGTATCCATCCCAGATGGTGTACGTGGCCAAGTACTAAATCACAAGTACTGGTGCTGATCAACTGATTGGAGTGATCACCAGGTTCAAGCAGGTTTCAATTATACTGATGCCTAAGAAGAACATGGTAACCTGCCTCAATGAATTTCTTCTTAAATCTACAGCACATTACAGGTCCTTCAGCCCACAATGTTGTGCCGACCATGTCACCTACTCTAGAAACTGCCTACTATTTCCCTACTGCATAGCCCTCTATTTTTCTAGGCTCCATATACCTATCTAAGAGTCTCTTAAAAGACCCTATTTTACCTGCCTCTACCATGGTCACTGGCAGTGCATTCCACACATCCACCACTCTCTGTGTGAAAAACTTACCCCTGACATTCCCCTTTTAATTACTTCCAAGCACCTTAAAGCAATGTCCCATAATGTTAGCAATTTCAGCCCTGGGAAAAAGCCTCTGACTATCCACACGATCAATGCATCTCATCATCTTACACAACTGTATCAGGTCATCTCTCATCCTCTGTCACTCCAAGGAGAAAAGGCCAAGTTCCCTCAACCTGTTCTCATAAGGCATGCTCTCCAATCCAGGCAACATTCTTGTAAATCTCCTCTGTACCCTTTCTATAGTTTCCACAGCCTTCCTGTAGTGAGGTGACCAGAACTGAACACAGTACTCCAAATAGGGTCTAACTAAGATCTTGCATAGCTTCAAAATTACTTCACAGTTCTTAAACTCAGTCCCACAGTTGATGAATGCCATCACACCATATGCCTTCTTAAAAACACTGTCAACCTGTGGAGCAGCTTTGAATATCCTATGGTCATGGAACCCAAGATCTCACTGATCCTCCACATTGCCAAGAACCTTACCATTAACATTATCTTTTGTCTTCAAATTTGACCTACCAAAATGTACTACTTCACACTTATCCGGGTTGAAGTCCATCTGCTACTTCTCAGCCCAGCTCGGCATCCTATTGATATCCCACTGTAATCTCGGACAACCCTCCAGACTACCCACAACCCCCCCACATCAGCAACTTACTAACCCACCCTTCTACTTCCTCATCCAGGTCATTTTTAAAAATCACAAAGAGAAGGGGTTCCAGAACAGATCCCCATGGAGCACCACTGGTCTCCGACCTCCTTGCAGAATCCAAACCATCTACAATCTCTCTTTGCCTTCTGTGGTCAAGCCAATTCTGGATCCACAAAGCAAGGTCTCCTTGGATTCCATGACTCATTAGTTTCTGAATGAGACTTGTATGGGGAACCTTATCAAATGCCTTAATGAAATCCAAATACACTACATCCAAGTTCAAGTTCAAGTTGCTTTTATTGTCATTTTGACCATAAACTGCTGGTACAGTACACAGTAAAATCGAAACAACATTCCTCCAGGACCGTGGTGCTACATGAAACAACACAAAACTACACTAGACTATGTAAAACAACATAAAAACTGCACTAGACTACAGACCTGCACAGGACTACATAAAGTGCACAAAACAGTGTAGGGCAGTACAATAATTAATAAACAAGACAATAGACACAGGAGAGGACAATAATACAACAATTGCAATATAACAATAAATGATGTAGATGTCAGTCTAGACTCTGAGTATTGAGGAAGAAACTGTTGCACAGTCTGGTCTTGACAGCCCAAATGCTTCAGCACCTTTTGCCAAATGGCAGGAGGGAGAAGAGTTTGTGCAAGGGGTGCGTGGGGTCCTTCACAATGCTGTTAGCTTTGCGGGTGCAGCATGTGGTGTAAATGTCTGTAATAGTGGGAAGAGAGACCCCGATGATCTTCTCAGCCGACCTCACTATCCGCTGCAGGGTCTTGTGATCCAAGATGGTGCAATTCCTGAACCAGGCAGTGATGCAGCTGCTCAGGATGCTCTCGATACATCTTCTGTAGAATGTGGTGAGAATGGGGGGTGGGAGATGGACTTTTCTCAGCCTTCGCAGAAAGTAGAGACGCTGCTGGGCTTTCTTGGCTATGTTGAGGGATCAGGTGAGATTCTCCGCCAGGTGAACACCAAGAAATCTGGTGCTCCTAATGATCCCAACGGAGGAGCCATCAATGTCCAGCAGAGAGTGGTCACTCCATGCTCTCCTGAAGTCAACAACCATCTCTTTTGTTTTATTCACATTCAGAGATGGGTTGTTGGCTCTGCACCAGTCTGTTAGCTGCTGCACCTCCTCTGTATGCTGACTCATTGTTCTTGCTGTTGAGACCCACCATGGTCATGTCATCGGCAAACTTGATGATGTGGTTCGAGCTGTATGTTGCAGCACAGTCATGGGTCAGCAGAGTAAACAGCAGTGAACTGAACACACAGCCCTGGGGGGGCCCCCATGCTCAGTGTAATGGTGTTGGAGATGCTGCTCCCGATCCAGACTGACTGAGGTCTCTCAGTCAGAAAGTCTAGGATCCAGTAGACAGGAAGTCTAGCTCTTCCTTCATCAATATGTTTTGTTACATCCTCAAAGAATTCAATCAGGCTAGTAAGGCATGACCTTCCCTTGACAAAGCCGTGCTGACTATCCCTAATCAGATTTTGTTTCTCCAAATGCTCATAAATCCTGCCTCTCAGGATCTTCTCCAACAACTTGCCCACCACGGAAGTAAGAATCACTGGTCTATATTTTCCTGGGTTATCTCTACTCCTTTTCTTGAACAAGGGAACAACATTTGCAACCTTCCAATCCTGTGGAACTTCCTCCATCTTTACTGACCATCCATCCTTAAAGATCATCACCTGAGGCTCATCAATCTCCTCCCTCATTTCCCACTGTAGCCTGGGGTACATCTCATCCAGTCCCAGTGACTTATCTAATTTAATACCTTTCAACAGCTCCAGTACATCCTCTTTCTTAATGTCTATACACTCATGCGTTTCGGTCTACTGTAAGTCATCCCCACAATTACCAAGGTCCTGTTCACTGGTGAATATTGAAGCAAAGTGTTCATTAAGAACCTCCTCCAACTCCATGCTAGGTTTCCACTATCGCACCTGATTGGCCCTATTCTCACATGGCTCATTCTCTTGCTCTTCACAAACTTGTAGAATGCCTTGGGGTTTTCCTTAATCCTGCTTGCCAAGGCCTTCTCATGGCCCCTTCTGAGTCTCCTAATTCCATTCTTAAGCTCCTTCCTGGCAACCTTGCAATTTTCTAGTGCTCTAACAGTACCTAGTTTCTTGAACCTTTTGTAAGCTTTCCTTTTCTTCTTAACTAGATTTTCTACATCATTTGTACACCATGGTTCTTTAACCCTACCATCCTTTCCCTGTCTCAATGGAACATACCTATGCAGAACGCCATGCAACATTTGCCACATTTATGTTGTGCATTTTCCTGAGAACATCTGCTCCCAATTTACGTTCCCAAGTTCCTGCCTAATAGCATTATATTTCCCCCACTCCAATTACGTTTTCCCAAATTGTCTGCTCCTATCCCTCTCCAGTGTTACGATAAAGAAAATAGAGTTGTGATCACTACCTCCAAAATGCTCTCCCACAGAGAGATCTGACACCTGACCAGGTTCATTTCCCAATACCAGATCAAGTACAGCCTCTCCTCTAGCAGGGGGACTCTGCACTGACTTCTTTGTCCCTTTACCTCTCCCAGTGTTCACCCATCTACTCACTGAATTCTGCACTCTGGGTGTAACTACCTGCTCAAAAGTCGTATCTATCAATATCTCTGCCTCCTGGATTATCCTAAGCTCATCCAACTCCACCTCCAGCTCCTTAATGCAGTCTTTCATGAGCTGGAGTTGGCTGCACTTCCCACAGGTGTAGTCATCAGGGAGACTATCAGGTTCCATGAATTCCCAGATTCTACAGGAGGAGCATTCCACTGCCATATCTGCCATCCTGCCTGCACTGTACAATGGACAACCAAGACCATATCCGCCAGCCTGTTTCTTTGGCCTCAGCCTCTTCTTGCGAAGCCTCTTGAGTCAAAGCCTAACACTCTCACTCTCACCACTGACCCACTCACAACAATGTCTGTCCTGCTTGTCCCTTCTGTACTTTTATAAACTTCACAGTGCTGTGTTCCCAGCTCTGGAATGTCCAAATGCCCGCTAGCTCTCCTTTTACACAACTTTCACCAACCTGTGAGTAAACTCCTCAAAGTGCTCATTTTCCACCGCTGATTAGGCCTCCAGGATCCATTAGCGCATCCATGCACTGTGATAAAATGCATTGAGAGATTGATGATGAAACATATCAACTATTGACAGAGAAGTGACTTGGATCCACTCAAATTGTTTTACCAGCACAACAGGTCCACAGCAGATGCTCTTTACTCAATCCTGGAGCATCTGGACAGCAAAGGTGCATACACCAGGATGTTCATTATTGACTACAGCACTATCAACACCACCGTCCCATCAACTTAACCAGAAAGCTTCAAGACCTAAGCCTCAATACTTCCTTGTGCAATTGGATCCCTGAATTCCTCACCTACAGACCCTGGTTGGTTAGCAAAAACATCTCCTCCACAATCTCCATCACCTCAGGTGTACCACAAAGCTATTTGCTTATTGCCCTGCTTTACTCTCTTTATACTTATGAATGCAAGACTAAGCACAGCTCCAATGCTATATTTAAGTTTGCTGAAAACATATAAAGCAGGGGTGCCTAAGACTATTGAACAGTAAGATGCAATTTATGTATTGCATTGTATTACTGCCACAAGAAAAAACAAATTTCATGATATATATGTGAGTGATGATAAACCCAATTCTGATCTGGATCTTTATTGTGGACAGAGAGTAGAACAAGGGTAGTGAGAGGGGAATCACGGTTGGGAAGAGGGGACAGAACAGGAAGCACCAGAGAGACATTCTGTAATGATCAATAACCCAATTGTTTGCAATCAAATGACCTTGCCTGGGGTCTCAGGGCTGGGTGTTGGCACCTGCAGCATCCAACACCACTAGTACTCCTTCTCTGCCACCTGTCCCATGGCGCTCCACCCTCGTTATCCTTTGCTCCTGCCAAATTTACAAACTCGCTCTCTGCTCCAGATTGATAAATGCAGAGCTGTGCAAAAGTCTTAGACACCCTAATTATCTATATGTGCTTAAGACGTTTGCACAGTACTGTTGGGAGCAGATTTAAAATCTCTGAATGGTGCCACAAAAACAATCTCTCACTCAATGTCAGCAAGACCAAGGAGCTGATTAACTTCAGGAGGAGGAAACTAGAGGTCTATGAACCAGTCTTCATCAGGGGTTTAGAGGTGGCAAGGGTCAACAACTTTAAATTCCTGGTGTTATCATTTCAGAGGACCTGTCCTGAGCCCAGCAGGTCAGTGCAATTATGAAGAAAGCACAGCAGCACCTCTACTTCATTAGAAGTTTGCAAAGATGCAGCATGACATCTAAAACTTCAAAAAGTTCAAAGGCTCATTTATTATCAAAGTATGTATGCAATATACAACTCTGAGATTTGTCTCCTCCGGATAGCCATGAAACAAAGAAAACTATGGAACCATTCAAAGAAAAAGATCAACTATCCTCCACACCAAATAAAAACAAATTGCAAAATGGCAACAAGAACATTGACACCATCCCATGCAGAAAAACAAATAATGCAAACAGTGAGAACATCAAACCCCAAGCCCCAACATCCCTCCCATACAAAAACATCTAACAAATCATGCCAAACGGCAACAAGAAAACACGCAATATAAAAAATATCAAATTTTTCCTCCCACCCCACCAGTCTCTGCACCCTGCACATAATTCTCCAAAACTTCTGACATCTCCAACGGGATCCCACCACCAAGCACATCATTCCACCCCCTCCTCACTTTCTGCTTTCCACAGGGATCCTTTCCTTCGCAACTCCCTGGTCCATTTGTCCCTCCCCACTTATCTCCCTCCTGACACTCATCCTTACAAGTGAAACAAGTGCCACACCTGGCCCTACACTTCCATCCTCACTACCATTCAGGGCCCCAAACTGTCCATCCAGGTGAGGAGACACTTCACCTGTGGATCTGTAGGGATCATCTACTGTATCTGGTGCTCCCGGTGTGGCCTCCTGAATATCGATGAGACCTGACATAAATTGGAAGACTGCTTCACCGAGCACCTATGCTCCATTCACCAGAAGAAGCAGGATTTCCCAGTGGCCACCATTTTAATTCCACTTCCCATTCCCATTCCAGTATGTCCACACATGGCCTCCTCTGCAGTCACAATGAAGCCACACTCAGATTGGAGAAACAACACCTTATATTCAATCTGAGTAGCCAACAACCTTATGACATGAACACTGAGTTCATTAAAATGTGTGGATGAGTGTTTGACTATGAGAACTTACAGTGTATAATCAAATCAAATGCCGTGGATGAACCAAGAGGTTCATAGTCTGCCGAGGGTTTAATCAGTGGCAATTAAATTTGGCGGCCCAGGTCTGTAGAAGAAAACCAGGTATGACCTGTGCAGGGCTATTTCAAGAGCTAAGAAATAATTCCAAGCGAGTTGTACCTATCCAAACTTATTTTAAAAATTAAAATTAAGCTTGCATGCAGCACTTTCACTGGCCGCTCATTCCACACTGTCATGACCCTCTAAGTGAAGACATTTCCCCTCATGGTCTCCTTAAACTTTTCAGCTTTCACCTTTAACTCATGACCTCTAGTTGTAGTCTCAGTAAACCTTAGTGAAAAAGCCTGCTTCATAATATTGAAATATCTCTATCAAATCTCTCAATCTTCTATGTTCCAAGGAATAAACTAATCTATTCAATCTTTCCTTATAACTCAGGTCCTCCAGATCCTTGCAACACCCTTGTTCATTTTCTCTGTAACTCTTTCAAAGTTATTTATATCTTTCCTGTTGGTTGGTGACCAAAACTGCATGCAATATTTCAAATTAGGCCTCACCAATGTCTCACACAACTTCAACATAATATCCTATCTCTTGTACTCAATATAAATAGATAACCTTGTTCAAAATGAAAACACAATTAAAAGAGTTAGAAAGATCTATATAATCATACATGGGAAGAGATGTAAATGTAACACATTCTAAGAATTGGTGGACATTTTGTAATGATCTAAAAGAAGAATAACTTCAATATTGAAGATAAGCTATAGAAAATGTTCAGTGTACATAAAATAAGGTTTATATTTTCTGTACATGTTTCTGATCTATACTGATTGCGACGATCTGAACAACAAACAAAGTATATAGTGAGCTCTCTAACAAGAGAAAATCTGCAGGTTTGATTTTGTCATTTAAAAAAATTAGATAGGTATATGGACAGGAAAGGAATAGAGGGTTATATGCTGAGTGCAGGTAGGTGGGACTAGGTGAGAGTAAGCATTCGGCACAGACTAGAAGGGCCAAGATGGCCTGTTTCCGTGCTGTAATTGTTATATGGTTATATGGCTATGCTGGAAATCCAAGCAACACACATAAGATGTTGGAGGAACTCAGCAGGCCAGGCAGCATTTATGGACAAAAACACAGTTGACATTTCGGGCTGAAACCCTTTGGCAGGATTGGAGAAAAAAAGCTGAGAAGTAGATTTAAAAGATGAGGGGTGAGGGGAGAGAGAAACACAAAGTACAGGTGGATTTAATTTGGCTTTTTTCACACTGATCAACAGAAAAAGATTCTTTTGTGTCAAAGTGAAAACAGATCTCTACAAAGTGATCTAAATTAATTACAAATATAAAACACAAAATAATTGATTGCATAAGTATTTACCCCCCCCCCCTTTAATATGACACACCAAATCATCACTGGTGCAGCCAGTTGGTTTCAGAAGTCACATAATTATTTAAATGGAGATCACCTGTGTGCAGTCAAGGTCTTTCAGTTGATTGTAATAAACATACACCTGCATCTGGGAGGTCTGACTGCTGGTGAGTCAGTATCCTGGCAAAAACCAGGCCATGAACACAAAAGGGCACTCTCAGCGACACCACAAAAAGGTTATTGAAAAGCACAAGTCAGGATATGGATACAAGAAAAATTTGAAGTTATTGAATATCCTTTGGAGTAGTTAAGTCAATCATCAAGAATTGCAAAGAATATGGCACAGTTGTAAATTTGTCTAGAGCAGGCCGTCCTCAAAAACTGAGTGACCGTGCAAGAAGAGGACTTGTGAGGGAAGTCACTGAGACCTATGACAACTCTGCTTCAGTGCTGAGATGGGAGAGACTGCACATAAAACTGTTGCCTGGGTGAAGCACAGTGGTGGCTGCGTCATGCTGTGGGGATGCTTCACTGCAACAGGCACTGGAAAGCTTGTTAAGTTAGAGGGTAAAAGGAATGTAGCGAAATACAGGGACATCTTGGAGGAAAACCTGATGCAGTCTGCAAGAGAACTACAACTTGGGAGAAGATTTGTTTTCCAGCAAGACAATGACCCCAAGCATGAAGCCGAAGCTGCACAGGAATAGCTTAAACACAACAAAATTAATGTCCTGGAATGGTCAAGTCAGAGTCAAGACCTCAATCCAATTGAGAATTTGTGGTTGGACTTGAAAAGGGTTATTCACTCATGATTCCCATGCAGGCATACAGAGCTCGAGCAGTTTTATAAAGATGGGGGAAAAACTGCAGGGTCCAGATGTGGAAAGCTGATAGAGACCTATCCACACAGACTCAAGGCTGTAATTGCTACCAAGGTGCATCTACTGAATTCTGTCTTGAAGGGGGTGAATACTTGGGCAATTATTTTGTGTTTTATACTTGTAATTAATTTAGATAATTTTGTAGAGACCTGTTTTAATTTTGACACAAAAGAGTCTTTTTCTGTTGATCGGTGTCAAAAAAGCCAAATTAAATCCATTGTGATTCAATGTTGTAAAACAACAAAACATGAAAATTCAAAGGGAGGTGAATACTCTTTACAGGCACTTCCTTTTTGCACAGAAGGAGGTGGGTATATGGAACAAGCTTTAGAAGAAGTGATTAAGGCAGGTACAATATTTTTTAAAATTGCAAAAGTACAAGAATAGGAATGGTTTAGAGGACAATGCACCAAATGCATGCAAACGGGATTAGTCTGGATGGGCGTTTTGGTCAGCACTATCAAGTTCGGCCAAAGGGTTTGTTTATGTGATTCTGATGATTCTGTGAGTCATCTCTCAGCCCCATCCCATCAGCCTTCATTAGGGTTTTGGACAGGCCATGAGAAAGCGTTTTTCATACCCAAGTAAGAATTGTCAAGAAACAGACCATTGTCAAGCTAATGGAGGAGACTGGATGTATTTTTCTACCTTGGATATTAACATGCAAGTAGGAATGAACTAGCCAAATGGGAAACAGTTTCTCACATTGATCTTGAAAGAAACAAACCACAAGCTTACATCTGCATAGATACAATTTAAGCCTTCAAGCACACAAATAAAAATAAACAAATCTCAAGAGGTTCAATGAGTTTTATTGCAAAGGAAAACACAGCTGGTAAAAGTAAATTATTCTCTACCAAGTAACTCATTGGTAGAGAATAGTAAAATTACTGTGTGGCATTGGACACATTAATGAATGAAGTGAAGAAGAGAGAAGTCCCATACCCACAGAATGCCAGTACATCTTCCAGGACCAGAGTCGGGGAAGAGGTGGAAAACAAGGCCAGGAGTGCAATCCAAAAGCCTGGATGTTATTCTCCAAGAAACTAAATAATATCAAATGCATGGTCTGGTTCACTAAACAGATCTACAAGTCCAGAGTCCTGGACTTGTAACCTTAGCTTTTCACTCTGTTCTATGCTACACATTCATCATTCACCATGCAATGAAATTTATCAGCCAGGATTCCCATATTGCTAATGCATTCACCACTACGCCAAATGTCATAAATACAACTTTCTCATACTGCCAGCAATTCAATAAAGCCAGATGCATCGCTTGAATCTCATTAATATATCTCTCCCTCCCTTGCAAATGACAGCAGTCCAAGTCTCACTGAGCTGGAGAAACTAGCAATTAGTAGGAAGGCTTTGAGAAAAGCCATGGTCAGTGATGCAAGAACTGATTAAAATGGCAGAATGTTCACACTAATGTTCCTTCTCATTCACTGCTACCTCCCAGTCTTATAGAATGTTAATGGTGAAAGCAAACAGTTCTTACTTGACCCATGCACACTATCCTGCTTCCAGGTCTCTTTTGAATAGCCAAGAACTCCCAGATGCTCCATCAGAGATGCCAGAGCCAGAAGGCTAAGAAGATGGCATTATCTGCAGCTCATTATAAATGGAATTAATAGCCACCCGTTCAGATTCTGGCATTTTGCATACATTAAAGCAAAGCATCTTTATGTACTGAGTCTATAGCCAATGGAAGGAGTAAAGGGAAATTTGGAAGGCATAAAGATGTCAGGAATTCAGGATTTGACAGAGCAAAAATAAAAAAAAAAGCAGATACTTTTCTGAGGAAGGATAGTCTATGACTTGGAGACAAGTTTCTGCAATATTAGGAGTTGAGCTTCTCCCACTAAATATCAAACATTTGCAGACTTAATAATTATGTTGTTACTCTATTTACATAACTGGCAACGGTGATCCCCAACATGTTGTTGTGAGGTTTCAATGAAGCTTACGCCATTGAGTGTCAAAACGAAATGGTTGACTATTGTGTAAATTTCAAACACACAATAATTTGGCTCAAAAGTTTCCCTGAGTGAACCAGGGTCAGTGAAAAGGAAATTCTGCACTGGAAGAAAATCAGTAGCAGTAGAGAGATGAGAATGAAAGCATTGATAGCAGGGTGAAAAGCAGTGAAGAAGTATGCAATCACTTTAAATAAAACAAGTAATTTCTAGAATAGCCATGCTGAAATTGACATGTCAGTGATTACTCATCATAAACTACTCATAAAGTATTCAAAGACTCAGAAAACCTATTCAAATAAATTCATTTGCAGAGCTAACTAGACCCTCATTTAGTCTTAGGAACTTAAATGCTTAAGATATTATGGACAAATCTACTTGTCCAGTCCAGCACCATATCTATTTCCAGATGACAACATTGAAAAATCTACACCACAGACTTATTGAGTGAGTAAGGTTTGCTATAATGCAAAGATTTTCCTACCCTCAGCCATTAAGCTCGAGAATGAGTCAACCTATAGCCAGGGAAATGATGATCCCCTCCTATTTGAGGTTACTTTCTTTTTATTCTTTCTTTCTTCTCTTCTAATATTTGTGTATCTGTGCACTTGTAATGCTACACTGAACAAAGTAACCATATAACAATTACAGCACGGAAACAACCATCTCAGCCCTTTTAGTCCGTGCCGACGCTTACACTCACCTAGACCCACTGACCCACACTCAGCCCATAACCCTCCATTCCTTTCCTGTCCATATACCTATCCAATTTTACTTTAAATGACAATACTGAACCTGCCTCTACCACTTCTACCGGAAGCTCATTCCACACAGCTAACACTCTCTGAGTAAAGAAATTCCCCCTCATGTTACCCTTAAACTTTTGCCCCTTAACTCTCAACTCATGTCCTCTTGTTTGAATCTCCCCTACTCTCAATGGAAAAAGCCCATCCATGTCAACTCGATCTATCCCCCTCATTATTTTAAATACCTCTATCAAGTCCCCCCCAACCTTCTACGCTCCAAAGAATAAAGACCTAACTTGTTCAACCTTTCCCTGTAACTTAGGTGCTGAAACCCAGGTAACATTCTAGTAAATCTTCTCTGTACTCTCTCTATTCTGTTGATATCTTTCCTATAATGTAGGTATCTATCTATTATTATGTGCTAATTTTCATCGACCATAAAGCTAAACCTTCTGTTGGTTAACAAAGCAGTGATTATATGAAATACAAGTAGAAGAAATGGGAACAAACAGGAGAATCGTCATCTGCTCAATTGTAGAAACCATAATATGTGCCTAATGATTTAAAGAACATAAGTCTCCAAGGTCTCTTTCAGAAGGCATTCGATAAGGTGCCACATAGGAGATTGGTGAGTAAAATCAGAGCTCATGGCATTGGGGGCAGGGTTTCAACATGGATAGAAAACTGGTTGGCAGATAGAAAGCAAAGAAAGCAGTGAATGGGTGTTTCTCGGACTGGCTGGAGGTGACTAGTGGGGTACCACAGGGCTCTGTATTGGGACCACAGCTCTTTACGATTTATGTCAATGATTTAGATGAGGGCATTGAAAACTATATCAGCAAGTTTGCTGATGATACTAAACTGGGTGGCAGTGTGACATGCGAAGAGGACGTTAGGAGAATACAGTGAGACTTGGATAGGCTGGGTGAGTGGGCAGATACTTGGCACATGTCATTCAATGTGAATAAATGTGAAGTTATCCACTTTGGAAGCAGGAACAAGAGGGCAGAGTATTGTCTGAACGGTGTAGAGTTAGGTAAGGGAGAAATGCAAAGAGACCTAGGAGTCCTAGTTCACCAGTCAATGAAGGTGAATGAGCAAGTGCAACAGGCAGTGAAGAGGGCAAATGGAATTTGGCCTTTGTTACAAGGGGAATTGAGTACAAGAGCAAGGATGTCCTTTTGCATTTGTACAGGGCCCTGGTGAGACCACACCTGGAATATTGTGTACAGTTTTGGTCTCCAGGTTTAAGGAAGGACATTCTGGCAATTGAGGAAGTGCAGCCTAGATTCACTAGGTTGATTCCTGGGATGGCAGGGCTGTCTTACGCAGAGAGATTGGAGAGATTGGGCTTGTACACGCTGGAATTGAGGAGATTGAGAGGGGATCTGATTGAAGCGTTTAAGATAATTAAAGGATTTGATAGGATTGAGGCAGGAAATATGTTCCAGATGTTGGGAGAGTCCAGTACCAGAGGGCATGGATTGAGAATAAGAGGTCAGTTATTTAAAACAGAGTTGAGGAAGAGCTTCTTCTCCCAGAGAGTTATGGAGGTGTGGAATGCACTGCCTCGGAAGACGGTGGAGGCCAATTCTCTGGATGCTTTCAAGAAGGAGCTGGATAGATATCTGATGGATAGGGGAATCAAGGGATATGGGGACAAGGCAGGGACTGGGTATTGATAGTGAATGATCAGCCATGATCTCAGAATGGCGGTGCAGACTCGAGGGGCCAAATGGTCTACTTCTGCACCTATTGTCTATTGTCTATTAACACACGTCCTATATGATAGTCATTTCCACTGAGATGGACTATTGTGTGCTGGAATACCAGTCATCAGTCAGTTACCATTTTCCACTTGTTTCCATTGCAATAGATCTTTTTCCACATGGTGCTCCTGGGACAATGTATCAAAGAAAATAAAGCAATGCAATTTAATTACACTGCTTAGAGTATACACATAATGGGCGATGATACCTCACATATCTGACAGTTAGGGAAGGTCAGACTCAACAAGGATATCATGGACATCTAAGCGTTTATCATAATTTTTTTATTAATGCTGTTTGTAGTTTAAATATTGAGCAGGACACAGAGGATAACTCCCTTGTCCTTGTCATGCCCTCTTAAATTTCTGGTGGGAATAAAAATAGCTGATGTTCAGAGCTTCAAATGACATTGTCTTTACTGGAAGAGCATGCTTCAAAATATTGCAATCAAAATTTGAAAGGCCGAAATCTTGCTTGCTAAATATTGAAAATCTTTGATAGAGTGGACACAGAGTGGATGTTACCAGTAGTGGGAGAGTCTGGACTATAAGGCACAGCCTCAGAATTAAAGGGCATCCGATTAGAACAGAGATAAGGAGAAATTTCTTCAGCCAAAAGGTGGTGAATCTGTGGAATTTGTGCCAGTTGAATTGCAGTGCAGTCTTAATGGACTGAATAATCCAAGTGTTCTCCTATAGCTTATGGTTGTGTGAGTTTACAGAATGTTACTAGTTGATCGGTAAGACTTTGTAGGATGCTGCCATAGTTATTCAACTATAACTCTTGCTAAATTTTAAAAGTATTCAACTTGGGAGCTTCATATAATAGATGTAGTCATGTTTTATTTTCACAACTCTTTGGGGTTGAGGGGAAGATGAATATGGAGATAATTAGGATGATGGTAAACAGAAACACTATGGCCACCCACGCTGGAACCTGATGAGTAAGGAAGATGATAATGGGAACCATTAGGGGAGAAGTGAAGGACAGATAACCAGGCTATATTTGGCTGTTGATACGTTTAATCATTTGCTTTCTGCAGTGAGCTAGGTTGAAAGGTCATACAAGTAAAATATGTATTGGAGACAAAGTTACATCAATTCCACAAGTTGCATGGTCTTTGCTCACTTGGGAGTACAGTTCCAGCTGTATAAGAACTGCCAAATGATACATGCCACAACACAAACTGTTGGAAACTGCAGTAGATTTGTGTTGACAAGTAATACGTTGAAAAGTTTACAGAGAAAGAAAGCATATACTATATAAAGTCAAGCTCAAATCATGGCACTAGCAATTTATTCTAATAGACAAAATAAGTTATGTAATTTTTATTCAGATATTGTTATTTCAAGAGCCTGGTGATATTGGTCCGACGAAGGGTCTCGGCCCAAAACATCGACAGCGCTTCTCCCTATAGATGCTGCCTGGCCTGCTGTGTTCCACCAGCATTGTGTGTGTTTTGTTTGAATTTCCAGCATCTGCAGATTTCCTCGTGTTTGGTGATATTGGTCCCTATTTTAGAAATAACCTGGTACATAATTACAGCTAAATCACATCTCATTAAAGAAAGCTTGTCTCACACATGATCTAATCTATGAAGATACATATTTACATTTGAAAATTGTCACAGGGATATAGCAGTTTCCAAAGTACTGGGAAATGCACCAAACAAAGCTAAGCATATTCTGGACTGGTTGCATCCATTTGAAAAGAAAAATAACTAAAAATGATCATAAGACCATAAGGCATAGGAGCAGAATTAAGCCATTCAGCCCATCAAGTCTGCATCACCATTCCATCATGGCTGAACCCAGACCGCACTCAACCCCATACATCTACCTTCTCGCTATATCCTTTGATGCCCTAACTGATCAGGAAACAATCAGGTTCTGCCTTAAATATATCCTATACCACATCCATGACCGAGCATTCCACAGATTTACTGCTCTCCGGCTAAAAAAAATTCCTCCTAACCTCTGTTCTAAAATGTTGCCCCTCAATTTTGAGGCTGTTCCCTCTAGTTCTGGATACTCCCACCATAGGAAACATCCTCTCCACATCCACCCTATCTTGTCCATTCAACCATGTGATTTACCTTGGAATTCTTTAACCTTTAATTAACAAAGGAGATAAAGTTACTTGGAGCAAATTCTCCACGTTCACTTGGACCTGAAGTGCTCTGAGCATTTCAAGGTGGGCCAGCTGCTAGGAGGCTATGATAGAGAAGTTGAGGATAGGAAAGATGTCAACAAAATAGAGAGAGTACAGAGGAGATTTATAACCATATAACAATTACAGCACGGAAACAGGCCATCTCGGCCCTTCTAGTCCGTGCCGAATGCTTACTCTCACCTAGTCCCACCGACTTGCACTCAGCCCATAACCCTCCATTCCTTTCCTGTCCATATACCTATCCAATTTTACTTTTAATGACAATACTGAACCTGCCTCTACCACTTCTACTGGAAGCTCATTCCACACAGCTACCACTCTCTGAGTAAAGAAATACCCCCTCGTGTTACCCCTAAACTTTTGCCCCCTAACTCTCAACCCATGTCCTCTTGTTTGAATCTCCCCTACTCTCAATGGAAAACTCTATCTATCCCCCTCATAATTTTAAATACCTCTATCAAGTCCACCCTCAACCCTCTACACCCCAAGAATAAAGACCTAACTTGTACAATCTATCCCTGTAACTTAGGTGCTGAAACCCAGGAAACATTCTAGTAAATCTCCTCTGTACTCTCTCTATTTTGTTGACATTTTTCCTATAATTTAGTGACCAGAACTGTACACAATACAAATTCAGCCTTACCAATGCCTTGTACAATTTTAACATTACATCCCAACTCCTATACTCAATGCTCTGATTTTAAAGGCCAACATATCAAAAGCTTTCTTCACCACCCTATCCACAGAATCAGAATCCTTTATTATCGCCAAGTATGAGGACACACACAGGGAATTTGATGCTGGGTTCCCTGAGCTCTCACTGTACAGAATTAAAAGCAAACAAGAATAGTGCAAATAATCTTAAACTATATACAATGAGGTCCACCTCATTGAATGTACAGGTGGACTTGATTTATAATAGACTAAAATTCAAGTGTTCGTAAGACTGACGGCATACGGAAAGAAACTGTTCTTGTACCTATTTGTCCTGGCATACAGTGATCTAAAGCGCTTACCAGAAGGAAGGAGTTGGAACAGGTGATGTCCAGGGTGTGATGGGTCTACAATAATGCTGCTTGCTCGCTTCCTGACTCTAGATGCATACAAGTCCTGGATCGAGAGCAGCTTCACACCAGTAATCTTTTCCGCAGCCCTGACGGTTCTTTGGAGTCTATTCGTGTCTTGTTTGGTAGCTGATCCAAACCAGACAGTGATGGACAAACAGAGAACAGACTGGATTATTCCTGAATAGAATTGAATCAGCAGCTCCTGAGGCAGATTGTACTTTCTGAGTTAATGTAGGAAATACAACCTCTGCTAAGCCTTTTTGATAAGAGTGTCGGCATTGGGTGTCCACTTCAGGTCCTGGGAGATAGTGACACCCAGAAATCTGAAGGTACTGTTGAGTACTAGTGAGCGGGGGGAGTATTGGGGAGCTTCTCCTGAAGTCCACTGTCATCTCCACAGTCCTGAGCGTATTTAGCTCCAGATTGTTCTGACCACACCTGAGGGCCAGCCGTTCTACCTCCCATCTGTATGCAGACTTATCACCGTCTCAGATAAGGCCAATGACAGCTGTGTCGTCTGCAAACTTCAAGAGTTTAACAGATGGCTCCTGTGAGGTGCAGTCATTAGTGTAAAGGGAGAAGAGCAGTGGGGAGAGCACACATCCCTGGGGGGCACCAGTACTGATTGTCTGGATGCTAGAGATGATGCTCCCCACCCTCACTTGCTGCTGCCTGTCAGTCAGGAAGCTTGTGGTCCACTGACAGATGGCAGGGGAGTCAGTAGGCTGGGTGAGTTTGGAGTGGAGGATTTCTGGGACGATGGTGTTAAACACCAAGCTGAAGTCAGCAGACAGGACCCTTACAGAAGTTCCTGGGTTGTCGAGGTGTTGTAGAATGTAATGCAGTCCCACGTTGACTGCATCATCCACTGACCTATTTGCCTGATAAGCAAACTGCGGGGGGTCCAGCGGGGGGCCCATGATGTCCAACACTCGTCTCTCAAAGGACTTCATGACCACAGATGTCAAAGCAACAGGCCTGTAGTCATTTAGTCCCTCGATAGTGGGTTTCTTAGGGACTGGAATGATAATGGAGCGCTTGAAGCAATGAGGGACTTCACACAGCTCCAGTGATCTATTGAAGATCTGTGTGTAGTTGGGGGCCAGCTGATCAGCGCAGGTCTTCAGGCAGGAGGGCGATGCACCGTCTGGGCCTGGCGCTTTCCTGGTCTTCTGCCTCTGGAACAGCTGACTCACCTCCCTCTCACAGATCCTAAGTGCAGGTATAAGGGAGTTGAGGTGAAGGGGGGTAGGGGGAGCAGTTTTTGTAATGTGGGGTGAGAAAGCAAATACTAAGATGTCAGGGTGATGGATGATGGGTGTTGCAGGTAGGTCTGTGTTTTGGCTGGGGATTCCACCTTCAGGGAACTATGCACCATTATTCCTAGATCACTCTGTTCTACTGTTATTGTGTCCTATTGTTCACGAGTTAATCTCATTGTACAGCACCTAAACTCATTCAGATAAAACATTGAAACTTGATTTGTGAGGACCAGAGAGATTTCTGACATAAAAAGTAATTACTTATATTTATTCCAACACACCAAAAATATTCCCACCCTTGCTGCTCATCTCCATGGGCACATAGCAGCCTGCATTCAAGAGTTCAAAAGAAATCTAAAAACACACACATCTTGGTAACACTCCTGAGTGATTTTTTCTAACCAAGGTTGCTAGCAACATTGTCCAGGAGCTGCCTGTCCCATTTCCAACAGGGTGGAGGCTACGTAGCAACCATGACAGAACCACCAGACACAAAAACAGTTACTTTCCCCAAACAGTAAAACTGATCAATACCTCCACCATCACCGCTTTATTGTTTCCTGTCAGTTACGTTACATACAGACACTCCTGTGTCTTGTGTCACTTCATTGACATACAATCCATCTATGTGGACAAGTTATGCATTTATTGTGTTTTTTATTATTGTGTTCTTTTTCTTATTGTGTTTTTGTGCTGCATTGAATCCAGAGTAGCAATTATTTTTTTCTCCTTTACACTTGTGTACAGGAAATGATATTAAACAATCTTGAATCCTTAATTCCTTTAAATTGTGAGCCCCAGGACAATCCTCGAAGGTTGGCAACC
Organism: Hypanus sabinus; assembly: GCF_030144855.1. Lineage (NCBI taxonomy): Eukaryota > Metazoa > Chordata > Chondrichthyes > Myliobatiformes > Dasyatidae > Hypanus > Hypanus sabinus. The sequence goes on from NC_082720.1 coordinate 7,198,578, forward strand.
TCAATTCCGATATCCATTCTTGCCAGCATTTCTCTTGCTCATCCTGTCACCCTGTCATTCCTTTAGTGAGAATGAAAATGGATCCAGCCAAAGTAATAGAGGGGGTGAAGTTGCACCCAATGCACCAGCCTCCCAGTGTAGGCCAAATACCAAAATCAAGCCCATTACTCATACTGCAATTATACAAAACCATCAAACCTTGTACTTGGATTATTGTATACAGAGCTGGTCACCACACAACAGGGAGGAATAGTGAGAGCGCAGAAGAGGTTCACCAGAATGTTGCCTGGATTGGAAGTCTATAGTTATAAAGCAAGATTGGAAATGTTGAGTTTATTTTTACTGGGATGCAGGAGGCTGATGAGTGACTTTATAGAGGTTTATAAAATTATGGAGGGTGTTGAGTGAATAGAGTCAGTTTCCTTTTCCCAGGGTAATACAGGATGAGAGGATGCAGTTTTAAGATGAGAGGGGAGATTTGGGTGTAAGTTTTTTTAATACAGAGGGTGGGTGTTATCTACAAGAAACTGCCAGAGGAAGTGGTGGAGGCAGATATAATTACTGTATTAAAGGGCTTTTGGACAATATTTTGGATAGAAAAGTAGGAGAGGAATTGGAGCCGAATGCAGGAAAATATGATTAGTTTAGATCAGCATCACGGTCAGTATGGATAAGATGAGCAAAACAGCCTGCATCTGTATTGTATGTTTCTATGATTCTATATTTTCATAATTCTTGCAGAAATAGGATGTTGATATGGCACTTGAAGGCAATTCTTCAGCACATTCATCACTCTCCCAGTGTTTTAAACCAAATATATGAAATTGTTCTTTTTAAACTAATCTCCTATCTTGAAGGCATAGACACAAGCATTTCAGGTACCTTCCAATTAGTTCCTCACACAAGTAGCACCCTTCTTGTGTTTATTTTGCCAACGGATATGACTAGTCTGCACACTAACAGTGAAGTGGAGGGCACAGAAGTTAGCGATCAGTATGATCTACCAAACAACTGAAAGCTTGTCTGCACAAGTAAAACTGACTTTTCTAATAGCCACTTGTAAAGGCAAATACTCCATTTTGCTTTTGACCTCACTGCCTCTGATCAAAAAGCAAACATGATCTGGTTTGCATTCCCTGATTCAACAGTAAAAAACTGAAGGTAAAACAAAAATTGCAGTGCCTGATGGAGACAGCAAGGATGCAATTAATTAGCTCATTTTGAGTTAGCAGGGTACAATGGCCTCCTTCCAGGCAGTGTTTGGGTTACGGTGGTAGCCATGCTTTACTTGACCAGAACAGAGTCAAGTGATGACCAGCCCCACCTGATGGAGAGTGAAGTGTGGTTGTCAATTAAAAGTTCTATCACAATACAGTGGTTTCAGGGAAGGAATAGTTCACTATCAAGACGGTTTGCATTTATGCACCTCATGGACTATTTAGACTCATAGATTTGCACAGCATTAACAATCCAAAGAGAAAAGAACAAAGGAATGAAGGTATCACTATTAACAAACTGATCATTTTGGATGTGGAAACAAGATTTAACATCAGCTGCTACAGCTCAGCCAGATCACTTCAACCTGCAGGTTACAACACTTCAGATGCTATGAAACTCATTAGAGGTCTAACCTCTTAGTTACAACGCATACCATTTCTCATTTTCTTCCTTGGCCCTAAAACAGGGTGATATAAATTTCATCATAGTGAATCAGAGCAGGTGAAAGTTTCTTGCTAAATATATTTCTAGAAGTGAGTAGTGACCTGAATATTGAAAATTGCTTTGGTTGTTCTTTAAATTATTGTGGGAATAAACTAATCAATCAGGAACTGGGACTGAATTAAGTGGGTGAAAATAAAGAATGATTTGAAAAAAAAAAGTTTTTGTGTGAACTTTATAAAGAATGTGAGAACTTGGCTTTCATTTCTTTGTACCTTCAAGACAGAACTCACGTCTAAAATTCGGCTAATCAAACATATGCCAACATTCCTTAATTGGTTTCCTAAACTCCAATGTATGGATAAACACAAGCTGCCTTTCACGTTCAGAATTCTGAATTTGTTTATAGGATGTCCATATTCCTGACTAGGAGCACTTATTACCCATCAGTAAATATCATTCAGAAGGTAGTGCTGAGCTATTTTCGCTCCATTCTAAGCGATGACAGGATTCCACAGTGCCATTACATAACGAGTTCCAGGAGGCTGATACAATGACTCTGCTATGGAGTTCGACTTGATACAATGATTGTGGTGCAGTGAATCTGGAAGTGAGCACAGTAACATAACAGGAGCAGAGCTATGCTTTGTGTTGTAGCTCCATAAGACCACAACACATAGCAGCAGAATTAGTCCATTTGGCCCATGGAGTCTGCTCTGCCATTTCATCATGGCTGATCCAATTTTCTTCTCAGCCTCAATATCCTGCCTTCTCCCTGTATTCCTTCATGTTGATTCCCACTCTTTCCCTCCTGCCAATCAAGAATCTATCAACCTCTGCCTTAAATATACATGAAGACTTGGCCTCCACAGTTGCCTGTGGCAATGAATTCCACAGATCATCACTCTCTGACTAAAGAAATTCCTCCTCATCTCCACTCTAAAAGGATGTCTCTCTATTCTGTAGCTGTGTCCTTTGGTCTTAGACTCTCCCACCTAAGGGAACGTACTTTCCACATCCATTATATGAGAGGTTTCAATTAGGTCACCCCTCATTCTTCTGAATTCTAGTGAATACAGCCCCAGAGTCATCGAACACTCTTCATGTGACATTACATTCAATCCTGGAATCATATTCGTGAACCTCCTTTGAACCCTTTCCAGTTTCAGCAGATCCTTTCTGAGATTAAGGGCACAAAACTGCTCACAATACTCCAAGTGAGGCCTCACCAGTGATTTATAAAATCTCAACATTACATCCTTGCTTTTATATTCTAGTCATCTTGAAATGGATGCTAACATCACATTTGCCTTCTTCATCACAGACTCAACCAGCAACCTTTGGGGAATCCTGCACAAAGACTCCCCAAATCCATTTGCGCCTCGGATTTTTGTATTTTCTCTCCATTTAGAAAACAGTCAACCTTTTCATTTCCTCTACCAAAGTACATGACACTGTATTCCATCTGCCACTTCTTTGCCCATTCTCCCAATCTAAGTCCTTCTGTAGCCTCTCTACTTCCTCAAAACTATCTGCCCCTCTACCTATCTTCATATTGTCTGGAAACTTTGCAACAAAGCCATCAATTCCATCAACCAAATCATTAACATATAAAGTAAAAAGAAACGGTCCCCTGTGGAACACCACTAGTCACCAGCAACCAACCGGAAAAGGCTCCCCTTATTCCCACTCCTTCCCTCCTGCCAATCAGCCACTGCTTTATCCATGCTGGAATCTTCTGTGCTGAGCCCCTTCTGATGATCTTTGCAACATCGATAGTGACAGGAGAAGTACTGGAGGATTGCAAATGTTGTTCCCTTGTTCAAGAAAGGGAGTAGAGATAACCCAGGAAATTATAGACCAGTGAGTCTGACTTCAGTGATGGGCAAGTTGTTGGAGAAAATCCTGAGAGGCAGGATTTATGAGCATTTGAAGACATAATTTGATTAGGGATAGTCAGCATGGCTTTGATTGAATTCTTTGAGGATGTAGCAAAGCACATTGATGAAGGGAGAGCAATGGATGTAGTGTGTATGGATTTCAGTTAAGGTATTTGATAAGATTACCCATGCAAGGCTCCTTTATAAAGTAATGAGGCATGGGATCCAAGGAGACCCAGCTTTGTGGATCCAGAATTGGCTTGCCCACAGAAGGTAAAAGGTGGTTGTAGATGGCACTTTTTCTGCATGAAGGTCAGTGACCAGTGTTGTTCCACAGGGATCTGTTCTGGGACCCCTCCTCTTTGTGATTTTTTTAAATGACCTGGAGGAAGGAGTAGAGGATGGGTTCGTAGATTTGCTGATGACACTAAGGTTGGGAGTGTTGTGGATAGTGTGGAGGTTTGTCAGAGGTTACAGTGGGTCATCGATAGGATGTTCCTTTTTGAATTAAAATTTCTATTTCATTAGATTTCGGCAATAACATTGTCTGACCTAATTTTTCTCTTAAATAAGCCCTTAATTGAAAATAAAAAAATAAAGTGTTATTTGATACTTTATATTTATTCTTTAATTGATCAAATGACATTAATATACCTCCTTCAAAACAATTTCCTATATATCTAATCCCTTTTTGAATCCAGTTATATAAAAGTTGGTTGTCCATTGTGAAAGGAATAAGTCTATTTTGAATTAAAGATCTCTTTGCTAATAAAGATTTTTTTTGTCTCATCATCAACATTTATCTTATTCCATAAGTCAATCAAATGTTTTAATATAGGAGATTCTTTCTTTTCCCGTATCCATTTAGATTCCCATTTGTATATAAAATCTTCTGGTACGTTTTCTCCTATTTTATCTAGTTCTATTCTAACCCATGCCGGTTTATCTTTCTCGAAAAAAGATGCAATAAATCTAAGTTGATTTGCTTTATAATAATTCTTAAAATTTGGAAGTTGTAATCCTCCTAGATCAAATTTCCATGTCAATTTTTCCAACGATATTCTTGACATCTTACCTTTCCAGAGAAATTTCCTCACATATTTGTTTAACTCTTGAAAAAACTTCTGGGGTAATTGTATTGGTAATGATTGAAATAAATATTGTAGTCTAGGGAATATATTCATTTTTATAGTATTTACTCTACCTACTAATGTTATTGGTAATGCCATCCATTTATCAAGATCTTCCTGAATTTTTTTCAAAAGTGGTAAATAATTTAATTTGTATAAGTTTTTTATGTCATTATCAACTCTTATACCTAAATATTTTATACCATTTGCTGGCCATCTAAATTGAGTAATTAATCGACATCTAGTAAGAGGTAAAATTTCACTTTTATCCCAATTTATTTTATAACCCGATATTTTTCCATATTCTAATCTATAAGATAATTTGCGTAGTGAATGTAATGGATCTGTTAAATAAAATAGAACATCATCAGCAAATAAGTTAATCTTGTATTCTTCCTGATTAACTCTGAAACCCTTAATATCTGGGTCCATTCTAATTAATTCAGCTAGTGGTTCTATTGCCAACACAAACAAGGCAGGTGATAATGGACAACCTTGCCTAGTTGATCTTGTTAACTGAAATGATGTTGAAATTTGACCATTTGTCACTACTTTAGCTTTGGGATTAGTATTTAAGGTTTTAATCCAGTTTATAAATGATGTTCCTAATCCATATTTTTCCAATACCTTAAATAAAAAATCCCATTCCAATCTATCAAATGCTTTTTCTGCATCCAAAGCAACTGCCACACTCGTTTCCTCCCTCTTTTGCGCTAAATGGATTATACTAAATAACCGGGTTACATTATCTGCCGATTGTCTATTTTTGATAAATCCTGTTTGATCCATATGCACTAATTTTGGTAAGCATTTAGATAACCTATTAGATAAGATTTTTGCTATTATTTTATAATCAGTGTTTAATAAAGAAATAGGTCTATATGATGCTGGTTTTAAAAGGTCTCTATCTTTTTTTGGCAATACTATTAAAATAGCTGTTGAAAAAGATCCTGGACGTTTATGCGTTCTTTCCACTTTATGTATTAACTCCATAAAAGGAGGAATTAATAAATCTTTAAACTTTTTATAAAATTCAGACGGAAAACCATCTTCTCCTGGAGATTTATTACTTTGGAGTGATCCCAGAGCTTCTTCAACTTCCTTCAATGTAAAAGGCATACCTAATCCCTTCTGTTCTTTTGTATTTAATTTTGGAAGAGTTATTTGTGATAAAAATTCTTCTATCTTAACGTCATCATTCTTCGATTCTGATTTATACAACTCAGAATAAAAATTCTTAAAAGCATCATTAATTTCTAGAGGCTTATAAGTAATTTCATTCACTTTTGTTCGAATTGCATTTATTGTTTTAGAAATCTGATCTGTTTTTAACTGCCATGCAAGAAATTTATGTGATCTTTCACCTAGTTCATAATATCTCTGTTTAGTTCTCATAATTGCTTTTTCTGTTTGATATGTCTGGAGTGTATTATATTTTAACTTCTTATTAATAAGTTGTCTTTGTTTTTCTTCTGTCATATTTCTTTGAGATTCTTTTTCTAATTTTATAATCTCTTTTTCCAATTGATCTATTTCTATCATATATTCCTTCTTAATTTTAGAAGTATAACTTATTATCTGGCCTCTCAAATATGCTTTCATTGCTTCCCACAATATAAATTTATCATCAACTGAATGTAAATTTGTATCTAAAAAGAACTGAATCTGCTTTTTCATAAAATCACAAAAATCTTGACGTTTTAGTAGAATTGAATTAAATCCCCATCTATAAATTGATTCCTCTTTATCCATCATTATCATTAATAAAGGAGAGTGATCAGACAATATTCTTGCTTTATATTCCACATTTTTCACTCTATCTTGAGTATTTGTTGATAATAGGAAAAAATCTATCCTTGAATATGTTTTATTTCTATTTGAATAAAATGAATAATCCCTTTCTTTTGGATTGATTCTTCTCCATATATCATTCAAATTTAAATCTTTCATCAATGATAGTTAATTTTGCTACTTTTGATTTTGTAATAGCCTTTGTTGATCTATCTAAAACTGGATGTAAACAAAAATTAAAATCTCCACCTATTAATATTTTATCATGTGCGTTAGCCAAATTCAAAAAGACCTCCTGTATAAATTTTACATCATTTTCATTTGGTGCATAATTATTCATAAGAGTCCATAGTTCTGAAAAAATTTGACAATGTATAATTGAATATCTTCCTGCTGAATCAATTAATACATTTTGTATTTTAATTGGTAAATTTTTATTAACCAAAATTGCAACTCCTCTCGCCTTTGAGTTAAATGAAGCTGCAATAACATTTCCAACCCAGTCTCTTTTTAATTTCTGATGTTCTATATCCGTTAAATGAGTTTCTTGTAAGAAAGCTATATCTATTTTCATTTTATTAATATATGTTAAAATTCTTTTTCTTTTTATTGGTCCATTAAGCCCATTAACATTAAAACTTAAAAAATTCAATAAATTAGTCATTATTTTTAATTATGTTATTCCAATCTATAATAATACCTAATCTTTCAACTTTCATGGTATCCTGGGAAATCTTTTTAAAAGTCTCCTTGTTGCTATGTGTGTCCCCACCAATCATCCAGGCAAAAGAATAGAAGAAAAATAGAAAATACCCCCCTACTAATGTTGTGAAAGAAAAAGAACACAACATTACCCCCCTCTATTGTACGTGTCATGGCAATTGCCATGATTACACACGTGAATCAGGTAGTAACTGACTCAAAGCTCCCCAGCCCCCCCCGCAACATAAAAAGTATATATATAAAGAAATATACTATTCTCAATTAATATTTCTAAAATTTTACTTTTCTCCCTTATATCATCTTTAAATGTCCATCAGTTCCATTCACTATCTCTGTCGTCATCTTTAACCATTACATTTAGAAGTCTCTACGTTTAATTAGTGAATAAATGGAAGTTTTTGTGCGAACACCTCCGCTTCTCGATAATCGGGAAAAAATCTTTTTCCCTCCGCCAAAAAAATTATCAGTGTTGCTGGGTGACGCATTAAAAACTTATAACCTTTTTCCCATAAGACTTTTTTAGCTGGATTCAATTCTTTCTTTCTCTTCAAAAGGTTGTAATTTATATCAGGATAAAAAAGAACTGGTTTCTCTGCTATCATCAATGGACCCTTTCTTCTTTTGGCACTTTGGGCAGCTGCCCTCAAAATCTTTGCTTTATCCTGGTATCTTAAACATCTTATCAAAATTGATCGCGGATTTTGATCATCCTGTGATCTCGGCCTTAAGGCTCTATGCACCCTTTCAATCTCAATTGAAGTTTCTTCTCCCATTTCCAATTTTTCAGGAATCCATTTTTGAAAAAAATTTATTGGGTCATCTCCTTCGGTGTCTTCTTTAAGTCCAACAATTTTAATATTGTTGCGTCTACTAAAATTTTCAAGCTTATCAATTTTTTCCACCAGTTGTTTTCTTTCTGATGTCCAGCCATTATTATCATCTTCCATATTCTTCATTCTTCCATCCATTTCTTCCATTTTGACTGCCAAATCTGTAATTTCCTTTTCCATTTTTTTCCTGTTTCTTTGTCATTTTATCAAACATAGTCTCCATATTTATTATTTTTTCTTTAATTACTTTTTGGTTACTTTTAATGCATTTAATTTTTCTAATTTATGCATTATTTGCCTCAAAGTCTTTTTTGTATTTTCAGAGGAACTTTCATCTTCATCTCCATCTTCGTCTGATTTTTCTCAGACTCACTTTCACTGTCGGTTTCCGTCGTTGCTGGGTTTTGTAGTTCTGGTTGCTCGCGTTTGCGCATGCTCGTTCCTTTACGCTTGCGCAGTTCTCGTTGATCTTTTCCTTTAGAAATGGCCGATGCTGCTGCAGTCTCCTGTTCTGTTTCACCGGTGGTGTGTTGTACCTGAGTCCGCGGTTCTTCGGTAGAAGTAGGCCTTGATTCTGTTCCAGCTTTGGCTGTCTTCGCGGTAGTAGTTTTCTTCGTCCTCTGTTTATGAGGCATAGCTTAAAACAATCCAAAGTAGTTTATAAGTAACCTTAAAAAAGTATTGATTAACTTTTCTTCACTTAAACATTGATTTATTAACTTTTTTACAGGAGGACTGGGTTCCAGTATCTCAATCCTACATCATCACGTGACGTCCCCCGACACCCAGGAACTTGAAGCTGCTCACTCTCTCCAATTTTGATCCCTCTATGAGGATTGGTATGCGTTTTTTGGTGTTACCCTTCCTGAAGTCTACAATCAGCTCTTTCACCTTACTGATGCTGAGTGCCAGGTTGTTGCTGTGGAACCATTCCACTAGTTGGCTTATCTCACTCCTGTACACCCTCTCGTCATCACCTGAGATTCTACCAACAATGGTTGTATCGTCAGCTAAATTGTAGATGATATTTGAGCTATACCTAGCCACACAGTCATGTGTATACAGAGAATAGAGCAGTGGGCTAAACACACACCCCTGAGGTGGGCCAGTGCTGATCATCAGCAAAGAGGATATGTCATCACCAATCCACACAGGCTGTGGTCTTACGGTTTTGGAAGTCGAGGGTCCAATTACAGAGGGAGGTACAGAGGCCCAGGTTCTGCAACTTCTCAATCAGGATTGTGGGAACGATGGTATTAAATGCTGAGCTACAGACAAGCCCTGCGAGCATGGAGTAGATTTTGCCATTAGGAACTCCTTGTTGCAAATGGTGGAGCCACCAGAAAATGAATCAGAACAACTTATGACTCTCTGCCTACACACCAGTCATGGCCCAGTATCTTTCAGTGTGCATGACCCTACTTCGATCTCCACCTCTGAGGCAAAAGACATGCTCTACGACAAATTAGAAGCCGTTGTCAGGAATATTCCCAGCAATGAGCTCCTCGTTCTCCTTGGTGACTCCAACGATTCCTGGCCATCTTGTCTTGGCCACTTTGGAATTGGCAAAATAAATGACAATGGACAACGTCTCCTGGAGTACGGCTCCTATCACCGCCTGTGTGTAACTAACTCCTACTTACAGACAAGTTCGCAGTACAAGGTCTCATGGCAACATCCACGGTCTAAACACTGGCATCAACTAGACATGATCATCACCAGGCACTCTTTCATCAACTCTGTACTAATCACCCACTCATACCACAGTGCAGACTGCAATAGGAATCATGCTTTAGTACGCTGCGAGATCAAACTACATCCGAAGAAAATCCGAAGAAAAACTGGAAAACCTCGCATCAACACAACAGAGATGAAACAGTCAGAAAAGGTTGACCAGTTTGCCAGGTCAGTACAGGGTGCTATGACTACCTCCTCACAAGGAGATACAGCAACAGAACAATGGTCATACCTTCACTACACCATCCACGAATCAGCACTCTCTACCTTTGGAAGAAAGACCACAAAGAGCAGTGACTGGTTTGAGGCAAAGTCCAACATCATGACTCCTGTCATCCAGGCCAAGCATGCAGCTCTCACAGAGTACAAGCGCTCACCATCCGACCAAACACTTCGAGCTGCTAGAAGCAAAGTGCAACAGACTACAGGGCAGTGTGCAAATGAGTACTGGCTCTAGCTCAGTGAGAACATTCAGACAGCAGCTGTGACAGGCAACATCAGATCAATGTATGATGGTATCAAGAAGGCCCTTGGCCCATCACAGAGCAAGACAGCACCCCTGAAGTCCAAAATCGTCACTTTGTACAAGAACAAGGGTGATAGGAGTGACTGCAGCTACAGAGGTATCTCACTCCTGAGTATTGTCGGCAAAATCTTTGCTCACGTAACTCTGGCATGTCTACAAACTCTGGCAGAACGGGTCTACCCTGAGTTCCAATGTGGTTTTCACACAACGTTGTCAACTATCAACATGATTTTCTCACTCTGTCAACTCCAGGAGTAGTGCAGGGAACAAAAGAAACTCCTCTATGTTGCTTTCATCGACTTGACCAAGGCATATGACCTTGTCAACAGGGATGAGCTCTTTCAGATTCTCTTCAAGATCGGCTGTTCCCTGAAACTCCAAATTATCATCAAGTCATTCCATGATGACATGAGGCTACTGTTCAGTATGATGGCAGCTCATCAGAACCCTTCACTAATCGTAGTGGAGTCAAAAAAGGATGCGTGTTGGCCCCAACATTATTCAGCATCTTCTTCTCTCTTCTATTGTTTGGGACATCAACAGAAGGCATCTACATGCACACCAGGTCTGATGGGCGGCTGTTCAACCCTGCGCGCCTGAGAGCAAGGACAGGTGCGAAAGATCTTAATACATGACATGCTCTTTGCTGATGATGCTGCTATAACCTCAGACACCAAACAGCAACTACAAACTCTCATGGACCGCATCTCTAAGGCATGCAAGGACTTACCATAAGCCTAAAGAAAACAAATGTCCTTGCCCAGAATGTAGTGGAGACACCAGTCATTACCATTGACAAATACAATCTAGAAGTGGTCCACAAGTTCACATACTCTCCCCCTCAATGCTGAAATCAATAGGCGCATCAACAAAGCAACATCGATCCTTGCTCGACTCTCCTCACAGATGTGGGAGAATCTGAAACTCATTACAAAAACTCGATACTACTGTGTACAATGCATGTGTTATCAGAACCCTCCTGTATGGTAGCGAGACTTGGAACATCTACTCTAAGCAGAGAGGAAACCCAATAGTTTTCACCTGCACAGTCTTCACTGCATCCTTGGCATCACCTGGAGAGACAAAGTCCCAAACTCTGAGGTCCTCTCCTGCACTGGACTTCCCTCAGTGTTCACGCTTTTCAGACAACGCAGACTGTGCTGGCTGGGCCACGTCCATTGTATGAAGGATGGGAGACTGTGAAGGATATCCTCTATGGAGAACTAGCAACAGGCAAGAGGAACTTTGGTAGACCCCAGCTTCGCTTCAAGGAGCTCTGAAAGCGTGACATGAAAGCCTTAAAAATCAACACAGAGTGCTGGGAGGATACAGCAGATGGCGGCAACAAATGGCAAGGTACTCTTCAGCAACACCTAGAGCAAGGCGAAAGAGCGATCCCGAGTCAGTTTGAGGAGTGGAGAGCTAAACGGAGAGCACAGCGGACAATTCCACGACGCCGTACACATGCAACAACTGTGGCAGAGCCTGCTGTTCCAGGATTGGCCTCAATAGCCACATAGCAGTCAAATAGCAGTTTGACGCTGCTTGACAAACCAGTGACTACCAGAGGCACGGTACCCATGGTCAACCACAACCAATGGAGGCCACACATGTGTAGTCGATGAACAGCGTCCTTATTTTTGTGTTGTCTACGTGGTCTAAAGTCGTGTGGAGAGCCATGGAGATTGCGTCTGCCATTGACCTATAGTGATGATAGGCAAGTTGCAATGGGTTCAGGTCTTTGCTGAGTTCAGTCTAGTCATGACCAACCTCTCAAAGCATTTCATCACTGTCGATATGAGTGCTACAGAGCGATAGTCGTTAAGGCAGCCCACATTATTCTTCTTTGGCACTGGTATAATTGTTGGCTTTTTGAAGCCAGTGGGAACTTCTGCCCACAGCAGTGAGAATTTGAAAATGTCCTAGTTGGTTGGCACAGGTTGTCAGAGCCTTACCAGGTACTCCATCGGGACCTTCTGCCTTGCAAGGGTTCACTCTTCTTAAAGACAGTCTAACATCGGCCTCTGAGACAGAGATCACAGGGTCATCATGTGCAGCAGGGATCTTCACAGCTGTAGTTGTGGTCTATCTTTCAAAGCATGTATTGAAGGCATTGAGTTCATCTGGTAGTGAAGTATCGCTGCCTTTCATGTTTTACTTTGTAGGAAGTAATGTCTTGCAGTCCCTGCCAGAGTTGCTATGCATCCGACTTCGCCTCCAACCTCATTCGAAATTGTCCCTATTCGAAATGCCGTTGAAATAGCCCTCCACAAATCATACCTGGTTTTCTGGTACAGGCCTGGGTTGCCAGACCTGAATGCCACAGATCTAGTCTTCAGCAGATGATGTACATCCTGGTTCATCCACGGCTTTTGGTTTGGGAATGTACAGTAAGTCAGTTGATGTCGTGTACTTGGATTTTCAGAAGGCACTTTGTCAAAATGCCACACATGAGGCTGCTTAACAAGCTATGGGCCTGTGGTATTATAGGTATGAAGGGATACAGGGAGAAGTCAGGGGATTGTGGCTGAGAGGAAAATTGGATCAGCCATTGTGAAATGGCAGAGCAGATTCAATGGGCCAAATGGTCTAATTCAGCTCCTATATCTTATGCTCTTATGGTCCTTCTAAACAGGCTGCTACTTGTAAAGATCACTTCCATCTAAATTGATTGGTTATTTTCTGGTTTTAAATAAGAACCAATCTTCAGTTCTTAATATGTAAAGGGAAGGACTTATCAGTAATGAGCTTAAAAAAAACAACTTTGCATGCAGATATATTCTGTAGAAAGCAGGTTGTTGAATAACTACTCCTGCCTTACTTCTCAAAAGGTGCAGTATAAGATAATGGGTTATTTAATTTGGCTTGTTTCAAAACAAATTACACTGACTAAGACTACATCCACACTAGACCAGATAATTTTGAAAACGCCAGTTCCACGTAAAAACGATAGATGTCCACTCTGTGTTTTTGAAAATATCTCTATCCACATTGAAATGGAGATTTCGGCGAATCTCCTCCTACTGCACATGCGCAAGATGCATCTACCGAAAACAAACAACATGGTTGGTGTCGAATCTCGCCATAAAAGTGCACGTCTGTGTAGTTACAGACTACAAAAACTTAAAACGACGGACAGCTGTTGGCTCTCGCGCAGGAGAACAAAAGTAAAAAAAAAAATACTGGAGCGTACGGAGGCAACCGACAGGGAGTTCACGGACAAATTGACCCGGCTGACGACGAACATTGAAAAACTGACTAACTCTGTTGCATTAATAAAGCACCTTGTTAAATGTATAAAACATGTCTGCATCAGTGTTATCTTGTATTTCCATACAATGTTACATTAGGCTGTTACACATCTATTGTCAGAGAAGTACTTGCATAAATAGGTAAACCACCTTCATACGAGCAAGGACAGAAAACAGGGCAAAGTGAGTATACTTATTTATTCAGTAATTATGGGTCAAAGTATTTGATGAGTACATTTCTAACTCTTCTAGCTTCAGTCTTGTTGCCGTCTGTTCTGAAATTGTTAGGTTGTGTTCAAGAAAACAATGAAATAGCGCACTGCTGTCTTGATAGTGTTTTCAGATTTCTCTGGTTACCCCATCCACACTGATCTGCCCAAGCAGCGTTTTCAAAAATACCCACCCTGGAAAGCGTTTCTGAAAAGCTCCAGTTTCAGGGGACGAAAATGGCATTTTAGTGTGGACGTAGGGTAAAAATGAAGAGAAAAAGCTTCGGTTACGGATTTATCCGGTGTAGTGTGGACGTAGCCTAAGTTGCTTAGTTCTAGGAAAAATGACCAGATGGATAAGATCAATTAGTATATCAATAGTTGATCTACCTTGTGTTTTATGTATTCAGAGAAGTTAACTTCACAGCATTAATTAAGGGTACTGGGATCTATGTCTCTAAGAAGCTTTTAGAACATTTGTGTTAAAAGGGGTCTAAAAGAACCCTGTCTGAAGAAGCCCAAGTGGCAAAGAAACTGTATAAATGAAGAGAGCAGTTCTGACTCATTAGGAATGGGGTAAGGTACACCAAGAAACATGAAAAAAAAACTGAGTGAACTAGAGTACATTCCTCTGCCTTCGACTACTGTGATTGTCTACATTGCTGGCATGTCTTTTTAACTTGTCGAAATCCCTTGTTTTAGAAATGGCTTGTAATTTTGAAGTCTTTTTATAAGAAAGATATCCTGAGTTTTCAATGTTTTAAGAATGTTGTTTAGCTTTAAATTTGTATTGTTAAAAATAAATGAACTGTTTAAACTACTTTGCTAGCTCCCTGGTGTGGGGGTGGGGGACCACCACTCAAATAGTGGGTCTTGGCAGCTAAACTCACTGCAGAATAAATGGGAAAGTGAACTAGTCTTTGAAGATTGGCTAGTCACAGTATAATCTCCCTTTAGTGAGGGTACTCGTGGCTATTTGTATTGGATAGATGTTAAGGTGCTTGCCCGAGTTTAAAATTTTGCAGATCAAAATTTTGGCAAATCAAACACCATCACAAAAGCCACTGCAAATGCAAGCACAAGCGGGCTCATAAGGCATCCAAGGATAAAGCTGATTATCTAAAGGCTGTGACAAAGTAATATCTGCAGACGCAGAACAGTTGGTCAGATGGACAAAAACTGGCAATGCCAGGAAGCACCAGCCTTCAGTCACAAGGCCCCTGTGACAACACGTATGATTGCAATCTTTCTTAAGTACTTGTTCTCTCACTCATACCTGCAGAGAACTCAAAGAACTGATGTCAATTATGGTCTGAGATGCAAGCTGGAAATTTGGAATTGGTTTATTTCTGTCACATGTACATTTCTGCATACTGTCCATACAGAGCAGATCATGTTGGTAGAACAAGGTAAAACAATAGCAATGTAGTGTAAAGTGTAACAGTTACAGAAAGTGCAGTACAGGTAAACAAGGTGCAAGATCTCAATAAGGTAGATTAAGATCGAGACTCCACCTCGTACTAGGAAATGGCTGACATCCTGGTTTTCAGTAGTTACGCAGGGAGATGCTGGTTGATACTATGCATGTGTAATAGTATAGTAGAAAGAATAGATAATACCCTGCCTGCTCCTCAAATTGAACATGATAAATATTTTATTCTTCAGAGACTGGAATGATGATGGGATGGAACACAGAATAGGATGCAGATTAGACAGACCAAACTGCATACCTTTTTGATATAGCTGCAGACATTTCAATTTTCAATTCTAATATTATTCAAGACTACTAACTATTGGAGCCTACAGGAAAATTAAAATTGCAGGTATACATGGAAGCAAAGTAGAGTGTCAACATATAAAGTTCCTGTACAGATATACAGGATTAAATAAGCAACAGAAGTAACATGAAATAGCTAGTGCTTCTAACAAGAACACCAGATGCCGCCTGTTGGTTTTGTGCTACAACCGGACCTACAACCAATGCAACTGCACCAGATGAACAAGAGATGGAGTCAGAAAAAAACTAGACTGTAATCAGGATAAAATGATCAGTGAAAGTGAAATATTTTGTGCAAATATTATGAACACCGATGTAACACCCCAACCTCCATGCAATGGTTGATATTGAACCAACTAAATTAGGATGCAACTTTCCCATGCCATAAACTATGCCACATAATCAGAGAAAATCAATCTCTACAGGAAACTGTGGACTGCCTCTGTAAACAAGGCGTTTTGATAAAAGGACCTTCTCAATTTAACTCACTTGTGCTTAACATAGCCAAGACTGATGGACAATGGTGACTGGTCATCAACTACCCTACATCATCCTGAATAAACTCACAGCACCAAATTTGGCTCAACAGCTATCTTTACAACAAGTGCAGCAAGGGCTGATTCATAAAAAGTATAAATTTTGTATAGATATGGTCAATGGCTTCCAGTCACACCCAATGCTTGAAAGTGATAAGACACTATAGCACCTTATGGCTCTCAGTATCAGTGGATCAGGCTCCAACGAGGTTTTTGGAATATTCAAATATTTTGCAGGAGTCATTCAGAGTGTAATGGAATACCAGATATGTGTGCATGTGGATAACATATATTGCACAGCCCACACACTGGGTGAGCAATTATCACAGACTGTCATTAAAGGGTTGATAGACAGGGTCCATGTAAATGCCATTTTTTAAAAAAATAACTCAACTGTCGTACAAAAGTAACATTCTTAGGTAAAACAATTACCAATCAGGGACATGGTCTAATCCTTGAATTTAGACAAAAAGAAATCACTCGTAGGATATTCAAAAACCCTAAAAGACGTACAATCACCTCTAGATCTACTGAATTACGCTCGAGCTTTCATATCTGACAATGCTCAATTGTCAAAACCAATCTTTCATTGATGTACTCTGATGGTTTCCTGATCAGTCAGGGCATCAAAGGATATGGCAAGAAGGCAGGTATATGGGATTGAGAGGGATCCAGGATCAACCATGATGGAATGGCAGAGCAAACGATGGGCTGAATATATGTAGGATATATCTTAGGATATATATACTTTTGTATACTCTGAAAAATGAAAAGCTTTGTTTTTAATCGCAGAAGATTGAGGCACTAGAGAAACTGATGAATGCAGTTCTGCAAGCAATAGACCTCCAGACAAAAAACAAAACCTCTTCTGCAAATTTGTGTTTCTCCAAAAACTGCTGTAACCATCTGCTATAATGAGGAAGAAGAACAAGCCCCCATACAGTATGCCTCAAAGTTGCACCACAGCAGAACAGGATCTTGCTTCCTTACAACAATGTATTCCTTACACTTATTGCAGTAAGACCACAGCAAGGGGTAAAACCAATTATTATACAAACAGTTTGCCATTTTGAAAAATGATAGCAAGTTACCAACAAATGAACAGAGCTCCCTCAGTGGATATGGGGAATGGTGAATACCCATATTCCTGAGAGTTCTGACTTGCCATCCTTGCCTACCACGGAAGATTCAGAACCATCTTCTCCATGACCCAATGTAGCAAGCTATATTCCCTCTAAGCTGTGCGCGTGGGCGCACGCACATACAGTTTTCAACCAGCGCACAAAGGAAATCAATGTGCGCACAAAAGATCTTTGTCTAGATAGAATTTACAAAGAATGGGTAAACATCAAAGACAGGAGAGAGAAAAAATAACTTAAATATGTATGTTGTTTTGTTGTTGTTCTGTGCAGTTTTGTCAAATATTTTGTAAGCCTACATAAATTGTGCCATGTGTGCATTCAATGCACACATACTTTTGTCACAGGAAGAAATTTGCACAACATAAGATTATTGCACACACTGACTACTAAAAATTAAAGGGAACATTGGTAACAAGGCATTCTTTAGAGCACTATTCTCAAATATGGTACTGAGTTTGATCAGCAATGACAATTCAGAAAGGTGGATCCACTCAATTATATCCCTGTTCCTGATTATAGAAGGATTTTTTTCTTCAAAAACTGAATTTGAATCACATGAGGGCATCATACAGCTCAATTTGTGGAGGCTAAAGCCCTAGAATTATGGCTAAAGCCTTTACAACAGAACCAGTCTTGATCTGTACTAACTCTTAATTATGTTAAAAATGTGCCAGAAAGAAATCTTCCCTTCTGGTCAACTACTAGATGGAGAACACACTAGGTTTTGCTAGTAACTAACTAACAATTTTTAAAAACTCAGGATGGTGTTTTAAGAATTCTCCTAGATACTATTAATCCCAATCCCAAAGGAATTTCAACTCTATAAATATGAAGCTGAGTGTTGAAGATAAGGTTTCAGTATGCCACCCTAAAAAAGAAGCAAATACCTACAAACAAGCTGGATGAACTTAGCAGGTCGGCCAGCATCGGTTGAAAGGAGCAGTCAATGTTTCAGGCCGAGTCCCTTCATCAGGACTCCTGCCCAAAAGTGAGATAAACTGATTGGAGAAGCCCCCAGTCATGGTGGCAAACCGGACACTCGTGAAGTTAGGCATGTTATACTGGTGGCTGAATAATTATAACTGACTCATTGCAAATAGTGAAGAATGTCCAGCCTATAAATAAAGGAGTGGTCTCAAAAGCACCTGCACAAATGCAGATGTGGCACATTGATTATATAGGCCTATTTCTGGCATCACAAGGCAACCCACCTTATTAAAAATCTAATAAGTATATGCTTGTTATGTTTTGTAACTCCAAGGAAACACCAGCTTTCTGTCACAAAGCCCCTGTGCAATTGAGTTCTTGACAACATGTATGATTGGAACGTTTCTTAATTAGTAAATATTCTCACTCATATCTACAGAGAACTCAAATGCAACACAATAATGTCAATTATGGTGTGAGATGGCAAGCTAGAAATTTGGAATTGGTTCATTTGTCACAAATACCATAGAACACTACAGCACAATACAGGCCCTTCAGCCCTCCATGTTGTGCTGACCCATATAATCCTTAAAAAAAAGTACTAAACTCATATTACCCCATAATCCTCCATTTTTCTTTCATCCACATGCCTGTCCAAGAGGCTCTTAAATACCGCTAATGTTTTAGCCTCCACCACCATTCCAGGCACTCACAACTCTTTGTGTAAAAAACTTACCCCTGATGTCTCCCATAAACTTCCCTCCCTTAATTTTGTACATATGCCCTCGTGTTTACTACTGGTGTCCTGGGAAACAGGTACTGACTATCCACCCTATCTATGCCTCTCATAATCTTGTAGACCTCTATCATGCCCCCTCTCATTCTTCTACACTCCAAAGAGAAAAGTCCCAGCTCTGCTAACCTTGCTTCATATGACTTGTTCTCCAAACCAGGCAACATCCTGGTAAATCTCCTCTGCACCCTCTCCATAGCTTCCACATCCTTCCTATAATGAGGTGACCAGAATTGAACACACTACTCCAAGTGCAGTCTCACCAAAGATTTGTAGAGTTGCAACATGACCTCTCTATTCTTGAACTCAATCCCTCTGTTAAGAAGGCCTAGCATCCCATAGGCCTTCTTAACTACCCTATCAACCTGCGCAGAGACCTTGAGGGATGTATGGATTTGAACCCCAAGGTCCCTTTGTTCATCAACACTCTTAAGTGACTGACCATTAATCCTGTATTCAGTCTTCTGGTTTGTCCTTCCAAAATGCATCACCTCACACTTGTCCGGATTGAATTCCATCTGCCATTTTTCTGCTCAACTCTGCAGCCTGTCTATATCTTCTTAACCTTCGACAACCTACAGCTCCATCCACAACTCCTCCAATCTTCATGTTATCCGCAAACTTACTCACATTTCTGCGTACTGTTCATACAGAGCAGATCATGTTGGTAGAACAAGGTAAATCAATAGCAATGTATAGCAAAGTGTAACAATTACGGAAAGTGCAGTACAGGTAAATAAAGTACAAGATCTTAAGGTGGTAGATTGAAATTAAGATTCCACCTCATACTATGAAATAGCTGACACCCTGATTTCAGCTGGGTCCACAACTCCTTGCAATTTCTTAGACACATGCAGAGCAGTTGGACATGTCAATTTTTTTTCAGCCTCCTGAGAAAGCAGAGGCTTGGTGAGCTTCTTTGGCTGTTACATTTACATGGTTGGATCTGGACAGGCTATTGGTAATGTTCAATCCTAGCAACCTGGAGCTTTCAATCCTCTCAATCTCAACACTATTGCTGTACACAGGAACATGTGCACTGTCCTCCTGACGTTAATGACAACACTTTTGTTCTGCTAACATAGAGGGAATGATTGCTGTCCTGTCACCATGTTACTAAGCTCATTACTCCTCCCTACGCTCCAACTCATCATTATTTGAGATACAGCCCACTGCCATGGTATCATCTGCAAACTTCCAGATAGTTAGAGCGGAATCTGTTCACACAGTCATTAGTATACAGGGAACTTACAGATAATTTGGTATAACACTCTGTAATAATCAAATACATTGTCAGCCAGCAAATGCATTGAAAATGAAATTGCACTCTGTAACTCTTGTCTGGGCTGCCTTTTATCTTTTAAGTGAAAGCAAATATATATTTAAGTTTAAATAAAATAATGTGGTTCTATATACTAATAATAAGTGATCTTCTTCAAATAAGAGAAGATCTGCAGATGCTTGAAATCCAAGCAACACACACAAAATGCTGGAGGAACTCAGCAGGCCAGGCAGCATCTATGGCAAAGAGTACAGTCGACATTTCGGGCCAACACCCTTCGGCAGGACTGGAGAGAGAAAACAAGATGGGGGGGGAGGGGAGTTAGAAAAAGATGATAGGTGAAACTGGAGGAGGAGGGGTTAAGTAAAGAGCTATGAAGTTGATTGGTGAAAGATACAGGGCTGGAGAAGGAAGAATCTGATAGGAGGGGACATGGAAGAAAGGGGAAGGAGCACCAGAGGGAGGTGATGGGCAGATAAGATGAGGTGAGAGAGGGGAATAGGGAATGGTGAGGTGGAAGGGGAACATTACTGAAGTTCAAGAAATCAACGTTCATGCCATCAGGTTGGAGGCTACCCAGACAGAATTCAATATGCTGCTCCTCCAACCTGAATATCTCCTCAGTTAGACAGAGGAGGCCAATGAGTGATATGTCAGAATGAGAATGAGAAGTGGAATTAAAATAGGTCACCAGTGGAAGATCCTGCTTTTCCTTGTCGACAGAGCTGAGGTGCTCAGCAAAGTCGTCTCCCAATCTATGACAGGTCTCATCAATATACAGGAGGCTACACCAGGTACACCGAACACAGAATATGACCCTCACAGACTCACAGGTGAAGTGTCATCTCACCGGGAAGGACTATTTGGGGCCCTGAATGATAGTGAGGGAGGAGATGTAGGAGCTGGTGTAACACTTGCTCTGCTTGCAAGCATAAGTGCCAGGAGAGAGATCAATAGGGAGGGACGAATAGACAAGGGAGTCGCATAGGGAAGCAGGAAATGGGGGGAGACAGAGAAGAGGGTAAGGTCCTTAGTGGCGGCATCCCGTTGGAGATGGTGGAAGTTACAAAGAAGTATGTGCTGGACACAGAGGCTGGTGGGGTGGTAGGTGAGGACAAGAGGAACCCTTTCCCTGGTAGGATGGAGTGAGGGCAGATGTGCGTGAAATGGAAGAGATGTTACTGAGGGCAGCATTGATGGTGGAGGAAGCAAAGCCCTTTTTGAATGAAGACATCTCCTTAGTTCTGGAATGAAAAGTCTCATCCTGAAACCATATGTGGCAGAGATAGAGGAATTGAGAGAAGGGGGATGGCATTTTTATAAGAAACTGGTTGGGAAGCTTTATATCCAGGTGGCTGTGAGAGTCAGTGGGTTTATAACAGACATTAGTAGATGAGCTATCTCCAAAGTTAGAGACAGAAGGGTCAAAAAAGTGGAGGGAGGCATCGAAAATGGACAAGATAAATTTGAAGGCAGGGTGGAAACTGGAGGCAAAGTGGATGAAGTCAACAAGTTTAGCATGTCTGCAGGAAGCAGCATTAATGCAATTGTCAACGTAGCATAGGAGAAATTGGGAAGTGACACCATTGTAGGCTTGGAACATAGACTGTTCCACATAGCTGACAAACAGGCAGGCATAGCTCAAATCCATGCAAGTGCCCACGGCTACACCTATTATTTAAAGGAAGTGGGAGGAGCCAAAGGAGAAATTATTAAGAGTGTGGACAAGTTCCACTAGACGGAGGAGAGTGGTAGTGGAGGGGAATTGGTTGGGTCTGAAATCCAGAAGGAACTGGAAAGCTTTGAGGCCTTCCTGGTGAGGGATGCAGTTGTATTGGGTCTGGACATCCAAGGTGAAAATAAGATGATTGGGGCTAGGGAACTTGAAGTCATTGAAATAATCAAGAGCATGTGAAGTGTCTCAGATGTAGACAGGAAGGGACTGAGTCAAGGTATGTAGATACGAGCTCAGTGGGGCAGGAACGAGCAGAAACAATGGGTCTACCTGGAAAGGGAGGTTTGTGGATCTTGGGTAGGAGGTAGAGACGGGAGGTGTGGGGTGAGGGAACTGAGGTTGGTGACAGTGGATGGATAGTCCTAGAGTTAACAATAAGGTCATTGGTGTGGGAGACAACGGCCTGGTGCTCCTTAGTGGGATCCTGTTCAAGAGGTGTGTAAGAGTTGTCACCTGGACTCAGCAGGTTAGAGATCAGTCAGCCAGATTACTACAACACCCCCCTTATCTGCAGGTTTGATGATGAGGTCAGGATTAGTGCAGAGGGAGTGGAGAGAGGAGTGTTATAGTCGAGATGGTTAATGTGCCATTGGCATTTGGCAATGAAAATATCCAGAGCAGACAGAAGACCAGGGCGGGGTGTCCAGGAGGAGGAGGGCTGATGATGGGAGAAGGGGTCATCGGTGTGGGCTCAGAGATGGAGACGGTGGAACAAGAGCACAGTGTCATGGCAGGGGCAGAACTCTGAGGTGTGGGCACAGGGGAACAAATATGAGAACATTCTACCTTGGAGGAAGGTTGAAGGGGATGGTGAAGATCCAGCATGGATGAGGGCTGGGGTCTGAAGAGGTAAGGTAGTTTTGGAGGAGAGGGATGGGTTGTGGTGTTCAAGGAAGGTGGAAGATGGTGTGTCTGAGGACCCAAGAGCTGGGAGTGGGACCTGAGAGACACAGGATTGCAGAGTGCTGGTGGGGGAAGAGGAAATGGGGGTCCCAGCAGCACCACATAAAGTGATCTTTTCATTCACCTCTGGTTTTAGAACATAGAAAGCCAACAGCACAATACTGGCCCTTCGACCCACAATGCTGTGCCAAACATCTACCAACTTTAGAACTTACCTAGGGCTACCGATAGCACTTTATTTTTCTAAGCTCCATGTAGCTATCTAAGAGACTCTTAAGAGACCCTATCGTATCGACCTCCACACACTCACCATTCTCTGTGTAAAAAAAAAACACATCAACAACAACAACAGCTACCCCTGACATCTCCTCTGTACCTACTTCCAAGCACCTTAAAACTGTACACTCTCATGTTAGCTATTTCAGCCCTGGACTATCCACACAATCACTGCCTCTCATTATCTTATACACTTCTATCAGTTCACCTCTCATCCTCCATCACTCCAAGGAGAAAAGGCCAAGTTTACTCAACCTATTCTCAAAGCATGCTTGCCAATCCAGGCAACATCCTAGTAAATCTCCTCAGCACCCTTTCTGTGGTTTCCGCATCCTTCCTGTAGTGAGGCGACCAGAACAGAACATAGTGGGATCTCAACAGGGTCCTATATAGCTGTAACATTACCTCTCGGCTCTTGAACTCAATCCCATGGTTGATTAAGGCCAATATACCATAAGCCTTTTTAACCACACAATCAACCTGCACAGCAGCTTTGTGTATCCTATGGACTCGGACCCCAAGATCCCTCTGATCCTCCACACTGCCAAGAGTCTTACTAATACTACTATATTCTGCCATCATATTTGACCAACCAAAATGAATCACCTCACACTTATCTGGGTTGAAATCCATCTACCACTTCTCAGCCCAGTTTTGCATCCTATCAATGTCCCACTGCAAACTCTTACAGCCCTCCACACTATCCACAATCCTCGCCACCTTTGTTTCATCAGCAAATGTACTAACCCATCACTCCACTTCCTCATTCAGGTCAATTATTAATAATCACGAAGAGAAGGGGTCCCTGAACAGATCCCTGAGGCACACCACTGGTCACCACCCTCCATGCAGAATATGTCCCATCTACAACCACTCTTTCCATTCTGTGGGCAAGCCAATTCTGGATCCACAAAGGAATGTCCCCTTGGATCCCATGCTTCCTTACTTTCTCAATAAGCCTTGCATGGGGTACCTTATCAAATGCCCTGCTAAAATCCATATACACTACATCGACTGCTCTACCTTCATCAATGTGTTTAGACACATCCTCAAACAAAATTCAATCAGGCTTGTAAGGTATTTTAAGGTATTAGGCAATGTAAAGTATTTTAAGTTATTAGACAAAGCCATGCTGACTATTCCTAATCATATCATGCCTCTGCAAATGTTCATAAATCCTGCCTCTCAGGATCTTCTCCATCTACTTACCAACCACTAAGGTAAGACTCACTGGTCTATAATTTTCTGAGCTATCTCTACTCTCTTTCTTGAATAAGGAAACATCTGTAACCTTCCAATCCTCCGGAACCTTTCCCATCCCCACTCATGATGTAAAGATCATCAGAGGCTCAGCAATCTCCTCTCTCACCTTCCACAGTGGCCTGAGGTATAGCTTATCAGGTCCCAGTGAAATCCAACTTGATGCTTTCCAAAAGCTCCAATACATTCTCTCTCATAATGTCTATATGCTCAAGCTTTTCAGTCTCCTGTGTGATCCCTACAATCATCAAGATCCTTTTCTATAGTGAATACTGAAGCAAAATATTCATTAAGTATCTCTGCCACTTCCTCTGGTTCCAGACACACAAGCAGGATTAAGGAAAACCCCAAGGCATTCTACACGTATGTGAAGAGCAAGAGGATAAGATGTAAGAGAATAGGACCAATCAAATATGACAGTAATAAAGTGTGTATGGAACTAAAGGAGATAGCAGAGGTACTTAAGAAATACTTTGCTTCAGTATTTACAATGGAAAAGAATCTTGGTAATTGTAGGGATGATTTACAGCAGACTGAAAAGCTTGAGCGTGTAGATATTAAGAAAGAGGATGTGCTGGAGCTTTCGGAAAGCATCAAGTTGTTTAAGTCACTGGGGACAAGCTGTACCCCAGGCTACTGTGAGAGGTGAGGGAGGAAATTGCTGAGCCACTGGCGATGATCTTTGCATCATCAATGGGGATGAAAGAGGTTCCAGAGGATTGGAGGGTTGCAGATGTTGTTCCCTTATTCAAGAAAGGGAGTAGAGAGAGCCCAGGAAATTATAGACCACTGAATCTTACTTAAGTGGTTGGTAAGTTGATGGAGAAGATCCAGAGAGGCAGGATTTATGAATATTTGGAGAGGCATAATATGATTAGGAATCATCAGCATGGCTTTGTGAATGGCAGGTCATGCTTTATGAGCCAGATTGAATTTTTTGAACATATGACTAAACATATTGATGAAGGTAGAGCAGTAGATATAGTGCATATGGATTTCAGCAAGGGATCTGATAAGGTACCACATGCAAGGCTTATTGGGAAAATAAAGAGGCATGGGATCCAAGGGGACATTGCTTTGCAGATCCAGAATTGGCTCGCCTACAGAAGGCAAAGAGTGGTTGTAGACAGGTCATATTCTGCATGATGGTCGGTGATCAGTGGTGTGCATCAGGGATCTGTTCTGGGACCCCTACTCTTTGTGAGTTTTTTTTTTAAATGACCTGGATGAGGACGTGGAGGGATGGGTTAGTAAATTTGCTGATGGCACAAAGGTTGGAGGAGTTCTGGATAGTGTGGAGGGCTGTGAGAGATTACAGTGGGACATTGATAGGGTATAAAACTGGGCTGAGAAGTGGCAGATGGAGTTCAACCCAGATAAGTGTGAATTGGTTCATTTTGGTAGGTCAAATATGATGGCAGAATATATTATTAATGGTAAGACTCTTGGCAGTGTGGAGGATCAGAGGGATCTTGGGGTCTGAGTTCAAAGGACACTCAAAGCTGCTCTGCAGGTTGACTCTGTGGTTAAGAAGGCATACAGTGCATTGACCTTCATCAATCATGGGATTGAGTTTAGGAGCCAAGAGGTAATGTTGCAGCTATATAGGACCCTGGTCAGATCCCATTCGGAATACTGTGCTCAGTTCTGGTCACCTCACTACAGGATAGATGTGAAAACCATAAAAAGGGTGCAGAGGAGATTTGCAAGGATGTTGCCTGGATTGAGGATAGGTTGAGTGACAGAGGATGGGAGGTGACCTGATAGAGATGTACAAGATGATGAGAGGCATTGATCGTCTGGATAGTTAGAAGCTTTTTCCCAGGGCTGAAATGGCTAGCACGAGAAAGCACAGTTTTAAGGTGCTTTAAGTAGGTACAATGGAGATGTTAGGGGTACATTTTTGACACCGAGTGTGGTGAGTGTGTGGAATGGGCTGCCAGCAAAGGTGGTGGAGTCGGATACGATAGGGTCTTTTAAGAGACTCCTGGATAGGTACATGGAACTTAGAAAAAGTGAATTATGGGTAACCCTAGGTAATTTTGTGGGCCAAAGGGCCTGTATTATGCTGTAGGTTTTCTGTTTCTATGTTTCCTGCTAGCCTTATAATCTTCTAGGTCTCTATCATTACCTGTTTTTTTTTTTAACCTTTTGTTAGCTTTTCTTCTTGACTAGATTTTCTACAGTCTTTTTCACCATGGTTCCTGTACTTTACCATCCTTTCCCTGCCTCATCTGAACAAGCCTCCACAGAACACCAAACAACTATCCACAAACATTTGCTACATTTCTGCTGTAAATCTGCTCCCAATTTATGCTTCCAAGTTCCTGCCTGATAGCTTCATATTTCCCTTTACTCCAATTAAATGTTTCCCTAACTTGTCTGTTCCTATACCTCTCCAATGGATTGGTAAAGGAGAGAGACCCGACACCTGACAGGTTCATTTTCCAATACTAGATCAAGTACAGCCTCTCCTCTTGCAGGCTTATCTACATATTGTGTCAGGAAGCCTTCCTTAACACATCTAACAAACTCCACCCCATCTAAACCCCTTGCTCTAGAGAGATGCCAATCAATATTGGGGAAATCAAAATCTCCCACCATAACAACCTTTCCAGAATCTGTCTCACTATCTGTTCCTCTATGTCCCTGTTACTGTTGGGTGGTCTTTTAAAAAAAAAAGACCCAGTAGGGTTATTGACCCCTTCCTGTTCCTAACTTCCACCATCAGAGACTTAGTAGACAATCCCTCCATAACTTCCTCCTTTTCTGCAACTGCGACACTATCTCTGATCAGTAGTGCCACGCCCCCAACTCTTTTGTCTCCCTGTCCTTTCTGAAACATCTAAAGCCTGGCACTCGAAGTAGCCATTCCTGCCCCTCAGCCATCAAGTCTCTGTAATGGCCACAACATCATAGCTCCAAGCACCTGCCTTGCCTCCCTCCCACAATGCCTACAAGCTTTCTCTATTTGTGAGTGAACTACCCCTTCCTCCGTCTCTTCAGTTCGGTTCCCACCCCCCAGCAATTCTAATTTAACCTCTTCCCAATAGCCTTAGCAAACCTCCCTGCCAGGACATTGGTCCCCCTCGGATTCAAGTGCAATCCATCCTTATTGTGCAGGTCACACCTGCCCCAAAGATCCAGAATCTGAATCCTTGCCTGCTGCTCCAATCCCTCAGCCTCGTATTTGTCTGTCACCTCCCTCTATTCCTATACTCACTGTAGCATGGCAAAAGCAGTAATCCCAAGATTCCTACCCTTGTGGTATCAGTATTACAGTGGGATAAAGGAAATTACAAAGGCTTGAGGGAGGAGTTGGCCAGAGTTGACTGGAAAAGAACACTTGTCTGGAATTCCTGAAAGCAATTCAGAAGGCACAGGAGACATTCATCCCAAAGAGGGAAAAGTATTCTAAAGGAAAGGTGACACAATCATGTCTATGAAGGGAAGTCAAAGACAACATAAAAGCCAAAGAGGGCATAAAATAGAGCAAAAATTAATAGGAAGTTGAGGGTTTGGGAAGCATTTAAATACCAACAGAAGGCAACTGAACAAAAAAGTCATTAAGGTAAAGATGGAATATACAACTAAACTAGCCAATAACAGGATACCAAAAGTTTCTTCAGATACATGAAGTGTAAAAGAGAGGTGATAGTGAATATTGGACCAATGAAAAATGATGCCGGAGAGGTAGTAATGGGGGGGGGGGGGGGGGAATGGCAGATGAACTGAGTAAGTATTTTGCATCAGTCTTCACTATGGAAAGTGCTAGTAACATGGGGGAATCTCCAGGTGTCTGGGGTCATGAAGTGTGCAAAGTCTCCATTAGTAGGGAGAAGATTCTTGGGAAACTGAGAAGTCTGAAGGTAGATAAGTAGATAAGGTAGATATTCTAGATGGTGTATACCCCAGTGTTCTGAAAGAGGTGGCTGAAGAGACTGTGGAGGCATTAGTAATGATCTTTCAAGAATCAATAGATTCTGGCATGGCTCCAGAAGACCGGAAAATTGCAAATGTCACTCCACTGTTCAAGAAGGGAGAGAGGCAAAAGAAAGGAAACTATAGGCCAGTTAGTCCGACCTCAATGGTTGGGGAGATGTTGGAGTCTTTTGTTAAGGATGAATCTCAGGGTACTTGTAGGCACATGATAAAATAGGTCATAAATCAGCATGGTCCCCTAAGGGAAAATCTTGACTGACAAATCTCTTGGAATTCATTGAGGAAATAACAGGCAGAATAGACAAAAGAGAATCAGTTGATGTTGCGTACTTAAATTTTCGAAAGCCTTTGACAAGGTGCCACACATGAGGCTGTTTAACAAGCTATGAGCCCATGGTATTACAGGAAAGATTCTAGCATGGATAAAGCAGTGGCTGATTGGCAGGATGCAAAGATGGGAATGACTGAAGACTTTTCTGGGGCTGCCAGTGATTAGGGTTGACTATTTTCTAAATGGAGAGAAAATACAAAAATCTTCAGTGCAAAGGGATTTGGAAGTCCTTGTACGGGATTCCCTAAAGATTAATTTGCAGGTTAAATCTGTAATGAGGAAGGGAAATGAGATGTTAGCATACAGTACAAGAGAACTAGAATATAAAAGCAAGGATGTAATGTTGAGATTTATAAAGCACTGTTGAGGCCTCACTTGGAGTATTGTGAGCAGTTTTGGGCCCTTACCTTAGAAAGGTTGTGCTGAAACTGGAGAGGGTACAAAGGAGGTTCACAAAAATGATTCCAGGATTAAACATCTTGTCATATGAAGAACATCTGATTGATCTGGGCCTGTATTCACTGGAATTTAGTAGAACGAGGGATGACCTAATTGAAACCTATTGAATGATGAAAGGCTTGATAGAGTGGATGTGGACAATGTTTCCTATGGTGGGATAGTCTAAGACCAGAGGGGACAGTCTGAGAAAAGAGGGCCATCCTTTTAGAACGGTAATGAGGAGGAATTTTTTTAGCCAGAGAGTGGTGAATACGGAGTAGGGGGTGGGAACCAGCAGGAGTTTGAGGTGGAGAGGAAAAATGGACCAGCCATGATGAAACAGTGGAGCAGTCTCAATCAGCCAAATGGATTAATTCTGCTCCCATATTTTATGATGTTATTGTCTTATTAGCCTATCAACCAGATGGTGGGAGGAAAGCCACACAGTCATAGGGAGTAAGTAGGAACTCTACAGACAGCATCAGGAATTGAATCTGGGTCACTGATACTGTAGAGTGTTGTGCTAACCACTACACAATTGTGCCTCCCCATTTTTATTCCAATTTTACTCCAAAATTTGACTAAATGTTATCCCTGCAAGTTGCAAGATCTCCTGTAGCTATAATATTTTGGACTTTTTTATTTTGTTATGTCAAGCAAACCTGTATTTATCATACATCATCATGTGTGTACTGTTGGCCCTGCTGTTATTGTGTTTTGGCTTTATATCCTGACCCTTTCAAAACTAAATGATTGTTGGCAATTGCTATTTTGCTTTTGCAATTTCTATACTGGGATTTATTCACACTGAGTAATTTTTCACACACTTACTAACCCTCCTCATCTTTGCTCTATCCCAACCTTTTTTTGTTGCTTGTGTGTCGTCCTGAAAATGTCCAAACCTAAGATATACCATCATTCTAGATTATATTTCTGTATGTAATGCTAACAAACTTGCCCTCTTTCACTGTCCAATCATTTTCATACAAATCTATTATAAATACCTTTTGGTTCAAGGAATGTTAAAGATCTCAAGGGACAAGTGTCGACAGTTTTCTTAATAAGTAGCATCACCACAAGTTGAATGATTGCCTATTAGTCCATGAAAAATTTAAAGAATTTCCAGTGGGCAATTACACAACTATATTCATCACCTGCTCGGCTTTGTATGCAAATTATTTCATTGCAAATGAAGCACAGTGAGACACTTCAGAGAAGCAATAAGGCATTAACCTGGTAATGCTAATCTCTGAGTGGATCAAGATATTTTCCTGCCAAAAAGGGAATCAATGCAGAAGGTGAGATGAGTTTTGGCACAAGATGCAGTTCAGAATAATTCAAACTTGGTGCTTAAAATAGTTCAATCCATTAGAATTTGTACAAAATTGCTCTTGCCTTGACTCTCTCACTTTGTGACTTTTACATTCCAATTTTATATCCAGGATGGATGCAAAACCTGAAGTGGAATAGAAGGTTGACAAAGCAGATCTGAGCTAGTGTTTCGCCATGGTAACCAGCTTGGGTCACCCTGAACAGTGGATAGTTTGTAATTTGACAAGTTGACAAATACAAAAATGCAACTGCTACTTCTGCTTCATTTTAGAAAGGAATTAAATAACTCCACATAACTCATGGAAGTTAGCTAGAAATCTGATAACAAGGAAGACAGTGCTTCTTTCTTTTCAGTTTGTAGTACATTCTCCAATTTACAGCTTAACTAGATTGTCCAGTGCATCTCCATCAATGCACAGATTATAATGGACACTACACTTTTAACTATTTATCTTAAGCAGCTAGAAAACAGTGATGGACAATGCAGTCTCCCAGTGAGAGAGGCACAGGGTTCAAATTGGGGAAAAAGGTTAATGGAAAAGATAATTTTCTGAGAAAAGGCCTTGGGAGATGGCAGATGCCAGAGAAGGCATCAGAAACTGAAAATATGAATCAATTAAATAGCACAAAATGGTGGAGGAACTCAGCAAGTCAGGGAGCATCTATGGAAGGGATCAAACAGCTGATGTTTCAGGCCAAGGTCCTTCATCAGGACTGGAAAGGAAGGGGGTAGAAGCCTGTATAAGAAGGTGGAGGGAGGAGGAGGACAAGCTGACAGATGATAGGTGAGAACAATTGAGAGGGAAGGTAAGTGGGTGAGGGAGGGAGGGATGAAGTAAGAAGCTGGAAGCTGGTGACTGGAAGAGGTAAGATGTGAAGAAGAAAGAATCTAATAGGAGACAATAGTAGACCATGGAGGAAAGGAAAAGGTGAGCAGATGAGAAAAAGAGAAGGGTGAGTGGGAACCAGAATAGGGAATGGAAAAAGAGAGGTGGAGGGAGGAGAAATTGCTTAGAAGAATTGATGTTCATGCCATCAGGTTGGAGGCAGCATGACAAATTATCATATTACAGCAACTCGCAAGTCTTTGGAACGTGGGAAGAAACTAGAGCACCTGGAGGTAACAACGAGGTCATGGAAAGACGTACAAACTCCTTACATGGAATATGAGGCATTGTTCCTCCAACCTGAGTATGGCCTCATCGGGGCAGTCAAGAGGTAATGAACAGGCATATCAGATTAGGAATGGGAAATTGAATTGAAAGCAGTGGCCACAGGAGATTTTGCTGCCTTCAGTAGACAGAGCAAAGGTGCTCAACAAAGCTTTTCTCCCATTCTATGTTGGGTCTCAATGTAGATGAGGCTGCACCGGGAGCATCTGATACAATGGATGATCCTAAGACTCCCAGATGAATTATCACCTCATCTGAAGGACAGCTGGGAGCCCTGAATAGTGGCAAGGGAGATGGTGTAGGGGTAAGTCTAGCACTTGACACACTTGCAGGGAGAAGTTCCAGGAGAAATATCAGTGGGGAGAGGACAAGATGATAAGGAGTCACATAGACGACAATCCCTATAGAAAGAAGGGGGGGGGGGAAGATGGGCATAGTGGTCAGATCCCATGGGAGATGATGGAAGTTATGGAAAATGAAGTGCTAGATATAGAGTTTTGTGGGATGGTAGGTAAGGACAAGAGGAATCCTATCCCTGCTGTGTTAATAGGGGGATGCAGTGAGGTAAAATGTACCGGAAATGGAGGAGATGCAGGTGAGAGCAATATCAGTGGTGGCGGAAGGGAAACCCCGTTCTTTGAAACAGGAAATCTCAGAAGCCTTAGAATGGAAACCCTCACCCTGACAACAGATGTGCTTCAGATTTTAGATTTCTGTACACACCCATATATCAAAACATGCAGTGGGAAGTTCAGAAGTGTCACCACATTCTGTTACTGCTTTACCTTGTAGTTGCTCAGTGCATTGTGTTGTAATGAATTGACATGTATGGATGGTGTACAAGACAAGTTTTCCCCTGCACATCAGTACATGGGACAACAATAAGCCAATTTACCATTTTATGATCCCACTGATTCCATGGGTTGTATAGGGGTGAATAATCTGCCTCAAACATTACTGACCAGGTGGTTTATTAATCTGGCTCTGAGAGAACAAAATGTGGTTTAGATTTGGAAAATGCAAGGCGTGGTTGGGGGATAGGGAATGGGGGATGGAGGGAAAGAGTGAGGGACAGAGCAAAACTGTAAGAAAATGGCAGGGTGTGGGTAGAAAGACAGTGATCAGGAAACTGGGATGGAGTAACCAAGATGAAGAGAAAGGACATACAAACGTTTGTAGGTAGACAGAGAAAGGCCTTTAAAGAACAATCGGGTCTCAGATTTAATCCATATAATTATTTAACAAACCTTATTAATCTAGAAAACTAATTTTCTCACACCAATGTTCAGGATTTCACATGACAGAAATTGACAAATACCCAGACTTGTACATTGTGAAGTTTAATAATGTATGGCAAAGTATCTTACCATGTATTATTGAAATTTACGATGTATGAGACTTAACATTTTCACAAAGAATCGATATACAGGGTAGCAATGAACCCATGCCTGGTCTACTGCACTAAATTTGTTCCATTTACTTTGGAAAAGAAATAGTAACATGGAGACAGTCCACATGAAACTCACACAGTCAATTTCTGGGTTGAGAGAAATGAGGTAAAACAGTTTGGGTCTGCATTCATTGGAGTTTAAAAGGTCCTTTTAAATAAGAGGGGCTTTTATTCAAGTATGTTAGATTCTAATGAGCATGACAGGGTGGATATTTTGTTGTTTTCAATATTGCGAGAGTCTTGAACAAGGGGACATGGTTTCAAGATAAGTGACTGGTCTTTGAAAACTTAGGTACGTGTAAATTTCTTCTCAAAAGCAGTGGTTAATCTCTGGAATTATCTGCCCATTAGAGTTTTGAAAGCAAGATCATTAGACATGTTTAATGGGAGATAGGTTAAATTTTAAAAGATGAGAGGAGTGAGGACACTAAGAATCTGGCACAGAGAACTGAGCCCAGGACATATCAGCATGGACAGTAAGATTACAATCTTACCCATGCAGCAATTCCTCATTATTGCACCTAATGTTAACTGGCATTACATTGCACAAATCCAACAGTAGCACCTAGATTTGCAATTTGTTGCCAGAGGATTTTGAATCAGTCAGGTTTTGTCAATGCTAAAAATTGGTCAGCTCTCAGTTCAATTTAGCACAGCAGGTAATGCTGCTGCCCCCCAGCTCCAAGAACCCAGGTCTAATTCTGTGCTTGGCTGTTGTCCATTAAGGTTTTCATATTTTTCTCTGTGAACACATGGGTTTCTTCCAAAATCATAAAGACATGAGGGTTAGTTAAATAGATAGTTAAATTAATCTACAGTGAAGATTAATGGCAAAAATAATCAAAGGAGAAATTGATTGGCATGTGCGAGAGAGAATAAATTATGTGACAATAGTCCTTTGTTTCCAGATGAGCACAATGCCTTCTATACTCACTTTGACTGTCAAATATGTAGGAACCATCATGAACTCCCACAGTACCCAATTACTTGACCCTGTGATTTCAGTGTCTGAGCCCAATGTGAGAGTATCCTTCAGGAGGGTGAAACTACTGAAAGCATCCGGTCCAGATGGCATACCTAGCCGAGTACTGAAGACCTGTGCAGATCAATTGGCCAGAGTGTCTACTGAGATCTTTTCTTTCTCACTCTGCAATCCAAGTTACCCACCTGCTTCAATTATACCAGTGCCTAAGAAGAACATGGTAACCTGCCTCTCCAATACTGGGAGAAGAGATGAGGTACGAAGGTAAGCTAAACAAGAATGTAAAGGAGGCTAGTAAAAGCTTCTTTAGGTTTGTGAAGAGGAAAAAGTTAGTTAAGACCAAAGTTGAGCCCTTGAAGGCAGAAACGGGTGAATTTATTATGGGGAACAAGGAAATGGCAGACAAGTTGAACAGGTACTTTGGATCTGTCTCCACTAGGGAAGACACAGACAATCTCCCAGATGTAATAGTGACCAGAGGATCTAGGGTAATGGAGGAACTGAAGGGAATTCACATTAGGCAGAAAATGGTGTTGGGTAGACTGATGGGACTGAAGGCGGATAAATCCCTAGGGCCTGATGGTCTGCATCTCAGGGTACTTAAGGAGGTGACCCTAGAAATCGTGGGTGCATTTCTGAACATTTCCCAATGTTCTATAGATTCAGGATCAGTTCCTGAGGATTGGAGGGTAGCTAATGTTATCCCACTTTTTAAGAAAGGAGGGAGAGAGAAAACGGAATTATAGACCAGTTAGCCTGACATCAGTGGTGGGGAAGATGCTGGAGTCAATTGTAAAAGATGAAATAGCAGCACATTTGGATAGCAGTAACAGGATTGGTCCGAGTCAGCGTGGATTAATGAAAGGGAAATCATGCTCGACTGATCTTCTGGAATTTTTTGAAGATGTAACTATGAAAATGGAAAAGGGAGAGCCAGTGGATGTAGTATACCTGGACTTTCAGAAAGCCTTTGATAAGGTCCCACATAGGAGATTAGTGTGCAAAATTAGAGCACATGATATTGGGGGTACTAACATGGATAGAAAATCGGTTGGCAGACAGGAAACAAAGAGTAGGGATTAATGGGTCCTTTTCAGAATGGCAGGCAGTGACTAGTGGGGTACCGCAAGGCTCAGTGCTGGGACTGCAGCTATTTACAATATACATTAATGATTTAGATGAAGGGATTAATAGTAACATTAGCAAATTTGCAGATGACACAAAGCTGGGTGGCAGTGTGAAATATGAGGAGGATGTTAGGAGAATGCAGGGTGACTTGGACAGGCTGGGTGTGTGGGCAGATGCA
The DNA here is from genome assembly GCF_030144855.1 of Hypanus sabinus. Taxonomy (NCBI): domain Eukaryota; kingdom Metazoa; phylum Chordata; class Chondrichthyes; order Myliobatiformes; family Dasyatidae; genus Hypanus; species Hypanus sabinus. The sequence continues at coordinate 7,233,898 of NC_082720.1, forward strand.
TGGCAGATGCAGTTTAATGTGGATAAATGTGAGGTTATCCACTTTGGTGGCAAGAACAGGAAGGCAGATTATTATCTGAATGGTGTCAAGTTAGAAACAGGGGAAGTACAACGAGTTCTAGGTGTCCTTGTTCAGCAGTCACTGAAAGTAAGCATGCAGGTACAGCAGACAGTCAAGAAAGCTAATGGCATGTTGGCCTTCATAACAAGGGGAGTTGAGTATAGGAGCAAAGATGTCCTTCTGCAGTTGTACAGGGCCCTGGTGAGACCACACCTGGAGTCTTGTGTTCAGATTTGGTCTCCAAATCTGTGGAAGGACATTCTTGCTACTGATGGAGTGCAGCATAGATTCACGAGATTATTTCCTGGCATGGCAGGACTGTCATATGTTGAAAGATTGGAGTGACTGGGCTAGTATACTCTGGAATTTAGAAGGATGAGAGGGGATCTGATTGAAACATATAAGATTATTAAGGGATTGGACACGTTAGAGGCAGGAAACATGTTCCCGATGTTGGGGGAGTCCAGAACCAGAGGCCAAAGTTTAAGAATAAGGGGTAGGCCATTTAGAACAGAGTTGAGGAAAACTTTTTCACCCATAGAGTTGTGGATCTATGGAATGCTCTGCTTCAGAAGGCAGTGGAGGCCAATTCTCTGGATGCTTTCAAGAAAGAGTTAGTTAGAGCTTTTAAAGATAGCGGAGTCAAGGGATATGCGGAGGAGGCAGGAACGGAGTACTGATTGTGGATGATCAGCCATGATCACATTGAATGGTGGTGCTGGCTCGAAGGGCCAAATGGCCTACTCCTGCACCTATTGTCTAATAGCACTTCCATGCACAGTGATAAAGTGTTTTGAGAGGCTGGTGATGAAACATGTAACTCCAGCCTGAGAAGCAACTTGAATTCAATCCAATAAGCCTGCTGGTACAACAGATCCACAGCACATAGCATTTCATTGACTCTTCACTCCATCCAGGAACATCTGGACAGCAAAAATGCACTCATCATGGTGGTCTTTATTGACTAAAGTTCAGCGTTCCCCTCAAAACTAATCAATATGCTAGCCTTCAATACCTCCTTGTGCAACTGTAGCCTCGATATTTTTATTTGCAGACCCCAGTCACTATGGATTAGCAATAACTCCTCCATAATCTACATCAGCATAGGTGCACCACAAACTGTGTGCTTAACCCCCTGCTCTACTTACTTTATACTTATGACTGTGCAGCTAAGCATAACTACAGTGCCATCTTTAAGTGTGCTGATGATACCAGCTGAAGTGGGCTGAATCTAAGGTGGTGATGAATCAGCATACAGGAGGGAGATCTGGCTGAGTGACACCATGGCAACAATGAACTCTCAATCTCAGCAAGACTAAAGACCTGATTATTAACTTCAGGAGGAGGAAACCAGAGGTCCATGAGACAGTCATTAGGGGTTTAGAGATGGAGAGGGTCAGCAACTTTAAATTTTTTGGAGTTATAATTTCAGAGGACCTGTCCTGGGCTCAGAACACAAGTGTAATTACAAAGAAACCATGGCAGTGCCTCTTTTTCCTTAGAAGTTTGCGAAGCATGACAGCTAAATCTTTGACAAACTTCTAGATATGTAATGCAGAGTATATTGACTGGCCGAGAGTATATTACCTGGTATGGAAACACCAATGGCATTGAATAGAAAATCCGACAAAAAATTAGTGGATAAAGTCCAGTCCATCATGGGTAAAGCCTGTCCCACCATTGAGTACATGGAATGTTGTCACAGAAAAGGAACTTTCCTCATCAAGACCCCCACCATCCAGAACATGCTCTCTTCTCACTGTTGCCATCAGGAAGGCACAGGAGCCTCAGGACTTATACCACCAGGTTCAGGACAATTATGATGCATCAACCATCAGGCTCTTGAAACAAAGAGGGTAACTTTACTTAACCTCACTTGCCCCATCATTGAAATGTTCCCACAACTTATGGACTCACTTTCAAGCACTCTTCAACTCATGTTCTTGATATTTATTGATTATTTATTATTATTACTTTATTTTCTTTCTTCCTGTATTTTTCCATTTTGCTCTCTTTTGCACACTGGCGTCCACCATGTTGGTGTGGTCTTTCATTGATCCCAGTATAGTTATTGAATTTATTGAGTATGCCCATAAGAAAATGAATCTCAGGGTTGTATATTGTTAAATATATATTATATACATGTATTATTAAAGCACCATGTATCTTGAACTTTGAAACTTGGGTATAATAAATCCTGAACAGTAGAAACAATCTTATCATGAGGAGGAACAGTTGCATAGTGGTTAGCACAACACTTTACAATATCAGCAAACCGGTTCATTTACTGCCACTGTCTACTAGAAGTTTGTACTTTCTCCCCATGACTGCATGGGTTTCCTCTGGGTGCTCCAGTTCCCTTCTACAGCCCAAAGGTACAGTTTGGAAGGTTAATTGGTCATTGTAAATTGTCCCACGATTAGGCAACGATTAAACTGGGGGATTGTTTGATGTTGCAGCTCTAAGGACCAGAAGGCCTACTCCTAGTATCTAAGTAAGCAAGTGAGTGAGTAAAACAACCAAATGCAAGGAAGAGGACAGAGTAGAACCAAAGTTATTGTGATAACATCATATCACTAAAATAATAGGCAGTAAGCCAAACAATTACTACTGTTTTTGTTTATTTGTTCTAACCTTCCCTAATCTATTCAGAAAATCTCAAAGCACTCTTTGGATGAGGGGTGATCTCTTTGAAACCTTTTGAATGTTGAACAGCCTAGACAGAGTAGAGGTGGAAAGGATGTTTCCCATGGTGGGGGAGTTGAGGACAAGAGGGCAAAGCTTCAGGATAGAGGAGGGCCCTTTCAAAACAGAGATGCAGAGAAACTTCTTTAGCCAAAGGGTGGTGAATTTGTGGAATTGTTTTCCCACATGCAGCTATAGAAGCCAGGTCATTGGGTGTACTTAAGGCAGAGATTGATAAGTTCTTGATTAGGCATGGCATTAAAGGTTACGGGGAGAAGGCCGGAGAATGGGGTTGAGGAGGAGATAGAAAAAAAAGATCAGCCATGATTGAATGGCAGAGCAGACTTGATGGGTCAGATTGCCTAATTCTGCTCCTGTGTCTTATGGTCCTTACAGATGAATCACTTTTGAAGTGATTCATCACTTTTGTAGGTTTGAAGTGTACCATATCAAAGAACACATAAATTAACTGCCAAGAACACATACTTGTATAAGCCTTGCAGCCTGACAGATACATATTATTCAGGACACTGGGATTTTTCAAACAGTGCAAAAGATAATTTTTTAATTCCCATAAAGAAAACAGATGGAGCCTTACATTAACATCTTACATGGAAAATTTTGTCTGCAACATGAAATTGTATTTATTTAATTCCTGTAACATAGTAAAATATTCTAAGGTGCTTTACATCTCCACATCCTCTGGCATCAGTAAGAGGGTTAACATAAAATCTGTCAAAAATTTCTAATGAGCCAAGTGAAAACCAGATTGGGATTGCTCAAGACACAAGAGACTGTAAATGCTGGAATCTGGGGGAAAAGAGAAGCAAAGTACTGGAGGAAATCTCAGGGTCAGGCAGCATCTATGGAGAGGAATAAAGAGTTGAAGTTTCAGGCTGAAACTCTTCATCAGGACTGCAAAGGAAAGAGGAAGATGCCAGAATAAGAAAATGGGGGAAGGGGAAGGAGTAAAAGCTAGAAAGTGATTGGTGAAGCCAAGTAAATGAGAAGGTAGGTGCGTGGGGGAGAGGATGAAGTGAGAATCTCTAAAGATGCTAGGTTGAAAAGGTTGAAGCAAAAGCAATCTGATAGGAGAGTGGATCATGAGAAAAAAGGGAACAAAAAAGGACACCAGAGAGAGGTGATAGGCTGGTGAGAAGAGAAGGAGTAAGGGAACCAGAATGGGGAATGGTAAAGGAGAGAAGGAGGAAGAGGGAGAAATGACCAGTGGCTGGTGAAATCAATGTTCATGCTGTCACGTTGGAGACTACCCAAATGAATATGTGTTGCTCCTCAACCTGAGTGTGGCCTCATTATGGCAGTAAAGAAACCATGGACAGACATGTCGGGATGGGAATGGGGAGTGCAATCAAAATCGATCAGCAGGAAATACTCTCAGCAAATCAGGAGTTCCTTTTTATTGTACAAGGGGCCTATTCAAAGGTCTTCTAACAGCAGGATAGAATCATCAAAACATATGGATCATGGGCATTATGGAATATGGAGCAAAACTAGGCAAGTCAAGATAAAACATTGGAGTTCTATGTTAAATTCTGGGTGCCAACAGTTAGAAAACAGATAAAAACAAGACAGAGAATAATTTATTAAAATGATTCTAGAGATGCAAGACTTTGATCATGTGGACAGACTGGAGATGTTTTCCCTCACTGAGTAATTGTTTCATTTATTTATTTAGCAACACCATGGTAACAGGCCCTTGCAGCCCATCTTTGGAATGCGTGAAGAAACCGGAATACCCAAAGGAAACCCTTGTGGTCACAGGAAGAAGGTACAAACTCCTTACAGACAGTGGCAAAATTGAACCCAGATCACTGGTGCTGTAATAGCGTTATGCTAATTGCTATTCGGCCATGTTCCTTATGTTCCTTTCCAACTTGTGGAAGATTCAACTTGCGGACGGTTCTCAGGGACAGACTCTATGTATTCTGTGGGGTGCCTATATTGTACTATATTAAGTGAGAATGAAGGTAAATAAATAAAGTGCAAGATTATGACAAGATAGGTTGAGGTCAAGAGTCTATTTTATTGAACTAGGGAACCATTTAATAGTCTTTGAGCTGTCCTTGAGTACAAGTTCTTAAGCTTTTAGATCTTTAGTCCAAAGGAAAAGGGGAGAAGAGAGAACATCTGGGATGGATGTCATCTTCGATTATGCTGGCTTGTTTACTGAACAAATGACAAAATCCTTAGAGGAGAGGCACATTTCCATGAAATTCAGTGTAGTTGCTATGCCAAATTGTTCAGTGTCCAGATAGGATAATTTTCATGGTGCATTGATAAAAATTGGTAAGGGTCAACAGTGGCATGCCAAATTTCTTTAACCTCCTGAGAAGTCGAGACATTGGTAAGCTTTATTGGCCATAGTTGCATCAAGACAGGCTATAGTTATGTTCATTCCTAGGAACCTGAAACTCTGAAATTCAACACCATTGATGTAGAGAAGCCCCACCCTTTCCTGGAATTAATGACCAGCTCTTTCATTTTGCTGACATTGAGGGAAAATGACACCATGTTACTAAACTCTCTATCTCCTTCCTGTACTCCAACTCCAACTCCATGGAATGCACTGCCCAAGTCAGTGGTGGAGGCAGATACACTAGTGAAATTTAAGAGACTACTAGACAGATGTATGGAGAAATTTAAGGTGGGGGGTATATGGGAAGCAGGGTTTAAGGGTTGGCACAACATTCTATAGAACGATGTTCTATAAGATATGGCCCATGACGCTGGTATCATCTGCAAACATAGATGGAGTTAGAGCAGAATCTGGCCGCTCAGTCGTGAGTGTACAGGCAGCAGAATAGGGGGCTAAAGATATAGAGCACCAGTGTTTAGAATAATCATGCTGGAGGTGTTACTGCCTATCCTTACTGATTCCAGTCTGTTGGTCAGTAAGTCAAGGGTCCAATTGCAGAAGAGGTCACTCCCAGAGTCTGGAATTTGGGGTTGAGTTTGTAATGAACGCCAAGGCTTGATTATAGCAAAATCAACAGATCACTCAGGAGTTGTTAGTTAGCACTCCCAAGTTTCCCTCAGGGTAACAGTGGGATGAAGTAAGAATATATAGTACTGAAACTGAATGATAATTAAGGCCTTTCAATCCTGATTTACTGAGAAGTAGGGCAATCTCTACTGAAAGTCCTTGACAAAAGGTATAAACATTGAATAACCCAGAGACAAGCAATAAGCACATTTAATAAATCAACTTGTCACCCAATTTATGAACTAAATTGAGCAACCAAGGATGTTTAATCATATTGGAAGCATTATGATGATGGAGAAATAGCTTTATTATCTCCAGTTTAAAGTGATTACATTTAAATTAGCCCCATACTGAACTCACTTTGTTCACCTCATTAGTGTTCTTGACTCATTTAAATCCCATTTACTACCCTGAGCTTACTTAGTTAACAGTGGGTCTTAAAGCCTTTAGATAAAATTGAAGCTCAAGCATTAAATCATGTCTTGGTGCTATTAAATCATCCCCAATTTCAGCATTCCTGGTAGAAATGAGCAATGTACCTTCACGTCTACGCAGATTAAAGTTTAACAATTGGATTAACATAATAGGACATAAAGTTGGTCATCCAATATTGGCAATGCTAGTAGAGAGTTGGGAGCTACATTCATAAGGTCTTCAGTTTTCAGAATCAGAATCAGGTTTATTATCACCAGCATGTGTCATGAAATTTGTTAACTTAGCAGCAGCAGCAGTTCAATGCAATACAAAATATTGAAGAAAAATAAATCAATTACAGTATGTGTATATTGAATAGATTAAAAATTGTGCAAAAATAAAAGTTTTATAAATGTATGTGTGTGTGTTTGTATATATGTACAGAAGAAATGTGGCAAATATTCAGGGGATATTTGTGTGGAGTTCTATACAGGTACGCTCCAATGAGACAGGGCAGTTATGGTAGGGTACAGGAACTGTAGTGTACAAAGGTTGTAATGAATGTAGTCAAGAAAAAAAAGAAAAGCTTACAAAAGGTTCTGAGAGTGAGGTAATGTTAGAGATCTAGAAGATAAGCCTAATAGGAAGGAGCTTACGAAGGAAATTAGGAGAGCCAGAAGAGGCCATGAGAAGGCCTTGGCGGGCAGAATTAAGGAAAACCCCCAAGGCTTTCTACAAGTATGTGAAGAGCAAGAGGATATGACGTGAGATAATAGGACCTATCAAGAGAATAGGACCTATCAAGTATGACTGTGGGAAAGTGTGTATGGAACTGGAGGAAACAGCAGAGGTACTTAATGAATACTTCACTTCAGTATTCACTATGGAAAAGGATCTTGATGATTGTAGTGATGACTTGCAGCAGACAGAAAAGCCTGAGCATGTAGATATTAAGCTTTTGGAAAGCATGAAATTGGGTAATTCGCCGGAACCAGATGAGATGTACCCCAGGCTACTGTGGGAGACGAGAGAGGAGATTGTTGAGCCTCTGGCAATGATCTTTGCATCATCAATGGGGACAGGAGAGATTCCAGAGGATTGGAGGGTTGTGAATGTTGTTCCTTTCTTGAATAAAGGGAGTAGAGATTGCCCAGGAAATTATAGACCAGTGAGGCTTACCTCAGTGGTTGGTAAGTTGATAGAGAAGATCCTGAGAGGCAGGATTTATGAACATTTGGAGAGGTATAATATAATTAGGAGCAGTCAGCATGGCTTTGTCAAAGGCCTTACAAGCCTGATTGAATTTTTTGAGGATGTGACTAAACACATTGATGAAGGACAAGCAGTAGATGTAGTGTACATGGATTTCAGTAAGGCCTTTGATAAGGTATCCCATACAAGGCTTATTGAGAAAGTAAAGAGGCATGGAATCCAAGGGGACATTGCTTTGTGAATCCAGAACTGGCTTGCCCACAGAAAGCAAAGAGTGGTTGTAGACGGGTCATATTCTGCATGGAGGTCAGTCACCAGTAGGGTGCCTCAGGGATCTGTTCTAGGACGCCTACTCTTCGTGATTTTTATAAATGACCTAGATGAGGAAGTGGAGGGATGGGTTAGTAAGTTTGTTAATGACACAAAGGTTGGAGGTGCTGTGGATAGTGTGGAGGGCTGCCAGTGGTTATAGTAGGACATTGATAGGATGCAAAACTGGACTGAGAAGTGGCAGAGGGAGTTCAACCCAGATAAGTGTGAAGTGGTTCATTTTGGGAGGTCAAATATGATGGCAGGATATAGCATTAATGTTAAGACTCTTGGCAGTATGGAGGATCAGAGGGATTTTGGGGTCCGAGTCCATAGGACGCTCAAAGCAGCTGCGCAGGTTGACTCTGTGCTTAAGAGGGCATATGGTATATTGGCCTTCATCAATCATGGAATGGAACTTAGGAGCCAAGGAGGTAATGTTGCAGCTATATAGGACCCTGGTCAGACCCCATTTGGAGTACTGTGCTCAGTTCTGGTCTCCTCATTACAGGAAGGATGTGAAAGCCATAGAAAGAGTGCAGAGGAGATTCACAAGGATATTGCCTGGATTTGGGAGCATGCCTTATGAGAATAGTTGAGTGAATTCGGTCTTTTCTCCTTGGAGAGACGGAAGATGAGAGGTGACCTGATAGAGGTGTATAAGATGATGAGAGGCATTGATCGTGTGGATAGTCAGAGGCTTTTTCCCAGGGATGAAATGGTTGCCATAAGAGGACGCAGGTTTAAGGTGCTGGGGAGTAGGAACAGAGGAGATGTCAGGGGTAAGTTTTTCATGCAGAGAGTAGTGAGTGCGTGGAATGGGCTGCTGGCGATGCTGCTGGAGGTGGATACAATAGTGTCTTTTAAGACACTCCTGGACAGGTATATGGAGCTCAGAAAAATAAGGCACTATGGGTAACCCTAGGTAATTTCTCAGGTAGGGACATGTTTGGCACAGCTTTGTGGGCTGAAGGGCCTGTATTGTGCTGTAGGTTTTCTACGTTTCTATGGTTTTACTGAAAATGTCCCAGTTTATATTAGGGAGGCTGAAGTCTCCCATGACAACAACCAATTGTTTTTACACATTTCATTAATCTGAAGAGAGGGAAAACTCTTGATCTCTAACCTCTAGCCTTGCGACCACACCCACTCATGGGAAAGGCTTTGAGAGTAAACCCCAAGGACAAATCCGGAGCTGGAGTCCCTAAGGCAGTTGGATGTTGCCTTCAACCTTGTTCGGACAATTCCTGCGATGACACTGGTGCCAAGCTGTATCAGCACTTGCCCTTCCCTTGGACAACATCAGTGTCATGGAGGAGGAAGACCTGCTGCTTGGGCAACTGCCAGTCTTCCATACAACCTTGCCCAGTCCTGCGCCCTGGAAACCATTCCAGGCGCAGATCCATGGTCTCGCAAGACTAACGGATGCCACCATTAATCTGATTACATGTCTGTTCCTCAATGTCTCGATAGCTATTAGGGGTCCGTGGTACAATCCCATCTGTGTGATTGCACTCTTCCTATTCCCAAGGTCCACCCAAACGGATGGACTCGGTGTCTCCTGAGTGCAGCTCTGATATTGCCCCGATTGGTAGTGCAACTTTACCTTCTCCCCCTTTTACCACCTACTCTATCTTTTCTAAACCTTCAAAAAGCTGGTACATTAATCACTCATTCCAGCCCCTCTTCCAATTAAGCTTCAGTAGTGGCTACAAGATCGTGTTTTTTAAAGATCGGTACATGGAGCTTAGTAAAATAGAGGGTATGGATAAGCCTAGTAATTTCTAAGGTAGGGACATGTTTGGCACAACTTTGTGGGCAAAAGGGCCTGTATTGTGCTGTAGGTTTTCTATGTTTCTATATTTTTAGAAAGTGAAGTAGTGTTCATGGGTTCAATGTCCATTTAGGAATCGGGTGGCCAAGGGGGAAGAAGCTGTTTCTCAGTCACTGAGTGTGTACCTACTACCTGATGGTAAAAGTGAGAAAAAGTCATGCCCTGGATGCTGGGGTTCCTTAATAATGGATGCTGCCTTTCTTAGACACCATTCCTTGAATATATCCTGGGTACTTTGTAGTCTAGTATCCAAGATGGAGCCAACTAAATTTACCACCCTCTGCAGCTTCTTTCAGTCCTGTGCAGTAACTCCTCCCCCCCCCCATACCAAATAGTGATGTAGCTTGTCAGAATGCTGTCCATGGTACATCTAAAGAAGTTTTTGAGCATTTTTGTTGACATACCAAATCTTTTCAAACTCCTCATGAAACATTGGATGGATGGGAAATAAATGGGCATAATATCTTGGGTTGTTTAACATGGGATCTGGTCCCAGTATACCCTTTTTGTCTCTCCTCGGTTTTTACTAAGGACATAGAGGCAAGCGAGGCTCCCACACCCCAATGAATTTTACAGGAGCACCATCGAGAGCATCCTAATAAAATGGATTTCTATTTGGTATGGGAGCAGCAGAGCATCAGACTGGAAGTCCCTACGTAGGACTCTGAGAACAGCACTACCATCCATCGAGGGACATTTATCAGGAGCGCTGCATACACAGAGCCTTAGTATTACCAAGGATCCCACCCATCCATCCAGCATCCTCTTTGACTTCCTACCATTAAGCAGGAGACTCTGATGCATAAAGACAAGATGGTCAGGAGGAGAGACAACTTTCTCCCCTCAGGTCATTGGGATTCTGAGCTCCCTGCCACTTCGGTTTCAAAGAGTCATCAGTTAATTTATTCTGTACCCGACAATATTTACTTTATGCACTTTACTTTGTTTATTTATGCATAATTTGTTTGTTGATTTTATTCTTACTTTCCTCAGCTACTGTGAGTTATATTTATGTTATTTGTACTACTGTGCTTTACACCCTGATCTGGAGAAAAGTTGTCTTGTTGACTTAAAAAGTTCAGTTAAATGATAATGAACTTGACATAACTTGGGACAGGAACAGTTTTTAACATGTAAAGTTTGTTAGGATATCACTGCCATTGTAATGTATATAAGTGCATTATTGACTTTTTGATTTTTTTGTGGGGTGGGTATACATCCTGTCTCTTCGTTCCACAGTCCTACTCATTAGGTGGTGGTAATTGGTCACCATTAAACTTCACAGGAAGGAGGAGCTTTGTCAGTTGATTCATGAGTGTTGCCTAAGTTATCTTTAGTACTTCTGATAAAATATCTAAATTCTGTTATTGTATTCTCACTGCCAGCTACAGGATTTTACCATTTACTATGTAATACATTTCTGTTCAGTTAAAACTTGTAATTATGAACCATATTAGAGAAAACTTTTTTTTTGCAGGCATTTCTGTCAACTTGGTAGTTCATGAACTGAGGGGAAGAATCTGTACCTTCTCATACTGTCTCTTGTAAAGGATTGAAATGCACAAGCTTCCTACTACCAACTGAGTCACAACAGACAACTAAAAGCACCACTTAACACAATTGTTACGGGTTGCGCTCCAACCGATCATGAAAATAACATGATATGTTTCAGGAGTTATTCATGGATCAATGGAAGGAATGATTTTAAAACCCCACATCACCACTAATAAGTTGTATATGTAACTCACTCACCATAGGCTCATAATGCTGTGAGTTCAACCTGACTGCACCATAACTCAACTATGTATGGGAATTACCATGAAAGGTCATTTCCATTAAATAAACGTGTACGGTAAATATGATATCATGTTTACACAAGCACTGAAGTTTGTATGTTCCTTCCAAGGGAAAACGAAGGCAGTTACTGTATGAACACCGCCACACCCAAAAAAATTAGTTTGCCAGGAAACAATAAGTTAACTCCCACCAATATAAACTTAGATCGAAAACGTATTGACAAGAATATTTAAACTATAACAAAGATGATAATACTATATAATACAAATTAAAGAGCAAGCCCATCATAGCGTATATGGTGTATGTAATGGTTGGAGCTCTTGTTGCATAATCAATCCAGTTTACTCACATGAAACGTTTTTGTGCTGAAGAACCTGTCCCAGGAAACAAATCATCACAAACGCAACATCCAAGGAAAAAATATTGAACTTTCTCCAACGCCGTGTGCGAACCAGCTAACTAAAAGTAAACTGCACATTCTCCGTGAGACCATTGTCTGCATGGGAATTTTCCAACATCAGTATCTGTCCTTCCAATCGGGTTCTGTGAGCATTTCACTGTTTTCTTCTCCGATGTTCATTGTCTATTTCCACCCTCCTTCGATCCCGTGCTCTCTAGAAAAAAAAATCCCTTTCCCCATCCTTTTCCCGCGCTTTCTCTAAAAATGGCAAATCCTATTGGCTAATTCAACAAGCTTAATTTAATCACAGATTTTTTATTTTAAACAGCGAAAATGAAATGCTGGACTGTATAATGTAATTATAGGAACACTCATTGCAGTTAGAGAAAATCTGCAGGAAGTAACATACTCCTGCAGCATAACTGTATTAATAAAATACAGCATGGTCTTAAACCAGGGTATATACATATAATGGATACTTTAAGACAATGAAATCCTCATGTTTCCATTGATTTGCCAGCAGTAGGAAGATGCTGTAGATATTTCAGCTCATTGCCTAGTTGTGTTATGAGCACAGTCATATAATATTTCATCTATTGTGTACAGTTTGGGCACACAGATAATGCCCAGTGTGCAAGGTGATACAAGAGAGCAACACATTGAAAATGAAGTGAGGGCTTATTTTGTTGTCTACCACAGGACCAGCCAATGCTTCACTATGCTTTGGCGTGTGTTAACCTGCGCTTATCTATTATTTCTCTTTTGTTATCATTAAGGATTGTTTTAGCTAGGCTTTGTAAACTTGTAATCATAGCAATACTGTAACTTTACTTTGAAGCAATCTTACCAGGTAAATATATTGGATATTAACCAACACTAAAATTGACAAGTTGTGGAATATGTCGAATAAATCTCCACCTACTATTTCAAAACTGCACTTTTAAAATACACACATTCTCTTATGGGGTGTTATTGGCATAATCCTGAAATTGTAGACACTTGCATTTTTTAAATGCATTCTAAAGCATTTAAAGATTGATTTTATTTTGCCCCAAGAGTGGAATGCAATTACAATCAAGTCTGGTAAAATCGCACCATTCTGAAAATTCAGCCTGGGCATTCTGCTCATTATTATTTATACTAATTATAACATAAACATAGTACATTTTGCTGGCAATTTCAATGTATTTTTCTCTTTCTGTTGTTTTAAAAGATTTGGGATGATTAGTTTTATACAGGAAGCTGTGAGATATTTAATGTTAGTCAATCCCAACAGCACTGCTTTAAGGAGGCCACCAGAACAGTTGGTATTAGCACCAACTGCAGCAGATAACCTTCAATATAATTGTTTACCTGAACAGTTTAGATCCACACACAAATGAAATTTGACAAACTATCCAGACCCTATTCAAGATCTGACTCCTGTTGCCCAGACCTTTCTCCCTGTTGCCACCTGGGACTGCCCCACACTTGGATGTTCCTTTTTTTTTGCATACTCCATATATATATATATATATAACATTCAGTAACAGCAAGTTCATGACCAAAGCTTTTTGGATGCCAGTTAATGACGACTGAATGCCGGGCCTGTGTGCTGCCCTTGTTCATCAGCTACCAAGCCTGTCTGTCCACACAGTCAAGCAATCTGCCTCTCCTTGGTTTCTTAAGTGTTGCTAGAGCTGCATTTGTACCTTGTAGAGGGCAGAAAGGCTTTCACGAGTCAAGAGGTGAGTCATGTTTTGGGGCACCACCCTCTAACCTGTTCAATTGAGTTAATTTTGATGCCCAGCATATTCATATGCCCTCAAGTTTTAGGAAAATGGAAGAAGAAGTGTAGGGAAGTGTATGGACATGCATTTTGATAGAAAGAATAAAGGTGCAGACTGTTTTCTAAATGAGGAGTAAATTCTGAAATCACAGCTGCAAAAGAATTTGGGAATCCTAGTGCAGGATTTCCTAAAGGTTAACTTTGAAGTTTGAGTCAGTAGTAAGGAAGGCAAATGCAATGTTAAAATTCAATTTGAGAGGACTAGAATATAAAAGCAAAGATGTAATGCTGGACATTATAAGCAATTGATTAGATTACATTTGGAGTATTGTGAGCAGTTTCGGGCCCCATATCTAGGAAAGGATGAGCTAGCAGAGAAAATTTATGAGAATGATCCTGGGAACAAAAGTGTTAATGTATGAGTAGCGTTTGATGGCTCAGGACCTGTACTTGCTGGTGTTTAGAACAATGAGAGGAGATCACATTGAAAGGCCTGGACAATGTGGATCTGGAGAGGATATTTCCTATAGTGAGTGTCCAGGACCAGAAAGCACAGCTTCGATACACAAACAGAACCAGGTTTAATATCACTGGCACAAGTCATGAAAATTGTTATTTTGCAACTGCAGAATATTGCAATACATAATAAACTATTAATTACAATAAGTATATATTAAAAAGAATACTAAATAGAACAAGTAGTGCAAAAAGAGAGGGGGAAAAGCTGAGTTTTTGGGTTCATTGTCCATTTATAAATCTGATGGTGGAGGGGAAGAAGCTGTTCCTGAATCATTGAGTGTGTGTTTTTAGGCTCCTGTACCTCCTCCTTGATGGTAGAAATGGGAAGAGGGCATGTCCTGGGTGGTGAGGGTCCTGGGTGGTGAGGGTCCTTAATGATGGATGCTGCCTTTTTGAGGCATTGCCTTCTGAAGGTATTCTGTCCCTTTAGAATAGAGATCAGGAGGAAATTTTTTAGGCAAAGGGTAATGAATCTGTAGAATTCACTGGCACAGACTGCTGTGGAGGCCAAGATACTGGGTATATTTAAAGCAGAGTTTGATAGATTCTTGATTAATAAGTGTGTCAAAGGTTATGGAGAGAAGACAGGAGAATGGGTTTGAGAGGGGGTAATAAATTAGGCATAGTCAATGGTGGACTATACTCAATGGGCCAAATGGCCTAATTCTGCTGCCCTGTCTTATGATCACTTGCACCATGGTTAGCAGTTTTTATCAATAACCTAACTTCTGTCATAAAATCTGATGTGCTAATGGGATCAATATGCACCAAACATAAGGCTGAAGCATTTTTAAACCCAGTCAGCCTGAAGGGCTGAATGGCTGATTCCCCTTGGCTTCCTTCTGAAATCCCCATCATGACAGAAGGCAGTCTCTAGCCAATTTAATGTGACATCAAAAAATAGTTTGGAGTACTAAAGACAGAAATGGCCTTGTGGACCTTTGGTTCAGAACCAACTGCACCTCTTGCTAATGATTTAAGTGTCCTTGTGATTGTACCACATTCAATTTCATTCAGACAAAACAATCCAAATATGGTTGTTTGGACGATAGCTGCACAGAGCAAGACCTACAGCATTCAGGCAGGGGCTTATTTCTGCTATAAAGATGTAAAGCAATTGTCTTTTTCAACAAAAGTCAAATTACCTATCAGCTGAAATAGCTTTCAGTCTAATTCAATAGCATTTCCATCGGTGAGATTCTCTCTCTCCCCACTAACTCAGTAGCTTTGTTCCTCTCTCACTACAGACAATGCCTGACCTGCTGAGTAACTCCAGCACTTGCTGGTTTAGTTTCATATTACATTACCTGCAGTGTTTTTTTTAGGACCTGATTAAAAATCCTGAAATTACCTCCACAAAGTTGTACTTCATTAATTAAAGGTCATAGCTACTATTAGGAAAGTAGTCATTAAATCAGTAAACTGCTATCTAGAAGGTTGAGCATTAATCTAAAGAAATGAATTTGAATCCCACTCAGGGCAGCTTGGAAATTTACTTTCAAATAATTAATAAATCTGGAGAACAAGCTCGTATCAATGACACTGCCCACAGATTGTTATGAAAATCTATCATGTCCATAAGGAAAGGAAACCTGCCAATCTCATGAATACAGCCTGCATGTGAGACCAGACACATCAATGTACTTGATCCAATGCTAAAGTATGAAATAGCGCTGAAAGGCACACAGTGTGGGAAAATAAAGGATGGTTAATAAATATGGAAAACAACAGATCCTGAAAATCTGAAATAAAAAGCACTATCTATGAGGACAGAGACAGGGTTAAGCACTATCTATAGGGACAGAGACAGGGTTAAGCACTATCTATGGGGACAGGGACAGGGTTAAACCCTATGGGATCAGAAACAGGGTTCATATGTCAAGTCAAAGTCAGAATAAAAGATCTTCAACCAAAAGTCTCTTCCCACACATGCAGTCTGATCTGCTGAGTGTTTCTGGCAGTTTCAGAAAACTAACATCAGTTCTGATGACATTACCACATCACATAGAGGAATACAGTAGTTTTTCAAAACAAGAGAGAAAAAGCTATAGTCTTGTACTGTTGCCCAAAAGTGTGAAATATTTAGTGAGTCAGGAAAGTGAGATTATATCAGAGACTTCCAGCTTCATTTTACATTTCTCACATTCATATTACAATAAAGAATATGAATAATTTTTCACACTCACATTATAACAAATGGATTATCCCAGAAAAAGTCAGCAGTATGACAGAGTTATATATATTTACATAATTATACAAATTGTATTCAGGAACGTATGAATTTATTTAGTCCCCAAACTGCTGGAAATTGCCACCATCAACCTCCATCCATGATGAATACAAAATTACAGTAGGTAATTAATTAGTATTGATGTTCAAATCCCCATCACATCCATTTGAGAACATAAGTTCATTAAATAACTCAGATTCAGCAATGTTGACATTAAACTGAGACTGCTAGATTGTTGAGAAAGGCTATCCATTTCATTAAAGTTCTTCAACAAAAGAGTTATTCTTACCCAGTCTAACCTTTATATAACCTCCAAAACCCCAACATGGTTGATTCTGACATGGCCCTCAGTTCAGAACACAGAGGATTTTGCAATAAGTGGTAGACTAGCTAAGATGCACCTTATCAATTAAAAATGACATGGACAAAAACTGGTCAGTTTCAATGTTGATACATGATATAAGCTTTCTCCATCTCATCCAACACTGTGAAGGTGACCTTTAATGCATTCTCCTCATTGAGTTGATCCACATTCCCATTTAATGCATATATGTTCACCATAACCACTCCACACAGTAGCAAGTCCCATATTCTAACCCCTTTTTGTTTACTAAACTTTGCCCTGAAATCCTAACTAAACCTAATTGTTACTATTCTACAATCTTGTCTTCAGTATCCATATGTGGAAATAATTACCCTCTTATCAAACCTTATTGTTTAATTACTTCATTAATTCACAGAAACCATCTATTGTTCTTATTTGTGGGCAAATGCTTCCTTAAGCTAATGCATTCTGAGCGATACAGTGAAGAATATGTAGGCCAGTAAACCTCAGGTTACTACACCGAAGAAACAATGTCCGGACCGAAAAATCAGTTCTGTTAGATAGAGAACTCTAGGATCTTAACCAATTAACACATGATGATACATGTCCACTGCTGGGTGATGAAAGACTTAGAGGAGAACAAGCAGCCAGTCGTTGCTACTGTTAAATAAGGGACTCACTTCACCTCATCCTTAGCCCTTCTGGCTATGTTCAGATCAAAGCTCTAATACAACCTGGAGTTGGGTAATCCTGCCAGAAACTAAACTCAACATCAGAAACAGATTAATGCTGAATAACTGTTCTTCTATCATAACCCTTTCTTCATTTTGAAGGCGAATGGTCTGATTGGACAGTAATTGGTCAATAAGGGTGGCATTTATCTGGACAGGTAATTTTGCAAGTGCTGCAGTTGCTGGAAGTGGTTCTGGCCACTGACTCTTTAGCACTGTAACTGGGAAGTCCCAGTGCTTACAAGGCTTACACTGTAACTGGGAAGTCCCAGTGTTTACAAGGCTTACACTGTAACTGGGAAGTCCCAGTGCTTACAAGGCTTACACTGTAACTGGGAAGTCCCAGTGCTTACAAGGCTTACACTGTAACTGGGAAGTCCCAGTGCTTACAAGGCTTACACTGTAACTGGGAAGTCCCAGTGCTTACAAGGCTTACACTGTAACTGGGAAGTCCCAGTGCTTACAAGGCTTACACTGTAACTGGGAAGTCCCAGTGCTTACAAGGCTTACACTGTAACTGGGAAGTCCCAGTGCTTACAAGGCTTACACTGTAACTGGGAAGTCCCAGTGCTTACAAGGCCTACACTGTAACTGGGAAGTCCCAGTGCTTACAAGGCTTACACTGTAACTGGGAAGTCTCAGTGCTTACAAGGCTTACACTGTATCTGGGAATTCCCTGGGCTTACAGCTTTTTCTGCATCTAGTTTACACACTAGTCTGAATGAAAGAGATAAAGAGAGAAAGATTCCTCTAAACCTTTCAGATTTCTGAACCTGTCCAAATACCCAAAACCCTCTGTGAGTAATACTTGCTTCTCTGATTCTCTTTAAATCTTTTCTCTCTCACTTTAAACCTAGACTTCCCTATCCTAGGGAGAAAGACTGCAAATATCTACCATTTCTATGCCCTATGATTTTATGAGGTTCTGTAAGGTCACCCCTCAAACTCCTTTGATCCAGGGGAAACAGAAACAGACATAGCTAACCAACTGTTTCGCTGAACACCTACGCTCTGTCTGCCAGAGAAAGCAGGATCTCCCAGTGGCCACACATTTTAATTCCACGTCCCATTTCCATTCTGATATGTCTATCCATGGCCTCCTCTACTGTCAAGATGAAGCCACACTCAGGTTGGAGGAACAACACCTTATATACTGGCTGGGTAGCCTCCAACCTGATGGCATGAACATTGACTTCTCTAACTTCCATTAATGCCCCTCCTCCCCTTCTTACCCCATCCCTGATCCTTTCCCTTCTCCAGCTCTGTATCCCTTTTGCCAATCACCTTTCCAGCTCTTAGCTTCATCCCAGCCCCTCTGGTCTTCTCCTATCATTTCGCATTTCCCCCTCCCCCTCCTACTTCCAAATCTCTTAGTATCTTTCCTTTCAGTTAGTCCTGACAAAGGGGCTCGGCCCAAAATGTTGACAGTGCTTCTCCCTATAAATGCTGCCTGACCTGCTGTGTTCCACCAGCATTTCGTGTGTGTTGATAGCTATCCAATCTCTTCTCATAACTCAAGCTGTTCGGTCCCAATACGTCCTTATGAATATTTTGTGCCACCCTCCCCTGCTTATTAACATTCCTCCAAAATATTTGTGAGTGAATTGATTTGGCTAAAGAGAGACTTCTGTAATGATAACCATCAAAGAGGAGACTGAATAGTTATTCATTCAGCAATTCTAATGGTTAAATGTATTTTGCATTTTGGTGCAGTGTCTTGCTTTTATTGAGGATGAAGATGTTCATGGGGCTTCCTCCTCCTGTTCACAGCATAAATCCATTCTTGACAGATCATGGCTTTATTATCCCTCTAAACACCATTGTTCTGCCTTCTCCCCTAGCTTTTGATGCCCTTAAAAATCAGGAACCTATCAAACTCCACTTTAAATATGCCTAACAACTTGGCCTCTCCAGCCATCTGTGACAATAAATTCCATAGATTCACCACCTTCATCCCTGAAATTCCTCCTCATCTCTGTTCTAAAGGGACATCCTTGTATTCTGAGGCTGTGTTCTCTAGTCCTAGACCCGCCCCTTCCCCACTGTAGGAAACAAACTGTTAATGTGCACCCTCTCTAAGCCTTTTAATATTCAATAGGTTTCAATGAGATCCCACCTCACTCATTCTTCAGAATTCCAGTGAATACAGGCCTAGAGTCATCAAACACTCCACATATATTAGCCTCTTCATTCCTGGGGTCATTGTTATAAGACTCCTCTGGACTCTATCCAAAGCTAGCACATCCTTTCTTAGATAATGGATCCAAAACTGATCACAATACTCCAAATGTGATCTGGCCAAAGGCATTACATCTTTGCTTTTATATCTTAACGATTGTTAACATTGCATTTGCCTTCCTTACTACTGACTTAACCAGCAAGTTATCATTTAAGGAATCCTGCACAAGGATTCCCAAGTCCCATTGCACCTCTGATTTCTGAATTTTCTCATCATTTAGAAAATAGTCTATACCTATATTCCTTCTACCAAATTGCATGACCATACACTTCAGGATACTGTATTCTATCTGCCACTTCTTTTCCCATTCTCCTAATCAGTACAAGTCATTCTGCAGACTCTCTGCTTTCCCCTCAATCTATCTTTATATAATCTGCAAACGTGGCCGAAAAGCCATCAATACCATCATCCAAATCATTTACATATAATGTGAGAAGAAGTGGTCCCTAAACCGAACTCTGTGGAATTCTCTTTGCTTCTTGCTTGCTGGTCAGCCATGCTAGTGTCTGATACGGTCATAGAGATATTGTTCGTGCTAGTATCTTTCCTGTAATATCATGTGATCTTATCCTTTTTAGCAGCCTCATGTGCAGCACCTTATCACAGTCCTTCTGCAAATCAAAGTGATTAACATCAGATGGGACACTAATTAGCCAGGTAATACTGGCATTTATCTGAGTGGGTAATTTTCCAAGTGCTGCTAGAAATGATTCTGGTTCTTTCATAAACTGAAGCATTACACAGGTAGATGTGTGAGGCCCAAGTCAAACAGGTTGTCTTATACTAGTTTTCTGCATTGCTGTTTTAGACAGAATATAATAGTTCCATCCTTCAGGATTCTGGCAACTCAGTCAACAATGCTGCAATAAACCACACATGGCAATAAACATGGAAAATACTCCTGTGCTCTTTCTACTATCATTGCTTCTTTACAGGTGATGTTCAACATGGACAGACTAACACTAGTTCATAAGCAGAGAGACAGCGGTAGACTTTCACGATAAGCCCATGCTCATGCTTGACCTTAGGACATGATGCTTCAGTGAGTCAATGTTAAGAACTTCCAGGGCCACTATTTTCACTGTGCTTTCTGGTGTACGTATCTTCAACACTGATGGAAAAGGACACAGTCGGGAATGATAAAAGGGGTGTCTAGGATGTAGAATGCAACTTATCAACATCAGGTAGATGCTGATAAATCTGCAGAATAGGTTTTCTATTTTGCCACAAGTCCTCAGGTGTTCTTGAGGAAGTCTTTGCTGTGCCGTTGAGTTTGGGTAGTGCCAGGTTCATACTCCAACCCACTCTCACAAAAGCCTTGTAGTACCACAGGCTACTCCTTTTCAGGAGCTAGGTTGGCACCAGAGATTCCTAGTGACAATGGTCAATATAGCTAGGGCAGATACAATGGAACAAACTTCCAGAGGAAGTACGGAGGAAGGTAGAATTATAATGCTTAAAAGACATTTGAACAGGATCATGGATAAGAAAGGCCTACAGCAGGAGTTCCCAACCTTTCTTATGCCATGGAGCCTTACCATTATCTGAGGGGCCCCTAGATACCAGGTTGGGAACACCTGACCTAGAGGAATGCAGACCAAATGCAGACAGATGGGACTGGATAGACAGTTTTGTTGGTGGGGATGTGTTTGGCCAAATGACCTGTTTCCATACCATATTATTCTGTGACTCTACACCAAATATTTTCTTATTTACTTTTACAATAATTGTGAACTTTCAAACCAAATCATCTCAATATTATTAAAGCCTCATAGACATTTCTAATCCTTGGCATTTGCTAATTTCTGAGACTGCTGTTATAAGTCAGCCACTTCATGGTGGATCTGTATTGCAAATAAGTTATATGAGCTAAGAAAGCAGATTTTCTTCCTTAAGGTGATTTATTGCAAACTTCATTCTCAACACTGCCGATATTAGAATTTTTTTTTAAATTCAAGATCTAGTTAATTACCAATTTAAATGACTCAGCACCCTGGCAAAAAGGAATCTAATATCCCCAGTTTACTAAGATATTGGCCCAGTAATTCAGCTAAAATGTTGACTTGGTGCATACCTTTTTATAACTTTGTATAGCCTGCCTTCAATATTGTACAGGAAATAACCTCAGCCAGTTCAGTCTTTCCTGAGAGGTCTCAGTTCAGGAATTCTCTTTGTCCACCTGTTTTCCAGCAAGATGACCACTTCTTCCAGCCCTCTCCACCTCTAGTATTGGTTTTATGTAATTTGTATTATACTTTCCAAAAATCCAGCAAACTTCCAGCCTTCTTTTCTGCAACTTAAAACATTGGAATGTCCAGTTCAGATAGGAATGTTGATTTTGTTTTCGTCTTCACAGAACTTGTCCGATTTAATGTGTGATTCTAATCATTTTTATGCGTGATTTCTCTTCTTAATTCCCTCCCTGTTGAGAAAACCTTTCATATACAGCTTCCCCTTATTCTAAACTCCGACAGAAACTCCTCCACAATTCCTATTCAATTCCTAGTAGCCATTTCCCTTATCATTTCCCTTTTCATTACCTCACAAATCCTGACTTTTCTTATGAAAGCTGCCGGACTTTCATATCGTGTCCACCTTCAGTTTTTCTACTTAGAACACAATCTTATTCCTTCAAACTTCCTGAATCTGCTCACATCCCTGCTTGTTCATGCTTACCTGACCTCTTGTCGCTGGGCAGATTTAGACAGTGGTTTAAAGAGTTAAGAAATTGGATGATACAGAGCATGGGTCGGCACCGATATTGTGGGCTGAAAGACTGTTCCTGTGCTGTAATGTTCTATACTCGGACGAGCAAAGAGGCAGTAGCTTTAGGATCGCTGTAGGAAATATTATTTTTCAAGTTCTTTATAAAATTATTACATCTTGGAAATTATTCAATTTTCCTGAAAAAAAGCAAACCTCTGCAGAAAACGTGCTGAAGTGCACGTTGAAAATAAAAAAAAATACATGTTAAAAAAAAATCAAAATGCTGAAGACATTCAGAAATTCAGGCAGCATTTTGGGCGAGAAAAATAGGATTATGGTTCAAGTGCAAAGAGCTTTCATCTGTTCCGATGTCGGGACTGATCGGAAACTTTGATTTTTCTACTTCCACTCATGCTGCCTGATCTGCTGACTTTTTAAAGATTTTTTTTGTTTTGATCCCTGATTGTGATTGGACTGTGTACACTACTAAGAGATCTAATTAAACCAAATGTCTGTACTATTCTATTTATTGGAGGATTACACACTGCAAGGGCGCTGCTCTGCTGAAGTTGCCTTTCCCCGCGCAGCGCAGCCTAAAATTTCTCTGAACTCTCAAAGCCATTGGATAGTTATGTTACTAAGCATTGAGAGATATGAGCCAAATGCAGACAAATCGGACGGGCTCAGTTAGGCAACGTAGGTTGGTCCGAAGCGCTCGTTTCCGTGCTCTGACCCTACGAGCTCAAAAACAACCTTTATTTTCGAAGAATAATGAATCTGTTACATTTTAGATAGTTTAACGAAGCAACAAACCATGTTTGATGGTTTGATCCTATCTGTTAGTTATGGTACACGGTTCACTATCACCTGTCTTCAGGGATGGGTGGAAACAGGACATTGTCACAGCTGCTAATAAAAACGACTTATAGTTTGTGTTGATAAAACTAAGCCTTACCGTCCTCGTTCTCGTTCACCGGTGTCTTATGAGAATGGTTGGCTCCCATCGTCGTCTCGGTTACATTATCCGGCGGACGGCGGGAGATCAACAGCTGATGTGAGGCATCGATAATTCTCTGGCGTCCTACCTGGCGATCAGCCGGCCGCCAGTGAGCAACAAGGTCTCCGAAGCGATGTATGAACAGGCGATGATTTGGCAGCGCAGAGGGACACGAGCAAGTACCCAGTCACCGCCGTCAATACACTGCTCTTTGCCTCTACCCAAAGAACTTTTCCAAAAATCAAAAGACCTCGCAGGTCCCCTGATCTGGGGGTTTCCAAGTACAGTTTCCAGTTGCTGGGAAGAATTCTCTAGGCAAGCAATGGTTGCATCAGTGTTTCACCTTTGGACCGCCTTGTTGTCAATTTTCTTAATTATTCCGTTTTGGTACGGGTTAGGAGCTGGAAGTTGCCGCTGTATGCACAATGCTGCGTTGGACACCAGTTGCAAAGCTTTAGTTGCAAATGTGTCCGCAATGTGTTCTCTCTCTCTCTCTCTCTCTCTCTCTCTCTCCCTCTCTCTCCCTCTCTCTCCCTCTCTCCCCCTCTCTCTCCCTCTCTTTCTCTCTCTCTCTCACGGCTGGACGAGAAGTCAGGCAGTTTAATTGCTCGCCTCTCTGGGGAACAACGCGTTGCGAGTGGAGTACGTATCCCTCGCGTAACTACACCAACAGCTTGCCGCACGGAAAGAGAACAGGTTCGTTTTCTGGTTTGACATCACACAGAAAGAGAAACAGGTGTTTCAAATTGTAAGCCAGATATTCTTCTTGAGATCGGACAACATCCGCTGAGGCTGCAGGGTCTAGGCTTGTGGATGCATTTTGTAAGGGTCTCTGTCCATGTTGGCAGACATTATAGCCAAGCAATAGTTTAAAATTAAGGATATAAACGTAGTGATGCCTTTGCGTAAGGAAAAGATGAAAGCCATAATTAAAAAGTCTATTCGATCACTGTGGCGACAACGCTGGGATAAGAAAAAAAAGAACGGCATTGATATAAAACTGAGAGCATAGTGGGTCTCAACTGGGAGACCGGTATAGCAGAAGTTATATTTAACACGTTTATCTATTGGACATATCAGGCTGAATAATTCCTTGCTCTGAATTAATTTAAGTGTTTGAATGCTATGAGGTGCAAAGGAAACATCTCATTGCTAAATTGAGATCTTTGGGACCGACACAGTTTAACATCGAAATTTTAAGACTCACTGCCGTCGTAATGAATATAAGTGCATATTTGACTTCCTGAAAAGCATTAAATTTTTTGATATTATTTCAGTTTTGGTGGGTATACTTCTTGCTTCTTTGCTTCACACTTCAACTCAGTAGGTGGCGGTAATGCAGAGATCTTTGCTTCATCGCTGCTGCTACCAGCGAAGCTCTGGAAGACTTGAAGGTGGCTAATACTTTCTGTTGTTTAAGAAAGGCAGGAAGGATAAGTCAGGGAATTACAGGCCGGTCAGCCTGAAATCAGTAGTGGGAAAGTTCTTGGAAGGAATTCTGACGGAAAGGTTCTATCGGTATTTGGATAGAGAGAGTCTGATTAGGAAGAGTTAGAATGGCTTTGTTCATGGGAAGGCATTCAGGTAGTGAATGTTGTCTGTTTAGACGTTAGCAAGGTCTTCTACAAGGTCCAACATTGTAGGTTGGTCTGGAATGGAGGTTAGGTGGATTCAATGTTGGCTCAGACGTTGGAAGCAGAGGGTGTTTTGGAATGGAGGTCGGTGTCTAGTGGTGTACTTGAGTGTTGGGTGGTAGCACTCTTGTAATTCATTGTTTAATTGCTTTGGATGCAAGACCTGATCAGCAAATTTGTGAATTACATAATATTAGGAGGTGTTGTCGATTGTGGAGAGATTATCATAGGTTTTGGGGTACAGTATCTTGATCAGTTGGGAACTGGGCTGAGGATTGGCAATAGATTTCAATACAGATAAGAGTGAGGGGTACATTTTGGAAAGTCAAAGCAGTTGTAGAACTTATACAGTGAATGGTAGGGCACTAACAGTGTAAAGAAACATTACACTGTTACAAGTGCAAAGTTCATTGAAAATAGCATCACAGGTAGATAGGGTGGGGAAAAAAGGTGTTAGCATGCTTGGCTTTACTCTATCAAAGCATTGAGTATAGAAGCTGGGATATTACATTGCTATTATGAACTAATTCACAAGGTCACACGGAGTACTGTGTATGATTTTCCTTTTGCTGTTGCTGGAAAGATATGATTAAATTGGAAAAAATGCAGTGAAGATTTGAGGATGTTGCCAGGACTAGAAGGTCTTGGTTGAAGATGTCATAGAGTTGTGGAAAACTGTAGCATAGAAACAGGGCCTTCAGTCCATATAGGACATCTAAACTGCCTAGCCCCATCGACTTGCACCCAGATCATATACCTCTCACATTCATGTACCTATCCAAACTTTTCTTAAACTTTGAAATCAAAATTGCATCTACTACTTCTGTTGGCAGCTCATTCCACACTCTCACAGCCCTGAGTGAAGAAGCTTCCCTTGAATATTTCACCTTTTACTCTTAACCCATGACCTCTAGTTCTAGTATCTCTCAACCTCAGTGCTTCCATTTACCTTATCTGTACCCCTCATAATTTTCAACAGTTCTATCAGGTCTCCCCTCATTCTTCTATGCTACAGGAAATGATGTCTGAACCAATTCAAGCTTTCCTTATAATTTAGATCCTCAAGTCCTAGCAACATCCATTTTTATGCACTCTTTCCTGCAGGTCGGTGACCAAAGCTGCACACAATACTCCAAATTAGGCCTCAACAATGTCTTATATAACTTCACCATAATATCCTAACTCCTGTACTCAAATTCTCTGATTTATGAGGGCCAATGTGCTAAAAACTTTCTTTATGACCCTATTTACCTGTAACACCACTTTCAAGGAATAGTAGATCTGTATTCCCAGATCCCTCTGTTTTCCACACTCCTCAGAACCCTACCACTCTCCGTGTATGTCCTACCCTGGTTTGTCCTCCCAAACTGCAACTCTTCACACTTCTCTACTGTAAACTTTGATCACACTGTAAGCTTTGATAGTCTTCCTTGCTGTCGAGTACACCCCCAATCTTGGTGTAATCTGCAAATTTGCTGATCCAGTTAAATGAATTATCATCCAGGTTGTTGATATAGATGACAAACAATAAGTGCATCTGAAATAAAATCCTGGTGACATTGTCTTCCTGATCATTTCAGATAAAAGTATGAGATATAATCCCAAGTGTTCAAATGGTTGCATAGTTTTTCTAGACTGGAGCTTATTAATACCTTTACACCAAGAATGAGTCTGTCCGTTCAGCTACCACTGCAAAACTTCTTTCATTCACCAATTCAACTTTTAGCAACAACCTGGCCAAGGCTGACTGGAAAGGGACACTAACAGGAAGGACAGCAGAGCAGTAATTGCTGAAGTTTCTGTGAAAAATGAGGGAAGTGCATGACAGATGTATTCCAAGTAAGAAGAAATTTTCAAATGTAAAAAGTACACTACTGTGGCTAACAAGTGAAGTCAGAGCCAAAATAACAGTAAAAGAGAGGGCATACAAGGAGGCCAAAGCTAGTGGGAAGATGGAAGATTGGGAAGCTTTTAAAAACTTGCAGAAGGAAACTAAGAAGGTCATTAGGAAGGAAAAGATGAATTATGAAAGGAAGCTGGTGACTAATATAAAAGAAAATACTAGAAGTTTTTTTTAAGTAAATAAAAGGTAAAAGAGAGTTGAAGGTAGATATAGGACCAATAGAAAATGATGCTGGAGTTTTGTAATCAGGGTCACAGAGATGGCAGAGGAAATGAATGCGTATTTTAGAAACATAGAAACAAAGAAAACCTACAGCACAATACAGCCCCTTCGGCCAACAAAGCTGTGCCGAACATGTCCTTACCTTAGAAGTTACCCATAGCCCTTTATTATTCTAAGCTCCATGTACCTATCCAGGAGTCTCTTAAAAGACCCTATCGAATCTTCCTCCACCACCGTCGCTGGCAGCCCATTCCACGCACTCACCACTCTCTGCATAAAAAACATACTCCTGACATCTCCTCTGTACCTGCTTCCAAGCACCTTAAAACTGTACCCTCTCATGCTGGCAATTTCAGCCCTGGGAAAAAGCCTCTGACCATCCATACGATCAATGCCTGTCATCATCTTATAAACCTCTATCAGGTCACCTCTCATCCTTTGTCGCTCCAAGAAGAAAAGGCAGAGTTCACTCAACCTGTTCTCATAAGGCATGCTCCCCAATCCAGGCAACATTCTTGTAAATCTCCTCTGTACCCTTTCTATAGTTCTCACATCCTTCCTGTAGTAAGGTGACCAGAACAGAGTGCAGTACTCCAAGTGGGGTCTGACCAGGGTCCTATACAGCTGCAACATTACCTCTTGGCTCCTAAACTCAATCCCACGATTGATGAAGGCCAATGCACTGTATGCCTTCTTAACCACAGTGGAAGACATCTGCAGTTTACTGGACATACAAGAGTGTCAGGGAAGTGAAGTATGTGCAGTGAAAATTACACAGCGAAGGTGCTCAGGAAGCTTAATGGTTTGAGGGTGGTTAAATCTCCTGAACCTGATGGAATGCACCCTCGGGTTCTGAAGGAAGTAGCTGAAGAGATTGAGGAGGTATTATCAATGATCTTTCAAGAATCCATAGATTCTGGCATTGTATTAGACAATAGACAATAGGTATAGGAGTAAGCCATTCAGCACTTTGAGCCAGCACCACCATTCAATCTGATCATGGCTGATCATCCACAGTCAGTACCCCATTCCTGCCTTCTCCGCATATCCCTTGACTCTGCTATCTTTAAGAGCTCTATCTAACTCTTTCTTGAAAGCATCCAGAGAATTGGCCTCCACTGCCTTCTGAGGCAGACCATTCCATACACAACTCTCTGGGTGAAAAAGTTTTCCTCAACTCTGTTCTAAATGGCCTACCCCTTATTCTTAAACTGTGGCTTCTGGTTCTGGACTCCCCCAACATTTGGAACATGTTTCCTGCCTCTAGTGTGTCCAATCCCTTAATAATCATATATGTTTCAATCAGATCCCCTCTCATCCTTCTAAATTCCAGTGCATATAAGCCCAGTCGCTCCAATCTTTCAACATATGACAGTCCCGCCATCCCAGTGAACCTACACTGCACTCCCTCAATAGCAAGAATGTCCTTCCACAGATTTGGAGACCAAATCTGAACACAAGACTCCAGGTGTGTACACCAGGGCCCTGTACAACTGCAGAAGGACCTCTTTGCTTCTATACTCAACTCTCCTTGTTATGAAGGCCAACATGCCATGAGCTTTCTTCACTGCCTGCTGTACCTGCATGCTTACTTTCAGTGACTGATGTACAAGAACACCTAGATCTCGTACTTTCGCTGTTCCTAACTTGACACCATTCAGATAGTAATCTGCCTTCCTGTTCTTGCCACCAAAGTGGATAACCTCACATTTATCCACATTAAACTGCATCTGCCATGCATCTGCCCACTCACCCAGCCTGTCCAAGTCACCCTGCATTCTCCTAACATCCTCCTCATATTTCACACTGCCACCCAGCTTTGTGTCATCTGCAAATTTGCTAATGTTACTATTAATCCCTTCATCTAAATCATTAATGTATATTGTAAATAGCTGCAGTCCCAGCACCGAACCTTGCGGTACCCTACTAGTCACTGCCTGCCATTCTGAAAAGGACCTGTTAATCCCTACTCTTTGTTTCCTGTCTGCCAACCAATTTTCTATCCATGTTAGTACCCCCAATATCATGTGCTCTAATTTTGCACACTAATCTCCTATGTGGCCTTTGTCTCCCAAAGGCTTTCTGAAAGTCCAGGTATACTACATCCACTGACTCTCCCTTGTCCATTTTCATGGTTACATCTTCAAAAAATTCCAGAAGGTTAGTCAAGCATGATTTCCCCTTCATAAATCCATGCTGACTCAGACAGATCCTGTTACCGCTATCCAAATGTGCTGCTATTTCATTTTTTATAATTGACTCCAGCATCTTCCCCATGTTAGGCTAACTGGTCTATAATTCCCTGTTTTGTCTCTCCCTCCTTTCTTAAAAAGTGGGATAACATTGGGATAAAATAACAAGTGGGATAAAATCACGCTGCAGAATTTCTTTCCTCTTCTTCTGAACGTCATTTGTGCCGACATGTACTACTACTTCTGGCTGTTCACCTTCATCCTTGAGGATGCCCTACAATCGGTCCGTGACATCCTGGATCCTGGGACCAGGGAGGCAACACACCATCCTTAAATCCCGCCTGTTGCTGCAGAAACCCCTTTCTGTACCTCTCACTATGGAGTCCCTACTGGCAGTGTCTTCTATCCTGACAGCTTCCAAGAGGGTGAACCTGTTTTCAAGAGGAGTCTCCTGTAATTCAAGCATCCATACCTTCCTCATCATTGCTCCCCCTCTCTTCCAATATCTTCGGTGTAACGATCTCGCTGTAGGTCCTGTCCCGAAAACTCTCGTTTTCCTGGATGAACTTGGAAAATTGCAAATGTTACTTTGCTATTTAAGAAGGGT
The DNA here is from genome assembly GCF_030144855.1 of Hypanus sabinus. Lineage (NCBI taxonomy): Eukaryota > Metazoa > Chordata > Chondrichthyes > Myliobatiformes > Dasyatidae > Hypanus > Hypanus sabinus. Next base: position 7,263,686 of record NC_082720.1, read on the forward strand.
GTGAGGCAGCAGAAAGGAAACTATAGACTTGTTAGCCTGACATCAGTGATTGGGAGTTTTTTTGAGGAAATTACAAGCAGGGTATACAAAAGAGATGCAGTAGATGTGCTGTACTTGGATTTTCAGAAGGCCTTTGACAAGATGCTGCACATGAGGCTGCTTAACAGGATAAGAGTCCATGGAATAACAGGGGAGTTACTAGCATGGGTGGTATATTGGCTGATTGGTGGAAAACAAAGAATGAAAATAAAGGGATCCTATTCTGGCTGGTTGCCGGTTACCAATGGAGTTCCACAGGGGTTGGTGTTGGGACCGCTGCTTTTTACGATGTATGTCGATGATTTGGACTATAATATTAATGGATTTGTGGCTAAATTTGCTGATGATGCAAAGGTTGGTGGAGGAGCAGGTAATGTTGAGGAAACAGACAGCCTGCAGAGAGACTTAAATAGTTTAGGGGAATGGGCAAAGAAGTGGCAAATGGAATACAATGTTGGAAAGTATATTGTCATGCACTTTGGTGGAAGAAATAAATGGGTATACTATTATTTAGATGGGGAGAGAAGTCAAAATGCAAAGATGCAAAGGGACTCAGGAGTCCTTGTGCCGGATACCCTAAAGGTTGAGTCGGAGGAGAAGAAGCCAAATGCAATGTTGGCATTCATTTCTAGAGGAGTAGAATATAAGAGCGGGGATGTGATGTTGGGGCTCTATAAGTTACTCATGAGACCACACTTGGAGTATTGTTTGCAGTTTTGGGCTCCTTAATTTAGAAAGGGTATACTGACATTGGACAGAGTTCAGAGAAGATTCATAAGAATGATTCCCGGAATGAAAGGTTTACCGTATGAGGAATACAGCTCTTGGGCTGTATTCCCTGGAGTTCAGGAGAATGAGGGGGGATCTCATAGAAACATTCCAAATGTTAAAAGGCCTGAACAGATTAGATATGACAAAGTTTTTTTCCCATGGTAGGGGAGATCAGGACAAGAGGGCATGACTTCAGGATTGAAGGACATCCTTTTAGAATGGAAATGCAGAGAAATTACTTCAGTCAGAGGGTGGTAAATCTGTGGAATTTGTTGCCACGAGCGGCTGTGGAGGCCAAGTCATTGGGTGCATTTAAGGCAGAGATAGAAAGGTTCTTTATTAGCCAGGGCATCAAAGGGTATGGGGAGAAGGCAGGGGAGTGGGGATGACTGGAAAAATTGGATCAGCCCATGATTGAACTAGTGGAGCAGACTTGATAGGCCGAATGGCCTACTTCTACTCCTATATCTTATGGTCTAATTCCATTTGTCCTTGAACTTGTATCTCTCTATTCTTTTCTTTACTACCTCATATCTCTTCATATTCTTCCTGTCCAACCTCCTCTCTCTTGTCTCAATTCCTATGAAATGCAAGAACAGAACTTTCCTTTCTGACCAGGGATGTTGCTAATGACTACCTCTCCTCATATTCCTTTTCCTAACAAATTGACCTCCCCTAACAAATTGACCTCCCCCCACAGAAAAAAAAATACTGATGACCCTGGCTTGCAAACTCACACACCATCTTCAGCCTGTTTTTCAAGTCCTTTAGTGTGTTGTTGCCTTCAAAATCATTATGAACCTTTGTTTTGTTAATATCAGAATCAGCATTCAGCCTTGTTAAAACACTGAAATTATGCAAAACCAACTTGTAACTAGGAACCTGCACTCAATGGCCACTTTGTGAGGTAAAACCGTGATCATGGTTTTTAGCTGCCACAGCCCAACTATTTCAGGGATCCTCATATTGTGTCTTCAGAGATGCTCTTTTGCACACCACTACTATAACGCACAGTTATTTAGTCACCTTCCTGTCAGTTTGAACCAGTCTGGCCATTCTCCTCTGACCCCTCTCAATGACAATGTATTTTTGCCCACAGAACTGCTGCTCCCTGATATTTTTTGTGTTATTTTTGCACCATTCTGTATAAACTCTAGAGATTCTTGTGCGTGATAATCCCAGGAGATAAGCAGTTTCTGAGATACTCAGACCTCACTATCTGGCACCAACAATCATTCCCTGGTCAAAGCCACTTAGATCACATTTCCTCCCTGTTCTGAGGTTTGGTCTGAACACCAACTAAAACCTATATGCTTCTATGCATTGAGTTGCTGGCACATGATTGGCTGATTAGATGTTTTGTATCAATGAGCAGATGTACAGATGTACCTAAAAAAGTGGTCACTGAATGTATTTAAGCAGAACAGTTGGAGCTAAACTAATTTACAGCAATGACTACTTGTCACTTAGGGCCTCACGGTGGTATTAGTTAGGAAGAATGATAATGCAATGGAAATACACAAGATAAATTCTTATTTCATGGTTTGAGTGCATAATTTAGCTGGCAAATCATTGCAGCATTAAGATTATGCTGTGCTGTTGGAGATGGCCTCCTTCCCAATCAACATTTTCTAACATTCCATCTGCAAATCTGATAAATGCTAATAATGTTGTGCTAAAGAAATGACTGTGGGATTCTTTCTCACCAACAGTACCAGAGTCAGAATTAGAATCAGAATCTGATTTGTTATCAGTGACTTCAATGATGTGAAATTTGTTGTTTTGTGGCAGCAGTAAACATAAAATTAACGTAAATTCAGAATGGTGCAAAATGAACAGGTCAGAAATCTCATGGCAGAGGGGATTGAGTGTGCTCTTCAGGTATCTGTACCTCCTTCCTAGTGGTACTAATGACCTGAATGTTGATGGTCCTTAGTGATGGATGTAACTTTTGCCATGTTCTAGAGACACCCCCCCTCAAAGATGTCATGAGTGGTGGGAAGGGTAGTGCCCATGATGGAGCTGGCTAAGTCTATAATCCTCTGCAATCTCTTGTGTATTGGAGCCTTGATATCAGGTTGTGTTGCAAACATTCAGAATGCTCTCCACATACATCCATAAACATTTCTAAAAGTGTTTGGCTCAGGGTCAGTCCTTTGAGGTACAGATTCCCGGGATCTTGAAGCTGCACACCTTTTCCACCACTCACCAATTAATGATTCCTGGTCTACAATTAATTCCTTGATCTTGCTGACACGGACTGTAAGACTGGTGTTGCGACACCATTTGGGCGCTCATGGTAGCGTAGAGGTTAGAGCAATGCTATTACAGCTCGGGGCATTGGAGTTCGGAGTTCATTTCCAATGTACGTCCTCCCATGGAACGTGTGGGTTTTCTCTGGGTGCTCCGGTTTCCTCTCACAGTGTAAGGACATACCAGATAGTAGGTTAATTGGTCATTATAAATTGTTCTGTGTAGGCTAGAGTTAAATCAGGAGTTGCTGGGTGGGATAACTGGAAGGGTCTAATGCACGCTGTATCTCAATAAATAAATAAAATTATATTAAACCAGCTGATTTATCTCTGCTTGTGTTGTATTACCTGATATTTTATTTGTCTGTAAGCTTTATATGCCCTAAATATCAACTGCAAGGTTGGGGTGGTTCAAGGGAGATGTGCAAGGCAGGTTTATGCTGCCAAATGTGTTTCTGAAGGCAGATATCATGCAGTGTTTAATAGGTTTCTAGATAGGCACCAGAAGATGCAGAGAAGGGAGGAATCTTGGCAATGTATAGGCAGAATGGATTAGTTTCATCAGGCATCATTAGCTTTATCAGTTCAGCACATCATTAGCCATAGGACATTTCCCTATGCGGAACTCTGCTATGTTCAATGTTCTATGTTAGGAATGCATAAATGATTATGAATGAAGCAAGAATTTGGGCTGGGATGGCCCATTCATTGTATATTGAAGGATCTCTGAGATTGTTCCAGTAGTTCTATTTTTAATGGTGAAAACTGAGGGACTCAAAGTTCTTCTCAATTTCACTACCTTTGAGTTTTGACGTGAATTGAATCATATCAATTAAATGCCATTTAATGGAAAGCGGCCAGTGAGTGAGTGGAGATTTGAGGCTTTGACTCAAGAGATTCTGGAAGTTTTGGCAGTTGGACTGTGCAATCAAGTCAATCAAGATTTGAATAGCTCAGCAGAAAGCCGTTAATTAGACAATCAAGATTTGAATAGCTCAGACTCAGCAGAAAGCAGCTGATTGGGGAATCGAGGTTGGGTGACCAAGCAGTTTGAAAAGCTCAAACAAATAAATAGAGGGGTAGCTCAAGCGGAGTGACCTGTGAGTGAGCGGGCCAGTGAAAGAGTAGAGATTTGAGGCTTTGACTTGAGAGGCGGAGGACAAGTTTGTTCCCAGTTGATCATTACAATGACTCCTGAGACAGTGATGTGCCTCTCCTGTGAGATGTGGCAGTCTTGGGGGAACTCCCCTCTCCTGCAGAGTCACATCTGCCAGAAGTGCTTGCGGCTGGGGGATCTGGAAGACCGTATGAGGAATCTGGAGCAGCAGCTGGATGACCTTCGACTCATAAGGGAGAATGAGGTAGTCATAGATGAGAGCTACAGGGAGGTAGTCACACCTAGGCTGCAGGAAGCAGGTCGTTGGGTGACTGTCCGAGGGGGGAAAGTGAAGGAGAGCACCCCTGCAGCCATTCCCCTGAATAATAAGTTTACCATCCTGGATACTGTTAGTGAGGATGACTGACCAGGTGTGAGCCATGGTGACAGGGCCCCTGGCACTGAGTCTGACCCTGTGGTGCAGAAGGATGGGACGGAGAAGAGGAGAGCTGTCGTCATTGGAGACTCTATAGTCAGGGGAGCAGACAGAAGATTTTGTGGACGTGAGGAGGATACCCGCATGGTTTGTTGCCTCCTGAGTGCCAGGGTCCGGGATGTCTCTGACCGGGTGCATGATATCCTGGTACGAGAGGGAAAGCAACCAGAAGTCGTGATACATGTTGGTACCAACGACATAGGCAGGAAGAGGGATGAGGTCCTGAAGTGTGAGTTTTGGGAACTAGGCAGAAGGCTGAAGAACAGGACCTCAAGGGTGGCGTTCTCAGGATTGCTGCCAGTGCTACGTGATAGTGATGGTAAGAATTGGAGGAGATGGCAGTTGAATGCGTGGCTGAGGAGTTAGTGCAGGGGGCAGGGTTTTAGATTTTTGGATCATTGGGATCTCTTCTGGGGAAGGTGGGACCTGTACAGATTGGATGAGTTGCACCTGAACTCGAGGGGGAGCAATATCCTTGCAAGTAGGTTTGCTAGCATGGTTCGGGAGAGTTTAAACTAATTTGCAAGGGGGTTGGGACCCAGAGCGATAGAGCAGTGAAAGAAGTGCATGGAGTAAACCCAGATGTAACATATAGAGAGGCTTTGATGAAAAAGCAGAATAAAGGGTCTAAAGGTAGTAAGGTAGAAGGGCTAAAGTGTGTGTACTTCAATGCAAGAAGCATCAGGAACAAAGGTGATGAACTGAGAGCTTGGATACATACATGGAATTATGATTTAGTGGCCATTACGGAGACTTGGCTGGCACCAGGACAGGAATGGATTCTCAATATTCCTGGATTTCAGTGCTTTAAAAGGGATAGAGAGGGGGGAAAAGGGGAGGAGGGGTGGCAGTACTAGTCAGGGATACTATAACAGCTGCAGAAAGGGTGGATAATGTAGCAGGATCCTCTTTTGAGTCAGTATGGATAGAAGTCAGGAACAGGAAGGGAGCAGTTACTCTACTGAGGGTATTCTATAGCCCCCCTGGTAGCAGCAGAGATACCGAGGAGCAGATTGGGAGGCAGATTTTGGAAAGGTGCAAAAATAACAGGGTTATTATCATGGGTGACTTTAACTTCCCTAATATTGATTGGCACTTGTTTAGTTCCAAGGGTTTAGATGGGGCAGAGTTTGTTAAGTGTGTCCAGGACGGATTCCTGTCACAATAGTTGACAAGCCGACTAGGGGGAATGCCATACTAGATCTAGTATTAGGTAACGAACCGGGTCAGGTCACAGATCTCTCACTGGGTGAGCATCTGGGGGACAGTGATCACCGGTCCCTGGCCTTTAGCATTATCATGGAAAAGGATAGAATCAGAGAGGACAGGAAAATTTTTAATTGTGGAAGGGCAAATTATGAAGCTATAAGGCTGTAACTTGCAGGTGTGAATTGGTTTTCGCAGGGAAATGTACTATGGACATGTGGTCGATGTTTAAGGATCTCTTGCAGGATGTTAGGGATAAATTTGTCCTGGTGAGGAAGATAAAGAATGGTAGGATGAAGGAACCATGGGTGACAAGTGAAGTGGAATATCTAGTCAGGTGGAAGAAGGCAGCATACATGAGGTTTAGGAAGCAAGGATCAGATGGGTCTATTGAGGAATATAAGGTAGCAAGAAAGGAGCTTAAGAAGGGGCTGAGAAGAGCAAGAAGGGGGCATGAGAAGGCCTTGGCGAGTAGGGTAAAGGAAAACCCCAAGGCTTTCTTCAATTATGTGAAGAGCAAAAGGATCACAGGATTAAATTAGGACCAATTAGAGATAAAATTGGGAAGATGTGCCTGGAGGCTGAGGAAGTGAGCGAGGTCCTCAATGAATACTTCTCTTCGGCATTCACCAATGAGAGGGAACTTGATGACGGTGAGGACCATATGAGTGAGGTTGATGTTCTGGAGCATGTTGATATTAAGGGAGAGGAGATGTTGGAGTTGTTAAAATACATTAGGACAGATAAGTCCCTGGGGCCTGATGGAATATTCCCCAGGCTGCTCCACGAGGCGAGGGAAGGGATTGCTGAGCTTCTGGTTAGGATCTTTATGTCCTCGTTGTCCACAGGAATGGTACTGGAGGATTGGAGGGAGGCGAATGTTGTCCCCTTGTTCAAAAAAAGGTAGTAGGGATAGTTCGGGTAATTATAGACCAATGAGTCTTGCGTCTGTGGTGGGAAAGCTGTTGGAAAAGATTCTTAGAGATAGGATCTATGGGCATTTAGAGAATCATGGTCTGATCAGGAACAGTCAGCATGGCTTTGAAGGGCAGATCGTGTCTAACAAGCCTGATAGAGTTCTTTGAGGAGGTGACCAGGCATATAGATGAGGGTAGTGCAGTGGTATTTCGCAGTGACTACCTATGCTTAACTATTGATGGATGCAGTAGGGGCACTTTTATTTTTTAAGAAGGTATATTATATTTGAGTAGCATGATAGTGTAGTGGATAGCATAATGCTTTATAGCCGCAGTGATTAATTCCTGCTGCTATCTGTAAGAAGTTTGTACATCCTCCCCATGACAGCATCCTCCCTTTTGGTACTCCAGCTTTCTCCAACATTCCAAAGAAAAAACATGGAGCTTAGGTTGTGAGCATGCTATGTTGGTGCCAGAAGCACATCATAAATGATGGTGCAAATGATGCATCTTACTGCATGTTTCGATGTTCTGATGAACATGTGACAAATAAAGCTAGCCTTAATCTTGTCTTTTCCTTCAATCACTAGCAGAAACATTGTGCTGCTAAGCTGCCCGGCTATAGATATCCGTGTGAGTTGTATTCAGTCTGTTCCGGCAGATGATATACATCACTGTAGATGTACTTTGTTTGGACGATTATGAATTTAACGCTGATTATGAAACGGTAGTATTTTGATTGTAATAGATTTACTATTTAATAATAGATAATTAAAATTAATGAAGGTGCATAGAATTTTGATTTACCATCATTTGGCTGTCTAAAGATTGTTTCCAGAAAAAGAACACCACCCAAATCAATTTACATTGGTTCAACCTTACAATAATGCTTCATTAATTTTTTGTTCCCTCTAAGTTTGAAGATACATATTCCTAAAGTTGTATATGTTTTAACTTCTCTTCAAGCAATTAATTGAAATTGGTTGAAATAGTGACAAGCCAACAAAATGTGTTAAGATATTCAGCTGGGAGATCCATGTGAGCCAGGGATTACTAGAGGTGAATCTCCATGTAAGGGATCATTGAAGAAATGGCCGATAAGCAACATCATGAAGAGGTCAAGACTTTAAAATGAATACTTATTTGTTTGTTTAAAGAATTTACATTCCATCAACAGATTGATCACAGGTTAAGTTATGGATACTTTTAATTCTTGATGAATTGTGAAGGAATGCTTAACTGCTGTACCTTGTATGCATTGTAGTTCATGTTCTGTGAAATAACTGCTTTCTAGTGAGTATGAATTTTGTAAGTGTGCAGATGGTGCATAAATTTATAGACTCCTGTCTGATGTCCCAAATGTGAGTAGTGGAGATGGTGACTAGTACAACTAATGAGACATTTGTACATTATGGTTGTAGCATGATATGTAGCAAAGATTTAACATTCACGTTATACTCTTTCCTTAATATGGTAACTGTACCTTGACAACCTTTCCTGAATATCTTAAGGTGTAACCCACTCCTGTCAATCTTTACTACAATTGCAGAATATATCATACTTTAATAAATCTAGATTTGTTTTCATAATCTGAACACAAGATGTTCATGAGGACTTCAATCTTTGACAGCTACTTATTGCTCAAGTAACTGGGTACTGAAAACTTCCAAAGAGAAGTAGGCCCATTTATATTTGCTCATTCCCAGCTGGCTAGGTTTCAAAGACATGCAGCATGAATGTGCTTCTATCATTCACATAGCTAAGTGACAGTCAACTACACAGGAATAATTATTTCAATCATTTGATTATTGCTCTAGTACATCCAGAACCTGGCACTTTCATTCCCTCCATCAGCTGTTTTACACCCTAAGACCGTTAGATGTAAGACAAAAATTAGGCCATTTGGCCCATTTAGTCTGCTACATCATTCCATCATGGTTGATCCATTTTCCTTTGCAGCTTCTATCTCCTGCCTTCTCCCTGTATCCCTTCATGCCTTAACTAATCAAGAATCTATCAGCTTCTGCCTTAAATATACCCAATAATTTGACCTCCACAGCTGCCTGTGACAACAAATTCCACAGATTCACCACTCTCTGGCTAAAGAAATTCCTCCTCATCTCCATTCTATTCTGAGGCTGTATCCTCTGATCTTGACTCCCCCACCAGAGGAAACATCCTCTCCACATCTACTCTATCAAGGTGTTTCAATGTTTGATAGATTTTAATGAGATCCCTCCTCATTCTTCTGAATTCCAATGAGTATAGCACACAGACATCAAACGTTCCTCATATGATAAGATTTTCAATCCCGGAATCTTTTTTATGAACCTCCTTTGATCCTTCTCCAATGCTAGCACATCCTTTCTGAGATAAGGGGCCCAAAACTACTCACAATATTCCAAGTGAGGCTTCACCCGTGCTTTATAAAGCCTGAACATTACATCCTTGCTTTTATATTCTAATCCTCTTGAAATGAGTGCTGACATTATGTTTGTCTTCCTCACCACTGGCTCAACCTGCAAGTTAGCTTTTACCTTTGTACCTCAGAGTTTTTGAATTTTCTCTCCATTTTGAAAATAGTCTATGCTTTTATTTCTTCTACCAAAGTGCATGACCACACACTTCCCGGCTCTGTATTCCATCTGCCACTTCTTTACACATTGTCCTAATCTGTCTGAGTCCTTCTGTAGCCTTCCTGCTTCCTCAAAACTATCTGGCTTCCACCTATTTTTATATCATCCACAAGCTTGGCCAGAAATCTATCAATTCCAGCATCCGAAACATTGACATAGAATATAATCAGTCCCAATGCATAATCATGTGGAACACCTCTAGTCACCAGCAGCCAACCAGAAAAGGTTCTCTTTATTCCCAGTCTCTGCCTCCTGCTGATCAGCCAATGCTCTATCCATGCTAATATTTTTTCCTGTAATTCCAGGGGTCCGTAGCTTGTTAAGCAGCCTCATGTGATCAACCTCATCAAAGGGCTTCTGAAAATCCAAGTACACAACATGCACTAATGCTCCTTTGTCTATCCTGCTTATTATTTCTTCAAAGTATTCCAACAGGTTTGTTAGCCAAGTATTAAGGAAACCATGCTGACTTTGGCCCATTTCATCATCTGCCTCCAACCACCCCAAAACCATATCTTTAACAATCAACTCCACCATCTTCCCAACCATTGGGGTCAGACTAACTGGCCTATAATCTCCTTTCATCTGCCACACTCCCTTCTTGAAGAGTGGACTGACCTTTGCAATTTTCCAGTCCTCTGGAACCATGCCAGGATCCATGGATTTTTGAAAGATCATTACTAATGCCTCCGCAGTTTCTTCAGCCATCTTTTTCAGAACTCTGGGGTGTCCACCATCTTGTTCAGGTGATTTATCTACCTCCAGACCTTTCAGTTTCCCAAGCACCTTCTCCCTAGTAATGGCAACCTCACTCACTTCTGCCCTCTGTCCCATCCAAGGTGAGAGCTGAAGTGTTGAAGGAGCTATATGCTGGTCATCTAAGCATGATCAAAATGGAAGTGTTAGCTTGAAGCTTTGTCTGGTGGCCTGGGATAGATCAGCAGATCAAATAGCTTTCCATGCATTGTTCAGGATGCCAACACATCCAGAAGATGCTAAGAGCAGCATTTTCTCATCCCTGGGAATGGCCTGCAGAGCTGAGGATTCATGTGGATTTTGTCACACCATTCATGGGCATAAATTTCTTGATAGTAGTGAACGCAGCTACAAAGAGGCCAGAAGTGTTCCCAATTGCTATCGTAGAGACAGAAATATGGGAAGAGGGGGTGGGGTGGCCCTGTTGGTGAGGAATGAGATTCAGTCCTTAGCAAGAGGTGACTTGGGAGCAGGGGAAGTAGTGTCTGTGTGGATTGAGCTGAGGAACAGTAAGGGTAAAAAGACCCTAATGGGTGTTGTGTACAGGCCCCCAAACAGTAGCGTGGATATTGGGTACAAGTTGATTAGGGAGTTAACATTGGCATGTGCTAAAGGTAATGCAGTCGTTATGGGAGATTTCAACATGCAGGTGGACTGGGAGAATCAGGTAGGTGCTGGACCCCAGGATAGGGAGTTTGTGGAGTGTCTAAGGGATGTATTTTTGGAACAGCTTGTGCTTGAGCCAACCAGGAACGAGGCTATTTTGGACTTGGTGATGTGTAATGAACAGGAATTGATAAGTGATCTTGAAGTAAAGGAGCCATTAGGAAGTAGTGATCATAACATTATAAGTTTTTATCTACAATTTGAGAGGGATAGGGGCAGATCAGAGGTGTCAGTGTTGCAATTAAATAAAGGAGACTACGGGGCCATGAGGGATGAGCTGGCCAAAGTTAAATGGGCGGATGCCCTGGCAGGAAAGACAGTGGATCAGCAGTGGCAGATATTCTTGGGCATAATACAAAAGATGTAAATGCAGTTCATTCCAATGAGAAGGAAGGATTCAAAGAGGGGGAAGGGGCCACAGTGGTTGACAAAGGAAGTCAGAGATTGTATAGCATTAAAGAAAAAGAAGTATGACAGGGCTAAGATGAGTGGGAATACAGATGATTGGGAAAGTTTTAAGGAACAGCAGATCTTAACTAAAAAAGCAATACGGAGAGAAAAAATCAGGTATGAGATCAGTCTAGCCAGGAATATAAAAGGGGATAGCAAAAGCTTTTTTAGCTATGTGAAGAGAAAGAAGATAGTTAAGAACAATGTTGGCCCCTTGAAGAATGAATTGGGAGAAATTGTTATGGGAAACAGGGAAATGGCAACAGAATTTAATGCATACTTTAGATCTGTCTTCACCAGGGAGGACACAAGCAATCTCCCAGATGTATGGATGGGCCAAGGTCATAAGATATCAGAGGAATTGAGACAGATTGACATTAGGAAAGAAACTGTGATGAGTAGACTGGTAGGACTGAAGGCTAATAAATCCCCGGGTCCAGATGGTCTGCATCCGAGGGTTCTAAAAGAGGTGGCTCAGGAAATTGCGGATGCATTGGTAATCATTTTCCAATGTTCCTTAGATTCAGGATCAGTTCCTGAAGATTGGAGAGTGGCTAATGTTGTCCCACTTTTCAAGAAGGGAGAGAAGGAGAAAACGGAGAACCTAACGTTAGCCTAACGTCAGTCGTGGGGAAGATGCTTGAGTCCATTATTAAGGACAAAATAGTGGCACATCTAGATGGCAGAAATAGGATTAGGCCGAGCCAGCATGGATTTACCAAGGGCAAATCATGCTTGACTAATCTGTTGGAGTTTTTTGAGGGTGTAACAAGGATGTTAGATGAGGGTAAGCCAGTAGATGTTGTGTACCTAGATTTTCAGAAGGCATTCAATAAGGTGCCACATAGGAGATTGGTGAGTAAAATCAGAGCTCATGGCATTGGGGGCAGGGTTTCAACATGGATAGAAAACTGGTTGGCAGATAGAAAGCAAAGAAAGCAGTGAATGGGTGTTTCTCAGACTGGCTGGAGGTGACTAGTGGGGTACCACAGGGCTCTGTATTGGGACCACAGCTCTTTACGATTTATGTCAATGATTTAGATGAGGGCATTGAAAACTATATCTGCAAGTTTGCTGATGATACTAAACTGGGTGGCAGTGTGACATGCGAAGAGGACGTTAGGAGAATACAGGGAGACTTGGATAGGCTGAGTGAGTGGGCAGATACTTGGCAGATGTCATTCAATGTGAATAAATGTGAAGTTATCCACTTTGGAAGCTGGAACAAGAGGGCAGAGTATTGTCTGAACGGTGTAGAGTTAGGTAAGGGAGAAATGCAAAGAGACCTAGGAGTCCTAGTTCACCAGTCAATGAAGGTGAATGAGCAAGTGCAACAGACAGTGAAGAGGGCAAATGGAATGTTGGCCTTTGTTACAAGGGGAATTGAATACAAGAGCAAGGATGCCCTGGTGAGACCACACCTGGAATATTGTGTACAGTTTTGGTCTCCAGGTTTAAGGAAGGACATTCTGGCAATTGAGGAAGTGCAGCGTAGATTCACTAGGTTGATTCCTGGGATGGCAGGGCTGTCTTACGCAGAGAGATTGGAGAGATTGGGCTTGTACACGCTGGAATTGAGGAGATTGAGAGGGGATCTGATTGAAACGTTTAAGATAATTAAAGGATTTGATAGGATTGAGGCAAGAAATATGTTCCAGATGTTGGGAGAGTCCAGTACCAGAGGGCATGGATTGAGAATAAGAGGTCAGTTATTTAAAACAGAGTTGAGGAAGAGCTTCTTCTCCCAGAGAGTTATGGAGGTGTGGAATGCACTGCTTCGGAAGACGGTGGAGGCCAATTCTCTGGATGCTTTCAAGAAGGAGCTGGATAGATATCTGATGGATAGGGGAATCAAGGGATATGGGGACAAGGCAGGGACTGGGTATTGATAGTGAATGATCAGCCATGATCTCAGAATGGCGGTGCAGACTCGAGGGGCCGAATGGTCTACTTCTGCACCTATTGTCTATTGTCTAATGTCAATTGCCTCCGCTACACCCTCACACACTGCTGGTGTGTCAAGAACCTTCTTTTCAAGGACTGGTGTTCCACGACACTCAGTTAGTGACAATGGACTCAGTTTGTTTTGGAACTATTTCAGTCATTCCTGAAAATGAATGGAGTAAGACATATTACAAGTGCACTGTACCACCCAGCTACAAAAGGCTTGGCAGAAAGGTACCTACTGTACACATGTAAAGCAGTATGCTGTATATTTGAGTTGAGTTGGAGTTTATATCTAAGCAGGGAGGAGTGTAGTGTATTCAATCTTTCAGTAATATTTGAGTAATATTGTAAATATACTGTTTGATTAAACATTCTTTCCTTGTTTACAGAATTTACTATGGGTTATATGTAAGTATGTTAGTATGCCAGCAAGTCATATATGAGTGCCTCACTAAAAATATGGGAAAGACTAAATAAACAAATGATCCAGTGTTTTTTTTTCAATGAGTTTCTGGAGTTGCAAAACAGAACAGAATCAGTTCATTGACTGCTGTCAATGAGACAGCTGTTTCTGTGTTATTTGATCCATGCAGCAGTCAACCACATGCTTTTGAAGCCTTGATAAGTAAACGTATTGCAGTGTTTATTACTTGATGTGTGACTATTTTTTATCTTTTTCATGAATGTGTCTTTTTGACAGATAGCTCCAAAACAGAAAAGATCTATAAATTAAATTTGCTGAAAGGCGACCCCCCCCCCACTCCAATCTCCAATTTCCCTCTCACCTTATCTCCTTACCTGCCTGTCTCTGTTGCTCCTCCCCTTTTTCTTTCTTCCATGGTCTTCTGTTCTTTCCTGTCAGGTTCCCTCTTCTCCAGCCCTGTATCTCTTTCATCAATCAACTTCACCCCTCCTCCTCCCCAGTTTCTTCCTCCCCTCCCTACACTTTCTAACTCTGACTCATCATCTTTTTCTCTCCAGTTCTGCTGAGGCGTCTCAGCCCAAAACGTCAACTCTCTTCCATAGATGCTGTCTGGCCTGCTGAGTTCCTCCAGTATTTTATGTGTGTTGATTGGATTTCCAGCATCTGCAGATAATCTCGTTTGTTATTGAAAATATCTGCTTTTTTAACAACTTTGGCTAAGGTGAATAATAGAAAGAGTTTACATGATGTTAGCATACTTAAGGTTATATTGCTTCTGGATGCAGTTAATAAATGAAATGTTCCAATATTTACATTGATCAAAACTATTCTAATGTAATATCATAACATATTGGCAATTGCCCTGAGAACATTAGATTTTTGAACACATATTTCTGCCTGCTGATGCCCTGTGTTGGAATACTATATTTCATGTCTCAGTATTGATCTCTTGCCTGTGTTAAGTTAGGACTGTAGCTATAATAGAGGTTATGACAAGCTACAGTTACTTTCAGTATGTCATGCTAAATGAAGGGCATGGGATGAAATTAATCAGTGTTTTCATCCAACCCAGTTTGACCACTGGGGAAGAAGGAAGACATGAATTACAGTTCCTTCTTGATACATTTATTTTCTTAACATTTCAGTTAATTAAATGAATCAATCCAAGTTACTGTTTTAGGAATATAAAGATTAACAGAACATGATGAGAAACTGTTGCTTGGCTATGCCAAAGTTGAACAAATTTTTTTTATCTCTCTTACCTCCACAATTTCAGGGGTGTCAAACTCATTTTAGGTCACGGGCCGGATTGGGCAAAATGCGACTTCATGCGGGCCGGATCAGTTGTGCACACACACATGCTCCCATAGCTTTCGTTGCCTTTGTTTTTTCAACTTGCTCTCACGTGTCTCGGTCTCTGCTATAACTACAAAGTGTTTCACTTTACGAATTTTGTTTCTTATGAAGAAGATTGCATAGCAAGCATTATTTTTATGATTGGTATTAACTTACAGTCATAGGCTACAAGGAAGTTGTGATGAGAGAGAGAAAAAATGATGCCATTTTGGCTAAAATTGTTTAGGGAGCCACACCCTTTCCATTAATAAACCATTTGAAAGCAAACATCAGCAGACACAAATGCAGACCTAACGAAACAAATTGTAAATGTAGGCTACACAACTGCACCTAATTTTTATTAGCCTGCTTCCAGCAATGAAACTCAGACAATGAACACAGTTAGCCTCTAATTTTTATTGAAGTGATCACATTTACAATAGAATATTCAGAAAATGAATGAATCACTACATTATGACACTCAATATTTCATAATGCATTTTACTTACATGAACAGTGTCACTCATTTTTCACTTGCTGCTTCCAGACACCTGACATCTCTTGGCTTTAACCAGCCTGTCAACATTAGGGACCAGTTTCTGGGCAGTTGTGATTTTCATAATGTCTTTTGGATGTCTGTGTGTCAGCTGCGAGCGCAGTTTGGATTTGTTAATGTTCATTATGGAGAACGCCTGCTCACAGAGATATGTTATCTCAAACATTCAAAAGATCTTTGAGGCAAAGTCTGTCATCTTGGGGTATATTGGTCCCAGGTGATCGATATACCCCAAGATAGAATGAGTCCAGACCCACAGTCTCAAATTTATATTTCAAAGCCAAGTTACACTGAATTTCAAATAGTTCCATTTGGAGTTCCTCCAGCACATCTAATGCTGCGTTGACGGCAAACAGCGAGCAAAATAGTGATAATTCCTTCTCGAGCTGAGTGAAGACTTGGAAACGATTCTGAAACTCACTTTTCAGCCATGATATTTTGTCCTTGTACCTGTTCATGTTGTCATTATTCTCATGAGCGACACGCACAGACTGCAAAGAGGGGAAATGAGCTGGGTTGCTCCGGGATAGTTGCATCTCCCACAGGCCTAATTTAATTTAAAAGGCACAAATGCTGGTGTAGTATTCTGTAACAAGTTTGTTGCGGCCTTGCAGGTTAATATTAAGCACATTTAAGTGCTCGGTTATATCCACCAAAAGTGCAAAATCGTGAAGCCAGTCTGGGTCATCCAACTCTGCCACTGGCTTCCCTTTCTCCTTCATGAATAGTCCAATTTCTGCATGTAATTGAAGAAAACATTTGAGCACAACCCCTCTGCTCAATCAGTGGACTTCAGTGTGGTAGGGTAGGCCATGTCCAATATTACTTTCAGACAAAAGAGTGTCAAATTGCCAATGGTTGAGTCCCTCGGCTCTAATAAAATTAACCGTTTTGATTACTAAATCCATGACATTGCCAGGCTCCTGCTACATAATGCCTCTTGGTGTACAATACAATGAAAATTCCAGAATTCCTGCTCCAGATTTTCTGTCTGAACTTTCTCCCTGAGTTTCACAACAACACCTGCCTGTTTCCTGACCATGGACGGTGTGCCATCTGTTGCCAACTGACAGCGTGACTCTAGTCAACCCAAGGCCTGGACGAGGCTGGAGAAAACGTAGTTCGCTGTTGTGGTGTTTGTCATAGGCACCATCTCCACAAACTCCTCGGTGATGGTCAAAGATGCATCAACACCACAAATAAATATTCCTAAATGATCTACATCAGTCACATCGGTGCTCATCAATTGCAATAGAGAAGGCAATAAATGACTTCACTTTGTCTTTTAGCTGGCTGTTCAAATCTCCTTCAAGGTCCATGATTCTCTCTGCCACAGTATTTCTTAACAAGCTGATATTACCAAAAGCCTGTCCCTTCTCAGGGCACACCAGCTCAGCCGCCATCAGCATGCATGCTCTGATGAATTCCCCCTCTGAGTATGGCTTGGACGCAGCAGCTATTTTGTTGGCCATAATATAGGTGGCCTTGACAGCAACATCATGAGTCTCTCGACTTTTGGTGAACACTGATTGCTGTTTTTTCAGAACTGCTTCAAGCTCATTTACCTTGTGTCTTCTGAGTCATCCTGCGTACTTGTCATATTTTTCTCTGTGTGACGTCTCTTAGTTGTCGTTTGATATTGTATTCTTTTGCCACAGCCACTTGTTGCGAGCATATCAGGCACACAGGTTTGCTGTTGACCTCACAGAAGAAAAAACAATCTTTCCAATTTGCTGTCTCAGCTTTGCTACAGGTGTTACTTACCTGAGTACTCTGTGTGTTTATACTGTGTCTGACGACATAAGTGGGGCCCTAGTGGTCTTCAGTTCAGGGTGATAGATGCTTATGCACAGCGGGTGGTTAACTGCCTCCTATTGTATGGCTGCCGTACTGATACATAATAAATGGTCGTGAATATACTTTTCTCCCCCAAATCATCCTGTGGGCCGGATTGAACCCCTTCACGGGCTGGATGTGGCCCGTGGGCCGGTAGTTTGACACCCCTGCTCTACATCTTCCCATTCACCTCAAATGTACAGCTAGCTCTTTTGATACTTTACTCCAGGTCTCTTTTTGCACTGTGTTTTAAATTTTATGATTACAGTGGAAGGACAACAGACAAACATAGATTTCATCATTCTGATCATCTATCTGCTGGCATCAGTTCCAGTTTTCAGATATCCAGCAACAATGATGTCATCAAACAGGCTCAGATTAAAGAATTTGCAGACTGAACAACCCAAAAAGGAAAATAACAATACAATTCCACTCTGACATTTTAGGAAAGGTGAATAAAAATCAATAGTTACACATAATATTAAGGTAAAATCTAAAATACCAGATTTTAAAAAATAAATTAAACCATACTTTGAAATAATTATGAGAGGACAACAAAACACACATAACATTAGACTTTTAGGGCCAAAGAGGTTATTAACCCATAACTATTGTCAGATTGTCTTAATTGTAGTCAGAGGAAGAAAAGCAGGGTAAATACCTTCCAACTCCCTCAATGTAATTAGGATGATCAACAACATTATTAAACAACGTTAAACAGTGCATCAGAGCTCTAGGCTGACAATATCATCCCTGTAGGTACACTACCTAACAAGGATTCAAATACTGAAGGTTGTTTGGTATACCATCTTTCTTGCATACTGTCTTTCACCCATGTGAATGCTTATCCTCAGAGCCTGAAATCAGGAATTCACAAGGCATCAAATTCTCTGTGCTAACACCTCAATATCAGCTATTTGATAATCAGTTCAGAGTTTACAAGCAAGTTCTGTTAAGAATTGACTTGAATTGACTATTTCTTACATCCTTCACATACTTGGGGAGTAAAAACCTTAATGTTACATATCCATCTCAATTGCAATGTGCAATTATAATAATTTATAATAAATAGAACAGGCAATGTAATATAGAGTACACTCAAATCAGCGTGAGTTCATCAGTCTGATGGCCTGGTGGAAGAAGCTGTCCAGGAGCCGGCTGGTCCTGGCTTTTATGCTGGAGTACAGCTTCCCAGATGGTAGCAGCTGGAATAGATTGTGGTTGGGATGGCTTGGGTCCCCAATGATCCAGCTGGACCTGCCCAACAGAGGCCACAGGTAGGAAGGGGCAGAAACCCCACTGGGCAGCGGCAGTCTGGCCAGAGCCACCCGATGGAGGCAACAAGTAAGAAGTTGGGTCCAGGGTGAGCAGCAGAACTACAGTGATCCACCAGGTACATTGGTAAATTGAGAAAGGCAACCAACAGTGTGGCAGCACAAGCAAGGAGAATAAGGCAGAACAGCAGGACCAGCGCACAGGAGAGAAGCAGGGGAACAAGACCAACTGGATAGAGCATATACAGAACAGAACAATCCAGCAACCAAGATACAGCCAAGAACCACCCACCCAGTCTCTGTCCCACGGCCCCTTATAAACACCTGCAGCCGAATTGGCCACAGCTGTGCCTCCTTGATCCAGGTTGATCTTAACAGGCTCAAAGGGGCCGGGAGGGACAGCAGCAAGACCCGGAGTCCGGAGCACTCAGACCGGATCGAGACCTGGAACGTGGATTACGGACCGGACCAGACCCTGAAAACAAGGAAGAATCTCTGATTTGATTTCTAGTCTGTATCCAGTTATATGCTTACAGGCAATCCACTGGAGAAACCCACTTGGTCATAGGAGAACATGGAAACTTCACAAAGAGAACAGCCCAAGTCAGGACTAAACCCAGGTCTCTGGCATTGTGAGTCTTCAGCTATACTAGCTGTTCCACTGTACTGGCCATTTGCTCCATTGAGTCCTTGCTGGTTCCTGGTAGAGCAATCCATCAGTCCTGTTCCTCCCTTCTTTTTTTTAATTTCCATGCAACCCTGCAAGTTATACCCTCTATGAGATGTGAGAGGAGATCTGAATATCTGGGAGAAACACACATGGTCATGGAGAGAACTCACAAACTCTACACAGACAGAACCTGAAGTTTTGCTCCAGTGCTCTGGAGCTGTGAGTCAGCACCACTAAATACTGCTGCCTTTGTTGTGCATGGAGGTTAAAAAAAACAACTGCTTCTTTTTCCCCATGTCTGCAATCAATGGAGCAAACAGTGAGTTCGTACACCACCCTCAATATTTTCAGACAAGAAGGAAGAAGAAAAACTGTTAGTTATTTAACTTGCCAGCATGATACTGGATATGCCACAGATGCTGGAAATTCAGGCAACACACACAAAATGCTGGTGGAACGCAGCAGGCCAGGCAGCATCCATAGGAAGGAGCCCTGTCGATGTTTCAGGCCAAGACCCTTCGTCAGGACTAACTGAAAGAAAAGATAGTAAAAGATTTGAAATTGGGAGGGGGAGGGGGAAACGCGAGATGATAGGAGAAGACAGGAGGGGGAGGGATAAAGCTAAGAGCTGAGAAGGTGATTGACAAAAGGGATACAGAGCTGGAGAAGGGAAAGGATCATGGGACGGGAGGAATTAAAATGTGTGGCCACTGGGAGATCCTGCTTTCTCTGGCGGACAGAGCGTAGGAGTTCAGCAAAATGGTCTCCCAGTCTGCGTCGGGTCTCACTGATATATAGAAGGAGCACCAGACGCAGTATATCACACCAGCCAACTCACAGGTGAAGTGTCGCCTTACCTGGAAGGACTGTCTGGGGCCCTGAATGGTGGTGAGGGAGGTAAGGGCAGGTGTAGCACTTGTTTTGCTTACAAGGATAAGTGCTGGGAGGGAGATCAGTGGGAAGGGATGGGGGGGGGGATGAATGGACAAGGGAATTGCATAGGGAGTGATCCCTGCAGAAAGCAGAGAGGGAGTGAGGGAAAGATCTACTTGGTAATGGGATCCCGTTGGAGGTGGCAGAAGTTACGGAGTATTATTTGTTGGACCCGGAGGCTGGTGGGGTAGTAGGTGAGGACAAGGGGAACCCTATCCCAAGTGGGGTGCTAGGAGGATGGGGTGAGAGCAGATGTGAAATGGGAGAGATTTAAGTTAATGGTAAGTTATCTAACTTACCTTTTTCTAACCTTTGCTGGAGTATGTAAAGATCTGCGTGCAACGGAATTGCACAAAAACTGGAATCTTCGCAGAGTCACTGAGAAGGGAAGAACACAGAACTGGAGAATAAGGGATGGAGTAAGAAGGGAAGGAGGGGCATTAACGGAAGTTGGTCCCATTACAGGTAAAATGGGCCAAATATTTTCCTGCTATGATAGGAGACTCAATAGAGAGATATGTTCAAAAACGATAACGAAGACAGTCCATGAGTCAATAATATCACACAAAATAAGAGCATTTAATATGGTTATCATACTTCCACAGTGTTGTGGTGAATAGCATTAAAAACACTTAAGTCTGATAAGAACAATTACTATAAGTAGAAACAGTGAAGAAATTAGTTCTGCTCTTCATTGTAAAAATCATATGTATTTGTTTTTTGCAGGGGGGTGGCACTGTTGATCAGAGGTAGTGTCATGGCCGTAGAAAAGGAGGAAGACATGGATGGACTGTCTACAGAGTCTCTGTGGGTGGAAGTTAAGAACAGGAAAGGGTCAATAACTCTACTGGGTGTGTTTTACAGACCACTTGATAGTAGCAGGGACATCGAGGAGCAGATAGGGAGGCAGATTCTGGAAAGGTGTAATAATAACAGGGTTGTTCTGGTGGGAGATTTTAATTTCCCAAATATCAATTGGCATGTCCCTACAGCGAGGAGTTTTGATGGTGTGGAGTTTGTTAGGTGTGTTCAAGGTTTCCTGACACAATATGTAGATAAGCCTACAAGAGGAGAGGCTGTACTTGATGTGGTATTGGGAAATGAACCTGGTCAGGTGTCAGATTTCAGAGTGGGAGAGCATTTTAGAGATAGTGATCACAATTCTATCTCCTTTACCATAGCATTGGAAAGAGATAGGAAGAGACAAGTTAGAAAAGCATTTAAATGGAGTAAGGGGAAATATGAGGCTATCAGGCAGGAACTTGGAAGCATAAATTGGAAACAGATGTTCTCAAGGAAATGTACGAAAGAAATGTGGCAAATGCTCAGGGGGTATTTGCATGGAGTTCTGCATAGGTACGATACAATGAGACAGGGAAAGGATGGTAGGGTACAGAAACTGTGTTGTACAAAGGCTGTTGTAAATCTAGTCAAGAAGAGCATATGAAAGGTTCAAAAGCTAGGTAATGATAGAGATCCAGAAGATTATAAGGCTAGCAGGAAGGAGCTCAAGAAAGAAATTAGAAGAGAAAGAAGGGGCCATGAGAAGGCCTTAGCAGACAGGATTACGGAAAACCCCAAGACATTCAACAAGTATGTGAAGAGCAAGAGGATAAGATGTGAGAGAATAGGACCAATCAAGTCTGACAGTGGAAAAGTGTGTATGGAACCAGACAAGACAGCAGAGGTACTTAATGAATACTTTGCTTCAGTATTCACTACGGAAAAGGATCTTGACGATTGTAAGTGAGTTACAGTGGACTGAAAAGCTTGAGCATGTAGATATTAAGAAAGAGGATGTGTTGGAGCTGTTGGATAAGTCACTGGGACTGGACGAAATGTACCCCAGGCTACTATGGGAGGCAAGGGAGGAGATTGCTGTGCCTCTGGCAATGATTTTTGCATCATCAATGGGGACAGGAGAGGCTCAGGAGGATTGGAGGGTTGTAGATGTTGTTCCCTTATTCAAGAAAGGGAGTCGAGATAGCCCAGGAAATTATAAACCAGTGAGTCTTACTTCGATGGTTGGTAAGTTGATGGAGAAGATCCTGAGAGGCAAGATTTATGAACATTTGGAGAGGCATAATATGATTAGGAATAGTCAGCATTGCTTTGTGAAAGGTAGATCATGCCTTACAAGCCTGATAGAATTTTTGAGAATGTAACTGAACACATTTATGATGGCAGAACAGTAGGTGTAGGATTTCAGCAAGGTATTTGATAAGGTACTTCATGCAAGCCTTATTGAGAAAGCAAAGAGGCATGGGATCCAAGGGGAAATTGCTTTATGGATCCAGAACTGGCTTGCCCACAGAAGGCAAAGTGTGGTTGTGGACCGGTCACATTCTGCACGGAGGTCAGTTACCAGTGGTGTGCCTCAGGGATCTGTTCTGGGACACTTACTCTTCGTGATTTTTATAAATGAAGAAGTGGAAGGATGGGTTAGTAAATTTGCTGATGTCACAAAGATTGGAGGTGTTGTGGATAGTGTGGAGAGCTGTAAGAGGTTACAGCAGGACAATGATAGGATGCAAAAATAGGCTGAGAAGTGGCAGATGGAGTTCAACACAGGTAAGTGTGAAGTGGTTCATTTTGGTAGGTCAAATATGATGACAGAATATAGTATTAATGGTAAGTTTGGAAGATCAGAGGAATCTTGAGGTGCAAGTCCATATGACACTCAAGGCTGCTGCGTATGTTGACTCTGTGGTTAAGAAAGTGGATGGTGCATTGGCCTTCATCAGTTTTGGGATAGAGTTTTAGGAGCCGAGAGATAATGTTGCAGCTATATAGGACCTTGGTCAGACCCCACATGGAATATTGTGTTCAGTTCTGGTCGCCTCACTATAGGAAGTATGTGGAAACCAGAGAAAGGGTGCAGAGGAGGTTTACAAGAATGTTGCCTGGATGGGGGAGCATGCCTTATGAGAATAGATTGAGTGATCTTGGCCTTTTCTTCTTGGAACGATGGAGGATGAGAGGTGACCTGATAGAGGTGTATAAGATGATGAGAGGCATTGATAGAGTGGATGGTCAGAGGCTTTTTCCCAGGGCTGAAATGACTAGCACGAGAGTTTTAAGGTGCTTGGAAGCAGGTTCAGAGGAGATGACAGGGGCAAGTATTTTACGCAGTGAGTGGTGAGTGTGTGGAATGGGCGACGGTGGTGGAGGCGGAAACGATAGGGTCTTTTAAGAGACTCCTGGATAGCTACATGGAGCTTAGAAAAATAGGGCATGGTAAGGTAAGGACATGTTCAGCACAACTTTGTGGGCCAAAGGGGTTGAATTGTGCAGTAGGTTTTCTATGTTTAAATACCTGGTATATTACTTACACAAGAGATTCTTCAGATCCAGAACCACACACAAAATGCTGGAGAAACTGAGAAAGTCAGGTGGTATCTGTGGAGGGCAATTGACAGTTGATGTATCAGCCCAAAATATATACTATTTATTCCCCTTCATAGATGCTGCCTGACCTGCTGAGTTCCTCCAGCATTTTGTGTGTTACTCTGTATTTCACTTCATCCCTTCAGTGGCAGAAACTTTGATGTTTAATGTGACCACAAGATGTCACCATGAACAAGGGAGCAGGGAAAAGACAAGCCTGGAATTCTCTGTTTACTGATGAAATTCAACAAAACATTCATGAACTATAGAGATTATTTAACAAAAAGTCTGAATGACAACATATTTTTAATATTTCACCAGTGAAAATGAATGGAAGATTTTCAAATCATAAAGACTACACGTACTTGCAAACCGGAGGTCAACAGACAATGATGGAGTGTATGGCTACTTTTGATCCTCTCCAATCAAGAGCCACTGTCAATAACTGCAGTTTTTCAGTTGGTACAAAACTGAGGTCAGAAAATGGAGATTAAACCTATCCTTCACAGGAGGCTTGTTTTGGAATATACCATTTTTTCTGAACTTTTACTAGTGTGTCCTCCGCAAACAAATGAATAGCAGAAAAAGTTTCCTGTTGTTGCCTATGTAGAGGGCTTGGACCTGTTCAGGGTACCATGGCATGGTGCATGTTGGCACCTCTTTCCAGACGTGTAAAGTATTGCAGAGTGCTTACACACAATGAAGATACCACCAAATAAAATATTTTAAATATGCAGCAATCTGAAGAAATTCTGTTACACTTAAGCTGTTGAACAGCATGTCAAAGAATTGCTAAGACCTGCTGATTCAGTACTTGGATGGGAATAATTTTTGGTTACTGCTGATGCTTCATGCACTAGCAAGAACAAGCTGGAAGAAAACAGGTGAGTATTGTGATCTCTTTGAGCCCAATATCAAGTTTACTTGAAGGCCAAGGTCTTCATTAAGATGACCTGGATTTGTGAACAAACTGGTGCAGATTTCATCAATGGGTCATGGATGTATACAGCTTTTTCTGCACCCAGATTGCATGTCAGCAACTAAAGTATATACATCCCTTTAGCCTTGTAGCAAACCTACTGCCACTCATAACCTGTTCCTGCCATTATATTCCACTAAATCAACTGTCAGAAAGCAAACCATAATGACACAAATTCTAAAGGAACACTTAAGGCAATGCTATGAAAACACTGTAAACATTTGGACTGCAAAGAATAATGCACAGTTTAACAAGTCATAATGCTGTAATCTGGAAGTGAATAAATCAAATGTAGACACGAGGAAATCTACATATGCTGGAAATTTAAGCAACACACACAAAATGCTAGTGGAATGCAGCAGGCTAGGCAGCATCTATAGTGAGAAGCACAGTCGACATTTCGGGCCAAGACCCTTCGACAGGACTAACTGAAAGAAGAGATAGTAAGAGATTGGAAAGTGGGAGGGGGAGTGATGCACCATCAATAACTCTCGGAGACTGGAAGTGAATGATAGGCTTTTATTAACAGCAAAAGGGAGCACGGCATCTCGAAGACTGAGGGAGGAGCAGTGCCCCAATCGCCTTTATACAGGGATCTGTGGGAGGAGCCACAGGAGCAGTCTGCAGAGGGTCATGTCCAGACAGGTATACATAGTTTACCACAGAGAGGGGGAGATCCGAAATGATAAGAGAAGATGGGGGTGGTGGGTGGAGGGATGAAGCTAAGAGCTGTAAAGTTGATAAAAGAGATACAGAGCTGGAGAGGGAGAGGATCATGGGAGAGGGAGGCCTAGGGAGAAAGAAAGGGGGAGGGGAGTACCAGAGGGAGATGGAGAGCAGGCAAGGAGTTATTGGGAGAGGGACAGAGAGAGAAAAGAGAAAAGGGAATAAATAAATAGATAAATAAGGGATGGAGTAAGAAGGGGAGGAGGGCATTAACGGAAGTTAGAGAAATCAATGTTCATGCCATCAGGATGGAGGCTACCTAGATAAGGTAGCCTCCAACCTGAGTGTGGCTTCATCTTGACAGTAGAGGAGGTCATGGATAGACATATCAGAATGGGAATGGGATGTGGAATTAAAATGTGTGGCAACTGGGACATCCTGCTTTCTCTGGCGGACAGAGCATAGGTGTTCAGCAAAATGGTTTCCCAGTCTGCGTCGGGTCTCACCAGTATATAGAAGGCCACACTGGGAGCATCGGACGCAGTATACCACACCAGCCGACTCACAGGTGAAGTGTCGCCTCACCTGGAAGGATTGTCTGGGGTCCTGAATGGTGGTGAGGGAGGAAGTGTAAGGGCAGGTGTTGCACTTGTTCTGCTTACAAGGATAAGTGCCAGGAGGGAGATCAGTGGGAAGGGATGGGGGGACGAATAGACAAGGGAGTCACATAGGGAGTGATCCTTGCGGAAAGCAGAAAGAGGGGATGAGGGAAAGATGTGCTTGGTGGTGGAATCCCGTTGGAGGTGGTGGAAGTTATGGAGAATTATATGTTCAACCTGGAGGTTGGTGGGGTGGTAGGTGAGGACAAGGGGAACCCTATCCCGAGTGGGGTGGCGGGAGGATGGGGTGAGAGCAGATGTGCGTGAAATGGGAAAGATGTGTTTGAGAACAGAGTTGATGGTGGAGGAAGGGAAGCCCCTTTCTTTAAAAAAGGAAGACATCTCCTTTATCCTGGAATGAAAAGCCTCATCCTGAGAGCAGATGCAGCCGAAACGGAGGAATTGCAAGAAGGGGATGGCATTTTTGCAAGAGACAGGGTGGGAAGAGTCCAGGAAGCTGTGAGAGTCTGTAGGCTTATAGTAGATAGGCCGTCTCCAGAGATAGAGACAGAAAGATCAAGGAAGGGGAGGGAGGTGTCAGAAATGGACCAGGTAAATTTGAGGGCAGGGTGAAAGTTGGAGGCAAAGTTAATGAAGTCAATGATTGGCTTGGAACATTCAGATTCAGATTCAGATCCAGTTTATTGTCATTTAGAAACCACAAATACAATGCAGTTAAAAAATGAGACAACGTTCCCCAAGAATGATATCACAAAAGCATATGACAAAACAGACTACACCAGAAAATCCACGTAACATTTGGCAATCCCCAATTCAGAGACAGGAGAGGCTGCTGCGTATTAATATTGGGCTACCGTCTAGCACGTTCCCTGGAAAGGAGCTCCAAACCCACCAGACAAAAACAAGATCAAAAACTAAAGCTACAAGACCTGCACAAAACCACATAATTACAACATATAGTTACAGCAGTGCAAACAATAGCATAATTGATAAAAAAAAACAGACTATGGGCACAGTAAAAATAGTCTAAGATGTTAAAGGACTGTAAGTTCAAAAGAAATCACCACAGTTTCCACAAGTCCCCAGGGTCCCGACAGACTCACCATCCCACGCTGGTGGCAGAAGGGAATACCCCTGGGACTTCCAAGGCACCGCCTGACTCAGCCTCGCAGACGCAGCACTCTCTGAAAACGACCTGAGTCCGTTGAACCTCCGAGCCGACGACCATCCCCTCCGGCACAGCTTCTCCGAGCACCATCCTCAGCCGAGCGTATTAAGACGGCCCCGCCAACGGCCGTCTTCAATGTGACCCCGAGGACTGGGGGCCTGTTCTTCCCAGCAGAGTCCCGGGCCTCACAGCAGCAACGAAAAAGGTCTTCCTGGAATTTCCCGATGTTTTTCCGTGCTTCCAAGTCCATTTTCAATCGATTATGATTGCGCATGGCACCCCACTTCACAAATAACAGATAATCAGTTCCAGAGTGGCCACTGCAAGCTGTGTCACACCACCATCTTGGATAATGGATTGATAAACATGGGTTGATCCACAAAGCCAACAATAAAGCAGACATAGCTGGGACCCATATGGGTGCCCATGGCTACACCTTTGGTTTGGAAGAAATGGGAGGAGCACAAAGGAGAAATTATTATGAGTAAGGACTAATTCCACTAGACGGAGGAGAGTGGTGGTAGGGGGGAACTGGTTATGTCTGGAATCCAAAAAGAAGCGGAGAGCTTTGAGACCTTCCTGGTAGGGACTGGACATCCATGGTGAAAATAAGGTGGTGGGGGCCAGGGAAGTTAAAATCATTGAAAAAAATCAAAGCATGAGAAGTGTCACAAACGTGGGAAGGGATTCAATAAGGGGAGACAAAACAGTGTTGAGGTATGCAGAAGTGAGTTCAGTGGGGCAGGAGCAAACTGAGACAATGGGTCTACCAGGACAGGCAGGTCTGTGGATCTGATGTAGCCTGTTTTACAGTAAGTGTACAGATTTTTCAGGATTCCTCCACCAACTTCAAAATTGGTTTACGGGGAACTCTCTGTTTTTGCACATTTCATTCTGGACTTACATATACCTGATTAGCATCTGTACCTAAAAAAATTACAAGTTTTAATTGATTTCAAAAGGTGGCAATTCTGAATATAAAGCAAGCTGCAAAGGCATACATTTTGAATTCTGCAAATTCACTGCCTACGTTATTATAGTGACATGAAGGGAAGATCTAATACTGAAAGAAGCTCCTGGGCCTATATTCCAAGTTTATTTCTCAGGCATTGACTTACCTGCTAAGAATTGACTTATCTTTCAAACATTTCAATTGAGCATCATAGAACCATAGAACAGTACAGTACAGGCCCTTCAGCCCTCCATGTTGTGCCGACCCATATGATCCTTAAAAAAAAGTACTAAACCCACACTTCCCCAGAACCCTCCATTTTTCTTTCATCCATGTGCCTGTCCAAGAGGCTCTTAAATACCCCTAATGTTTTAGCCTCCACCACCATCCCTGGTAAGTCATTCCAGGCACTCACAACCCTCTGTGTAAAACTTACCCCTGATGTCTCCCTTAAACTTCCCTCCCTTAATTTTGTACATATGCCCTCTGGTGTTTGCTATTGGTGCCCTGGGAAACAGGTACTGACTATCCACCCTATCTATGCCTCTCATAATCTTGTAGACCTCTATCAAGTCCCCTCTCATTCTTCTACGCTCCAAACAGAAGAGTCCCAGCTCTGCTAACCTTGCTTCATATGACTTGTTCTCCAATCTTGGCAACATCCTGGTAAATCTCCTCTGCACCCTCTCCATAGCTTCCACATCCTTCCTATAATGAGGTGACCAGAATTGAACACAGTACTCTAAGTGCGATCTCACCAGAGATTTATAGATTTGCAATGTGATCTCTCTAATCTTGAACTCAATCCCCCTGTCATCAGTCATCACATTTGATACATTTATCACAACACAAGACTGTTTCCCAATTAATTCTGATGTGTGGAGTGTCCAAAGGAGGAGAGTGGTCTACATGTGTGAAGTAGAGAGTAGCAGAAACAGAGTATCTCCTCTCTACTCCACTTATGGGGAGGAAGGGACACTTTTAGTTTAGGCTGATCATAAAACAATGCTGCATCAACTCTGGAACAATGTTTCTATGAAATTCTAGACTGCTGGATGGCTGTCCAGCTATTAAGAGAGCATTTTGATCTTGTCATTGGAGTTAGGATTACTTGTAAATAGAGATTGCTCTTGACGCTCACTAGTCTGTCATGTTGACTAGAATACAGCTGTTGACTACAAAATGCAGAATTGTGTGAGTTCTTAGGTCATCTGGACTTTATAGTTATATTATTATTTCTTAGATCTTGCACATTTAGGTAAAACCTCTTGTGGTTCTATGCAGAGTGTTGAAGCACTTGGAACAATATGAATGCATTCAATCCCCCTCTGCTCCATGGGATAAGTTGCAGTCTCTGTGAACCTCCATAGTATGGTGTTGTGTGTCGCAGTATTGCAGCAGGAGTGCTGGCGGTGACCAGCTCCTGGAACTCAGGTTTAATCCTACCCCCCAGTGATGACAGTATTCTCTACCCATGACTGCATGTGCTTCTCTGGGTGCTCTAGTTGCCTCCCATAGTCCAGTGATGTGTGGCTTGGTAAGTTAATTGGCCACTGAAGACATCCCAGTAGAGTTAGGTGGCAGCAGAATCAGTTGGAGGAATTGATGGGTGGGTAAGGGAGAATAGGATACATGGATGTAAATGGAACAATGGGATTGTTGAGATAGATTCAGGGTAAAATGGCCTATTTTGTAAAAAAAGCGAAAATGCATTGCTACCGTTGTGACACTAGCTCTGCCTGCAGCACATGGCAGGTCTCTGTAAATGTTTCCTTCCACCCTGAATTAAATGGGTCCCATTGTACATGGACATCATGAAGACTAGGGCACAGGACTGAAGCCAGAGCTCTTCTTCCTTGCCTCATCCTATCTCTTCTGTTGGCACAGGGAGGGGCTAGCAAAATCCCATCAGTGCCTTCAAATGAGATTCTTAAGGTGATCAAGGTAGCTGCAGTCAAATGACCTATTTTATATTCAGTGACCTTCTAAATCCACGATACAATTATTTAGAATCCAGATGATTTGGCATCTGCCTCACCAGGCTTTGTATTCCTCAACAGTTCTGATCTTTTAAACACACCACGGTCCCGTCCCCTGCACTTCCGTTAACTCAATATGTTCTTATAAAACCATAAAGTCCTCGAGGTAAAAGATTGCTTAGAAACAGCTCCACTGAGTTACCACTGCCCATTAAGCACCCACTTATACTCTTTCTACATTAATTCAATTTTACTGTTCCTGCATTCTCATTACCATCCCCACCCCTAAATTCTACCATATAACATCTAACAAAAGGTAAATTGAAACTGTGTGGGTGTTTTAATAGGAGTAATATTCAATAATTCAGCAAATCTGCCAGTCTAACAGCACTAAAGTCCCAAGGGTGCCAGACTATCAGAGTTTTATTGTAGAGTTTTCCTCTTCAAAATGAATTACACAGAAGCTCTCTTCAGCTCATGTTCTTTGCTCATTGACTAATAAATATTGCATTGAGGATCCTTTACCATGGGAATTCTTAAGTGCTACCTCACAGCACCATGAACCAATATTTGATCCTGATCTTCAGTGTTCTCTGCAAATTCTCATTGTGACTTTGTTAACTTTCCCCAAATGCTGTGTTTTCCTCCCATATCCCAATGATGAGCTGGCATTATTAATTGGCTATTCCAAGGAACAGGAGTAATGGGATAGTCTTCTGGAGACCAGGAGGGATTTGATGCACTGTGAACCATATCAGATCATTTGTGAGAATGTGGCAAGTATGCATGCATCTGATAGGTCACAAAGAGAATCCACTGTATCTCCTACATGCGGATTTTCAAATATGCGCATTCTTGGTTAGACACCACTCACTGTTAAACTGCTCAGTATGGTACCGTGGCTGATATGACTCAGCAAAAACATTCAATTGTACTCCTTCATTGCCGTTCTTGCTCTGCAAGAACGTAACAGTTGGGAATGAGGTTGGGATCAAAATGAGTAGCCACTCTGCTCAAAGCACCCAATCCAATTTAGGTTGCAGCTATGACAAAGTGGACTGTGTGTCCTGTTATGCAGGTCAAAGATGACCTGGGACTCAGGTCAACTGGCAGTTACAGGATTCCCTGTGAACACAGAGCAGCATGTATTGACTAGACAGGACGCATGGTGAAAGCCCGCATCAAGGAGCACAGGAGGTGTAACCTTTTGGATCTGGAGAAATTGGTGGAAACGTTGCATTCGCAATGGCCATAGGATTGACTTCATCGGCACAAAACTACTGCACTGCACCAATGGCTTTTAGAATGCCTGGTAAAGGAAGGCGTTGAAATACAAACAAATCAAAGAAAGTTTAACAAAGGAGATGGAGTAGAAGTGTTCCCAGAGTGGAGCAGAGCTTGAAAAAGCAGCCAGTTTTCAGCAGGAGTCTTTGATTGGACAGCAGCGCAGATGTAGCAGAAGCATTCCCACGCAGGTCTGGGGCAAAGCTTGAAAAATCCAGTCTCTGTAAAAGAGATACCACCTAGGGGAGTAGTCATCATCGGAGCAGTCATTGTGACAGTGGTGAGGCTTTGGCTCAACATGCTTCAGCGAGAACAGGCAGAGGTGAGGTAAGCTTATTCATTATTCCTTTTTCTTATTTAACTCTTGAAAGAATAATGGGTATATCTGCAGGGTCAGTGTTCTGTTCTGGGTGCCAGATGTGGGATTGCCAGGAGACCTCCAGCCTCCCTGATGGCCACATCTGCACCAGGTGCATTGAGATGCAGCTCCTTAGAGACTGTGTTAGTCACCCCAAGGCTACAGAAGACAGATAAATGGGTGACTGTCGAGGGAGGGAAGGGAGAATGCTAGATAGTGGAGAGCATCCCTGTGGCCATCCCCTTTCAACAATAAGTACTCCGTTTTGAGTACAGTTGGTAGGGTGGGGAGACTAGTTTGCCTCCCAGGTGCCAGGGGCCACGATGTTTCTGAACGAGTCCACAATATCCTGAAAATGAAGGGTGAGAAGCCAGAGTTCATTCTACATATTGGTACCAACACCAAAGGCAGAAAAAGGGAGAAGTTCCTGTAAGCAGAAAACAGGAAGGAAGCTGAGAAGCAGGACCTCAAGGACCTTGGGATTGCTGCCATGTGACAGTGAGGATAGGAATAGAATGAGGTGGGAAATAAATGTGTGGCTGAAGAATTGGAGCGGGGGAAGGGATTCAGATTCTGGATTATTGGGACCTCTTCTGGGGCAGGTGCGACCTATACAAAAGGGATGGGTTGCACTTGAATTTGAGGGCGGCCAATATCCTTGCAGCCAGGTATGCTGAAGCTGTTTGGAGTGGTTTAAACTAATATGGCAGTGAAATAGGAACTAGCATGACAGAGCTGAGGATGAGCCAGCAGGCTTACAAGTAAATGATGGATGTAACATGAATGTAAGGAAGGACAAGCCAATGATTGGGTATAAATGCAGACAGAGCAAAGAGTTAAATTGCATCACAAAAGCAAAATTCAAAAGGGTGAACAATGCAGTACTGAAGATGCTGTATATAAATACACATTGTATTCGGAATAAGGTGGATGAACTTGTGGTGCAATTAGAGATTGGTCGGTATGATGTTGTGGGCATCACTGAATCATGGGTGAAAGAAGGTTATAATTGGGAGCTTAACATCAAAGGGTATACTTTATATTGAAAGGACAGGAAGGAAGGCATAGGCGGTGGTGTGACTATTGGTAAGAGATGGAATTACATCTTTAGAAAGAGTGACGTAAGGTCCGAGAATGTTGAAGCTTTGTGGGTGGAGTTAATAAATTCAGGGTGAAAAAACCATTATGGGAATTATAGGCCTCCAAATAGTATCCAAGATGTGGGGTTAAGATTGCTAAGAGAGCTGGAAAAAGCTTGTAATAAGGGTAATGTCACAACTGGGGGACTTCAAAATGCAAGGAGATTGGGAAAATAAGGTTGGTGTTGGATTGCAAGAGAGGGAATTTGCTGAATGCTTTTTCAAGCAGCTTGTGCTTGAGCCTATTCAGGGAAAGGCTATCTTAGATTGGGTGCTATGTAATGATCCAGATTTTATTAGGGAGGTTAAGGTAAAGGATCACATAGAAGAAAGTGAATTCACATTGAAATTTGAGAGGGTGAAGCATAAGTCACATGTATCAGTACTGCAATGGAATAAAGGGAATTACAGAGGCATGAGACAGGAGCTTGCCCAGGTGGATTGGAGGAGGATACTGGCAGGGATGACAGCAGAGCAGAGATGGCTGAAGTTCACAAGGCACAGGATAGATATGTCCCACCGAAGAAGTTGTTCTCAAATGGCAAGAGTAGGCAACTATGGCTGATTGCAAAAGTCATTCTTTAAGGGAGGAAGGCAAAAGAAAGGAAATTATAGGCCAGTTAGCCTAACCTCAGTGGTTGGGAGAGTATTATCAAGGATGAGATTTCTGGGTACTTGAGACTAATGATAAAATATGTCAAAGTCAGCATGGTTTCTGTAAATGGAAATCTTTCCCAACAAATCTGCTAAGAGTGCTTCAAAGAAGTAACAAGAAGCAATGACAAAGGAGAGGCAGTGGATGTCATTTACTTGGATTTTCCGAAGACACGTGATAAGGTGCCACACATGAGACTGCTTAACAAGGTAAAAAATCTCATGGCATTACAGGAAAAATACTGGCATGGATAGAGTAATGGTTGACAGGCAGGAGGTAGGAAGTGGGAATAAAGGGGACCTTTTGCCAGTGACTATTGGTGTTACTCAAGGGTCAGTATTGGGACCGCTAATTTTCACATTGTTTGTCAATGATTTAGATAATGGAATTGATGGCTTTGTGGCAAAGTTTGCAGATGATATGAAGATAGGTGGAGGGTAGGAAGTGCTGAAGAAGCAATGTAATTGCAGAAGGACTTAGCCAAATTGGGCAAAGTGGTAAATTGGACAGAATGGGCAAAAAAGTGGTAGATGGAAAATAGTGTTGGGAAATGTATGATTATGCCTTTTGGTAAAAGGAGCAAAAGTGCTGACTATTTTATCTAAATGAGGAGAAAATTCAAATATCAGAAGTGCAAGTTCTCATCCAAGACTCTCAGAAGGTTAATTTACAGTTCGAGTCTGTGGTAAAAAAGGCAGATGCAATGTTGGCATTCATTTCAAGGGGAATAGAAAATTGAAAAAGGAAATAATGCTGAGCCTTTATAAGACAGACACTAGTCAAGACACACTTGGAGTATTGTCTATAGTTTTGGGCCCCATATCTCAGAAAGGATGTGTTGTGATGGAGAGAGTCCAGAGGCAATTCATAAGGATGATTCTGGGAATGAAGGGGTTAGCATATGAGAAGCGTTTGGCAGCTTTGGGCCTGTACTTACTGGAATTTAGAAAAATGTGAAGGGATCTCATTGCAACCTACTGAATGCTGAAAGGACTGGATAAGGTGGATGTGGAGAGGATGTTTCCTTTGCTGGGGGTATCCAGAACTAGAGGGCACAGCCTCAAAATTAAGTGGCTACCCTTTAGTAAGAGAAATTTTTTTAGCCAGAGAGTAATGAATCTGTGGAATGTTCTATCACAGACAGCTGCGGAGGCCAAGATCACGGGTATATTTAAAGCAAAAATTGATAGTTTCCTGAGTTTCCAGGGCATAAAAGGTTATGACAAGTAAGTAGGTGTTTGAGGTTGAGTAGGATTTGGGATCAGCCATGATGGAATGGTGGAGCAGATTTGATGGGCTGAATGGCCTAATTCTGCTTCTATATCTTATCTAAATTGGAGGTGAAGAAGGCAAATGAAATTGGCATTCATTTCTAGAGGTACAGAATATAAGAACAGGGATGTGATGTTGAAGCTCTATAAGGTACTCATAAGACCGCACTTGGAGTATTGTGTGTAGCTTTGGGCTCCTTATTTTGGAAAGGATATACTGACGTTGGAGAGGGTTCAGAGAAGAATTGCAAGAATGATTCTAGTAATGAAAGGGTTACTGTATGAGAAATGTCTGGCAGTTCTTGGGCTGTATTCCCTGGAGTTCAGGAGAATGAAGGGGAATCTCATTGAAACATTCCGAATGTTAAAAGGCCTGAACAGATTAGAAATGGCAAAGTTATTTCCCATGGTAGGGTAGTATAGGACAAGAGGGCATGACTTCAGGATTGGAGGAAGTCCATTTAGAACAGAGATGCAAAGAGGTGCAGGAGAAAGTGTTCAGATTCTCATAGTTACAGCAGACCCTGAAAAGAATGTAGATGATTTTGACTCAAGCACATCCACATTGACTATTTTAGACCATGTTGGAGACAGATATTTCTGGTTATTGTGGTTTGAAGTACATGTTTTGTTATCTCAGCAGGCTCCTCGTTCCTGCACTGTAAGTTGCCCAGTGTATACTGTGGCTAACTTGACTCCGTAAAAACATTAAATCCAAAACACCATTGTTGTTCTTGCTCATACATAACAAGCTGAATGGTCTCTTGTGGTGCTGGAAACAAAACTAAGGTGAGTGTTTTTCTTTCCACTGTAGCTAAATGCCAAGTTTCTAGTCCTTGATTGAAACATGGCATTAACTGGTTTGATAATGCCCAGTCTCCTAGTGCCAACAATAACTAATCTCACCATCAGCCGTTTCTACATGTATTTAATACGGCATACATGCTGTAACTATGAGAATCTGAACACTTTCTCCTGCACCTCTTTGCATCTCTGTTCTCAATGGACTTCCTCCAATCCTGAAGTCATGCCCTCTTGTCCTAAACTTACCTACCATAGGAAAGTAGTATGCCCCTTACTAAAATTGTATGCTTGCATTTTGTGATCAAAATTGGCAATAATTCAGAACTTCAGGTCTGAAATGAAAGACACTCATGAATGAGAGGGTGCAGAGGAGATTTACCAGGATGTTGCCTGGTTTGGAGAACAAGTCATATGAAGCAAGGTTAGCAGAGCTGGGACTTTTCTCTTTGGAGCGTAGAAGAATGAGAGGGGACTTGATAGAGGTCTACAAGATTATGAGAGGCATAGATAGGGTGGATAGTCAGTACCTGTTTCCCAGGGCACCAATAGCAAACACCAGAGGACATATGTACAAAATTAAGGGAGGGAAATTTAGGGGAGACATCAGGTTGTGAGTGCCTGGAATGACTTGCCAGGGATGGTGGTGGAGGCTAAAGCATGAGGGGTATTTAAGAGCCTCTTGGACAGGCACATGGATGAAAGAAAAATGGAGAGTTCTGGGGAAGTGTGGGTTTAGTACTTTTTTTTAAGGATCATATGGGTCGGCACAACATGGAGGGCTGAAGGGCCTGTACTGTACTGTTCTATGGTTCTATGATGCTCAATTGAAATGTTTGAAAGATGTCAATTCTTAGCAGGTAAGTCAATGCCTGAGAAATAAACTTGGAATATAGGCCCAGGAGCTTCTTTCAGTATTAGATCTTCCCTTCATGTCACTATAATAACGTAGGCAGTGAATTTGCAGAATTCAAAATGTATGCCTTTGCAGCTTGCTTTATATTCAGAATTGCCACCTTTTGAAATCAATTAAAACTTGTAATTTTTTTAGGTACAGATGCTAATCAGGTATATGTAAGACCAGAATGAAATGTGCAAAAACAGAGAATTCCCTATAAACCAATTTTGAAATTGGTGGAGGAATCCTGAAAAATCTGTACACTTACTGTAAAACAGGCTACATTAGATCCACAGACCTGCCTGTCCAGGTAGACCCATTGTCTCAGTTTGCTCCTGCCCAACTGAACTCATTTCTGCATACCTTTCTTTCTCCCTAGGCCTCCCATCCCATGATGCTTTCCATTCTCTAGCTCTGTATCCCTTTTGCCAAACACCTGTCTGGCTCTCAGCTTCACCCCACCCCCTCTGGTCTTCTCCTATCATTTCGCATTTCCCCTCCCCCTCCTACTTTCAAATCTCTTACTATATTTCCTTTCAGTTAGTCCTGATGAAGGGTCTTGGCCCAAAGCGTTGACAGCACTTCTCCCTATAGATGCTGCCTGGCCTGCTGCATTCCACCAGCATTTTGTGTGTGTTGCATCAACCTTATGGACACTGTACAGATAACAGAGAAGGTGGTGTTTGCTGTCCTGAGGCAGATCAGGGTGGATAAATCTACAG
Source organism: Hypanus sabinus (assembly GCF_030144855.1). Lineage (NCBI taxonomy): Eukaryota > Metazoa > Chordata > Chondrichthyes > Myliobatiformes > Dasyatidae > Hypanus > Hypanus sabinus. The sequence goes on from NC_082720.1 coordinate 7,300,825, forward strand.
AACTTGACAAGGTGTTCCTTGGATCCTGTGGGAAGCAAGTGCAGAAATTGCTGGGGCCCTCACTGAGATATTTAAATCATCCTTACCAACAGGTGATGTACCAGAGGATTGGAGGATAACCAATGTTGTTCCACTGTTTAAGAAAGACTCTAAACATAAACTAGGAAATTATAGGCAGGAGAGTCTGGCATCAGTTGTGGGAAAGTTAATGGAAGGTATTCCAAGGGACCAGATATATAAGTATTTGGATGGACATGTACTGATTAAGGATAGTCACCATGGCTTTGTGCATGGTAGGTCATGTCTAACCAATCTTGGAGGTTTTCAAGGAAGTTACCAGGAAAGCTTATGAAGGCAAGGCACTGGATGTTGTCTATATGGACTTTAGTAAGGCATTTAAAAAGGTTCCACATGGGAGCTTCATAAAGAAGGTTCAGTTGCTCAGCATTCAAGATGAGGTAGTAAACTGGATTAGACTTTGGCTTTGTGGGAGAAGCCAGAGAGTAGTAGTAGATGGTTGCACCTCTGGAGGCCTGTGGCTAGTAGCGTGCCACAGGGATTGGTGATGAGTCCTTTGTTGTTCGTCATCTATATCAATGATCTGAATGGTAATGTGGTTAACTGGATCAGCAAATTTGCAGATGACACTAAGACTGGGGGTGTAGTGGAATGCAAGGAAGGCCATCAGAACTTTCAGAGGGATCTGCATCAGTTGGAAAAAGGATAGATGGAATTTAATGCAGGCAAGTGCAAGGTTTGCAGTTTGCTAGGACCAATCAGGGTAAGTCTTACACAGTGAACGGTAGGGCACTGAGAACAAAGGGATCTGGGAATACAGGTCCATAGTTCGTTGAAAGTGGCATCACAGGAAGATGGGGTCATAAAGAAAGCTTGTGGCACATTGGTCTTTATAAATAAATGTATTGAATGCAGGAAATTGTCTAAGACATAGGGGAAGCCTAATTTGGAGTATTGTTATAAACTAGGTTCAAAGAGTATGGAGAAAATTTATGAGGATGTTGCCAGGTCTGGGTGACCTGAGTTAGAAGGAAAAACTGAATGCAGAAAATTGAGAGAAGAATTGTTAGAAGTATACAAAATTATGAGGGGTATAGATCAGGTAAATGCAAGCAGGCTTTTTCCACTAAGGTTGTGTGGGATTACAATGAGAGGCCATGGGTTAAGGGTGAAAGGTGAAAAGTTTAAGGCGAACACAGGAGATTTAAGGTGCTTGTAAGTAGGTAAGGGGGATATCAGTGGCAAGTTGTTGTTTATATTTTACAGAGTGGTGGGTTTTTGGAATGCACTGCCAGTGATGGTGAAGGTGGATACAATAGGGACTTTTAAGAGTCTCTTAGATAGATACATGGAGCTTAGAAAAATAGAGTGCTATGTGGTAGGGAAATTCTAGGCAGTTTCTAGAGTAGGTTACATGGTCAGCACCACATTGTGAGCCAAGAGGAATGTAATATGCTGTAGATCTCCATGTGTCTAGGAAACTTCAGGGTCGTGAAAGTGTGAAATGAGCTGCTAGCACAAATGGTGCATGCAAGTTCGATTTCAACTTTTAAGGAAAGTTTGGATAGGTACATGGACGGTAGGTCAACCTGACGGGAGTAGGCAGTTTAAATGATTAGATGGCCCAAAGGTCCTGTTTCTGTGTTGTACTTCTCTACAATTCTATGACCTTCCCACTGAGCTCCCAGGGATTCCTTATTTGGTTTCTTGACCAGTACCCACTCGGCAGGAATCAAGATGTGGCCTCTTCCTGATGGACTACTCCAAGCAGCAGAAACCTGTTGAGAAGTAGATTGAACAGCTTGTGTTAGTTTTACACAATAATCAACTAAACTCCCATTGTGGCTGCTTCCATAAAGGTGAAACCCCAACATAGATTGGGAGACCGCTTCATCAAGCACCTTTGCTCTGCCCACCACAAAAAGTAAGATCCCCAATGGCCACCCATTTCAATTCTACTTCCCATTCCCATTCTGACTTGTCAGTCCGTGGCCTCCTCTACTGCCACAATGAGGGCCCACTCAGGTTGGAGGAGAAACTCTATGCTCTGTCTGGGTAGCCCCTGACTTGATGGCATGAACATCAATTTCTTGAACTTCCCCCTCACTTCACCATTCCAATTCCTGTTTCCCTTTCTCTCCTTATTTCCTTAACTACCCAACACCTCCCTCTGCTGTTCTTCCCCCTTTCCTTTCTTCCATGGTTTTCTATCCTTTGCTCCAGCCCTTTACCTCTTTCACCATCAACTTCCCAGCCCTTTACTTAAACCCCCTCCTCATTTCACCCATCACCTGCTACGTTGTTCTTCTTCCTCTCCTCCCCCCACCTTCTTCCCTCCCTTTCCAGTCCTGGTGGTCTTGGCCTGAAATGTTGACTGTTCACTCTTTTCCATCGATGCTGCCTGAACTTCTGAGCTCCTGCAGCATTTTGTATGTGTTGCTTTGGATTTCCATCATCTGAAGATTTCCTCGTGTTTATGGATCAACTAACCTGTCTGACATAACATGTACTGTATATCAGCCTCTCTGAGATTAAGAGCTCCTGGTAGTGACATAGGTTGCCCCACAATCACTTCAAATGGACTCAGTTTTGCTTTCTTGTTTGAGATTGCATTAACCCAAAAGGGGAGCTGTAGACAATGGTATGTCTTTCTTGTTATACTTAGTCAGCCGTTGTTTGATGAATCCATTCATTCTTACAGCTTGTCCTGATGACTCTGGGTGATGTGTGCAATAAAAAGACCATTTAATGTTCATCCTTCAACATTATTCTTGACAGATATTTCCAGTGAAATATGTCCTTGGTCTGAGTCAATCTCTAGTCCATAATTGAAGTTCAAAGTAAAATAAATTGCAGGATATATATTGGTCAAGTGCCTGATGGTTGAGGGGTAGTAACTATTCTACCTCTGGTGGTGTGCGTCCTGAGGCTCTTATACCTTCTACCTGATGGCAGCTGTGAGAAAATAGTATGGCCTGGGTAGTGAGGATCTTTGATGATGGATGCTGCTTTTCTACAGCAACGTTTCATGTAGACGTGCTCAATGGTTGGGAGGGTTTACCTGTGATGTACTGGGACAAATCCATTAGTTTTTATAGGATTTTCTGCTTAAAGACATTGGTGTTCCCATACTAGGCCATGATGCAGCCAGTAAGCACCCTTTCCACCACACGTCTGTAGAAGTTTGCCAAGGTATTCAATGACATGCTCTATCTCTGCAGACTCCTTAGGAAATGGAGTGCTGTAAAATCAGAGTTTTGGCTCTGTGTGTGGCAGTAGCTTTTCTTGCTGGGATGTCTTCCACCCGTCTTGAAAATTTGTTCACTATTACCAACTCAGCTGAATAACCTTGGCACTTTGGTAAAGTAATCTAATCCACTTGTAAATGTAAAAATGGAAGAGGTGGAGCAGGAGTACTTGGTTGAAGTAGCTTCTCCATTGATCCGAGATTTGATAACTGGCCTGTCATATATTTGTCAACTGTTTGTCGAGCTCACATCCTGAACTTTGGATTCCATCAGCACTGGGAGAATCTCTCGACCATCATTTGCACCCTAGTGTGTCCTAAGGAGTGTATCTGCTGTGCCAGGTAAGCTGGGGCTACCAGTCTTTGCCGTAGCCGTATCTTCATACTCCAGCATCATTTATTAATCCACCATTTTCTATCCAGTACCACTTCTCTTTATTTAAACTCTGATTTTGCATTTCTTGACTATCTTGCATGTTCAGCTCTTTTCAGTAATCGGGTTTTCTTCCATTTCTTTGATTTTATTTATTCCTTCGCTCACTGCTCTTTTTTCAGTTTCATCTGCAAATGCATTTCCACACTTTTCCATTGTGGCCATTTTAGAGTGACCTTTACTTTTTAATACTGTAACTTCTGATGGTAGTTGTATGACTTCCATAAATTTTCACACTAGTTCACCATTCTTGATTGGAGTTCCCATGGCTGTAAAAAACTCTCTGTCTCCATAAATTTCCATAGTCATGAAAAATCCAAAAGTATATAGAGAATCCATGTGGATATTAACTGATCTGATAGCTTACAGGTTTCAATCAAAGCCTCCAGTTCTGCCTGTTGTGCAGAGGTACCAGCAAACATGTTTCCTGAGCCTATCACTCAGCACAACCAACCATTCCAATTCTTTCCTCAGTGGTTGAGGAGCTATCAGCATACAGAACCAGATCTGGGTTCAACAAAAGCACTTCTTGTATTTTGCACAATCAGTCTTCCATGTTCACTGACTATAATGTATATAAACCATCTGATTTTTGTTTTACCCCAGTCTTGCTACTTGGACAGTATCTCTATTACACCTGCAATTGTAGCCTGAAGTTGTGCCATCTAATCAACATTTTCCTTCCCTTGTGAGATAGGGGGTTAATCTTGCTGTTGAGATTGTTGATGTCCTCATGGTAAAGTTGACCTCTTATGCCAAAAAAGATCTAGCCCAAAGTCCTCTTCAACCACATAATTTACATATCCAATTCCATTTGTTCTGTTGGTTAGCAGGTGGATACCGTTAACCTGTTTATACTGATCTTATTTGGACATTGATGTTCCACTCCACTTGCTTGGCAGTTTGTACCAGTTCTCTGCAGGAAACAACACTCCAATATGCTTTTGTTAGCTTCACCATTTTGGCAATATTTGACTTCAAACCATCCATGAAAGTCAACTTGAATGGGCATCTTCAATATTATCTTTGCTTAATCCTGGGACCCCTGAGTGAGTTAAACTGTAGCTAAAATTTGAATTCCATCATACGGATGCAATTTGTATATTCTTCATTCATTGAAGTTCGGCTCAAGTCTATTATGTTTCCTTTTTTAGGATGTGGAACTTCCGTGGACCATTTATCATTTTTTCTGGATCTGCTGACAAACCTCCTGTTCCCTTTCATACTTTCGATCATCAGTCTTGTATATTTTCACTCTCTTTAATTTTTACTGGAGAAAGACTTGAATAGCTCTCAGACGAATTACCTCATTACTGTCATCATCTCTTAAGTCACTAGCAGTCTCTGTTTGATATGTCCATCCATGGCCTCCTCCTCTGTTGGGATAAGAACACATTTAGGTTGGAGGAACAACACCTTATATTCCATTTGGGTAGCCTCCAACCTGATAGCATGAATATCGATTTCTCAAACTTCCAGTAATGCCTCCCTCCACCACCTTCACCATTTCCTATCCCCTTGTCCCTCTCTCATGTTATCTCCTTGCCTGCCCGCCTCAGGTGCTCCCCCCCCATACCATTTTTTCTTTCTTCCATGACCTTCTGTCTCTTTCACCAATGAACTTTCTAGTTTGTTTCATCCCTCCCTCTCCAAGTTTCTCCTATCACATAGTGTTCTCTCTTCCCTCCCCCCACCTTTCAAATCCACCCCTCAGCTTTTTTTCTCCAGTACTGCCAAAGGGTTTTGGTCCGAAACATTTTCTCTTGTTAAAGGTGTCTGTTAATTCAGTATCATTTTGCACTTCCTCAGAGTTCCCAAGGTGGTTGCATTTTCTGGGGACTACTCAGTGTTGGCTTTCTGTCAACATGATTGACACCACCCTCTGGGTTGTCCAAACGAACCACTGAAGGTCTCCTCAATGCCCTGCAGATTCGCCTCATTTCACTTTGCAACGTTGAATAGAGCTTTTGACTATGGACAAACTTTATTAATGCAGATATCAGATATTTTGCTGATACTTTTTTTTTCACACTGCTCCTTTAGCATGTTATGCATTTTTTTTTCTAAATCAGCGTGTTCACGTTGGAAAGTACCAATCTGGTGTTGTAACTCAATATGCTCATGCCTTCTCAGCCCAGTTACGGTTACTAGAATCCAAACTTTCTTTTTAGTTCCCAACCACATCTTTTTGATCTCCCTAGATATCGCTTCAACATCGCTTACATGCAAGTCTTCACTAAACTTCAACAGCACAATTATTCTATGTTTCTTTACCAACGGTATCAAGCTGATATACATCACTTAAAGAAGCACTTATGATTTCTGTTAACTTCCCAAGGGACCCGTCGGTCTGTTTCAAAGCTTTGGCCATCTTAAGGAGCATGCTAAGATGTCACTTACAAAACTTACAACCCTGTTGTGACTGTAACATCGAGTTACAACCAAACATCTGGACAATACCTTAAAACTCTTGCCGGCCTCTTTTCCGTTGTGACTAGTATCAGACTTAAGGTTTTTGATAATTTATACCAACCCCACACAGGTTGTACCACAGCGCCTCTGCTCACTCTTAAACTCCCTTTGAAGATATTTATTTTTGAACAATTAAGGAACAGAAGAATGTCTTAACTCACAGTCACACGCATAAAACTTACTTTGAAAGCCCAGTTCCTTTCTTAAAGTAACTCTCCCATGTTTTGGCATCAACTTGTTGGATCTCTCTTTATTTTCTGATTCCTAGGGTTCTTCCGGGAGTCAAGAATGATGAGCAGTCTTAATTCTAAGGTTTCAGTTTACTTTAGAGAACATACAACCACTAAGACAATTAAATAAAGAGCAGAGAAATGATGCTAAGAGGCATATAGATGTGATGACAAAATAATCACCTCCAAACAATCTCTAACTTTTAAAGATAAGATAGGGTTAAACTAGCCAATAGGCTACATAACTAAAAGAATTACATTACCTGTGTTACATACCCCATGGGTATCTTGTTACTGTCTCATGGCCATGATGTAATTGAGTATCTGGTGAGCATGATGTAATGGTCTTGTGATGGTGGGGTGATGTAATTTCCTGCTAGTGTGAGGTCACATGATGTAATTTTCCCACCAGTGGGAGGTCACGTGATGACCTGTTCTCAACAGGGATAAAACTGGAAAGCATGCTGTGATGCAGGAGTTTTCATGTTGAGATGTCGTTTTAAGACATTAGTCACTCCATTATGCTGCATATTTAGTTTCATGACGCAGTTTCGTTTTAAAGTGGAGTCAAGTAAAGTTCGACATTTTACTACAGGATCGATCTTATTGGATCTTCGTTCAGGAAGTAGTAACCTGCATCCAAAATAACCCCTGCCTTGTAAGAGCGGAAAGGGTTGGGGGAGTGTTATTCACCAAGGAAAAGGTCAGTTCCTTTAAGCCATTTTTATTTCCTTCATCGTGAGGCTTTTGGGCAAGGCATATTTTGGCTGGGATCAGCAGTAACGTCATGTCATTGAGGAATTTGTTACTTCAGGAAAGTCTCTCCTAATTGACTGTATAAATCATTTGGAATTTCATATTTACCACATTAAGACTTTAGTATTTACCACATTAAGAACTGTGTTGGCCTTTATTGCTTTAAGAACTGTTCAAGTTGCCGTATAGCAGTTAACTTCCAGTTAAGTGATTTGTTTGTTTACTTTTCATTGTTGTTGAGCAGAGTTTAATAAATTGTTTATTTGTTTATAAAAAAACCTGTTTCAATTCTATATTCATTGCTGCCAGAGACGTACTGTAACATCTGGGTAATGTGCTAATACTTAGCCAATGAAAGATGAGAACAGTAATGATCTGTTTGTTTAGCTGCTATATTGCTTTCTGCCAGTGAGTGAAAAATACATGAATTAGTTCAAAGTACAAATCTTATAAAATGTATAATCTTAAAAAAGTGGGTTTCCAACAACAGTGATAAGAAAACTGATAGATTCTAGTTGTTATAATTAGGCTTTTCAGATTCTTCTGCTCTTCATTCACAATGTTTGCGCTCTCTGTCTATTCATGTATCTGATAAGTGCCCCTCTCAACTGCAACACCCTCATCATGACTATCAGGTCAGTAAAGTGTTCGCTCACTGAGGATGAGATGGAAAACACATCACTGTATGTGACATCGGTTGGCATAGCACATGCATACAATGATCTCTCTGTTGACGTCTTCTGGATAGACCACAAAACTGTTAATTTCACTTCTTTTATCAATGTTTTTCATCTTGAATGTGTTCTGGAATTGTTGAAGACTGTGATTTACAGTTTGGAGATCGATTGAGTGACCCCGTGCTTGCTGTTTCTGAGAAGATTCCGGGCAGCAGCAAATGCAAGCCTCGAGGTGAAGAAACTACGAGACAGGATGTGAGCAGATGTTTAACTCCATTTCACCAGCTAATGCATCTATTATTTGCCAATTAAAACACTGAGGCAAATATGTAAGGTGAGTGCCAACTACTGGCCTTTTATCTGCTGATGGGTTTGCTCTCTGCTGGAGCAGGAGCCTGTGTGCCCTATCACAGTGCTTGGAGGGCAGTCTTCTTCATTTAAGCAGTGTCTCTCTTTCAATGATGTTATGGAGGTTCTGCATTTATGGATTTGGACTTTTTCAGTCTTATGATTTATATTCTGTGTCTTTGCCCATTCTTTCTCATTGTTTTTACATGTAGGGGAGGGGGTTTGGAGGCCGATGTTCTTGTTGTGTTTTGTATAGAGGGAGGGAGGTTTGGGGGCCAATGCTCTTGATGTGTTTTGTGCAGGAGGAGGGGGTTTAATGGGTAGTTAATGGTGTTACCATTCTTTTGCATGGGGTGTTGGGTGGGATTGCTGTTTCTTTTTGAACTGACTTCCATGCCTTTGCTTTGTGGCTATAGAGTCATAGAGAAGTAAAGCACAGAAACAGGCCCTTTGGCCCATCTAGTCCATGACAAGACATTTAAACTGCCTATTCCCATCAACACACACCAGGACCATAGCGCTCCACATCCCTACTATCCACGTCCCTGTCCAAACTTCACTTAAACATTGAAATTGAGCTCACATGCACCAGTTGCACTGGCAGCTCATTCCACTCTCTCACAACCCTCTGAGTGAAGAAGTTTCCCCTCATGTTCCCCTTAAGCTTTTCACCTTTCACCCTTAACTGTCAGCACCTCCAGTTGAACTCTGTCTCTTTGTGTGTTTCCCCCTAGCCGTCAGTCTGTGGTTTTGTATTCCATGTGCTCCTGTCCCTGCTCCTGCTCTACTCCGGCCCCTGTATCACTGAGTACTCCGTCTCTCGTCTGTTTCTCATTATTACCTGTATCGCTGCCACCTGTGTCTCATTGTGTTCCACCTATCATCTGCCTCTCTGTTTATTGCTCAGTGTATTTCAGTCCTGTGTTTTCACCTATTTGTTGACAGATAGTGCCAGTGTTTTTTCCTGAGTCTTTCCAGCATTCATACCTGTACAGTCATACAGACAGTCTGAATATCGATTCTGCCTGATTCCCAATTCTGGTTTTTGGATTTCTCTGGATGTTTTGATCTCTGCCTGAACTTTGATGCTGACTTTATTTGTACTGGGTCTGTGATTGGATCCCTGCTCCAGTACCCTGACACTTAACCCATGATATCTGGTTGTAGTCCCTCCCAACCTCAGTGCAAAAAGCCTGCTTGCATTTACCCTCTCTATACCCCTCGTAATTTTGTGTACCTCTATCAAATCTCCACTCAATCTTCTACATTCTAAAGAATACAGTCCTAACCTATCTGATCTTTCCTTATCACTCAAGTCCTCCAGACCTGGCAACATCTGGAGAAGAAGAATCTCCGAGTTGTATACTGCATATATACTTTGATAACAAGTGAACCTTTGAACCTCTAAGTACTAATTTCAGATCCTGAAATGTATAATTTTGAGTATAGTAAAATTCCCCAAACTCAAGTGGCATTAACTGCCATTAGCAAGGTCTAGTCACATAAGGTGTGAGGGAAGTTAATATGCCAACATTCCAAACAGAGAAACCATAAACCATATATCTTAAGTCCATTCAAGACATGACAGGGGGCTTTGTTTTAGCAGCCATTGACCCAGGCGTGCAGAAACTCTGAATCAGGTTTAATATCACTGGGATATGTTGTAAAATTTATTAACTTAGTGGCAGCAATACAATGCAATACATGAAAATATAGAAATAATGTAAATCAATTACAGTAAGTATATAAAGGTTCATTAAGTAGTTAAATTAAAATAGTGCACTATCTCTATAGTGAGTGAGTCCTTTCATAGATAAGGAGACCAAAATTGTGAACAATACTAGAGGGGTTATCTCACCAAGGACCTATACAACTGTGATAAGACTTCCTGACTCACAAACTATTCAAAATAAATGAAACAGAAATATTCAGCAGGTCAAACTACATCTGTGGAAAGGAAAATTTCAAGTTGAAAAGATGTTATCAGAACAGGGAAATAGCTCTCCTTCCCAGTTCTGACAAAGAGGCTTCAATCTGAAATATTGACTCTGTTTCTCTTCCCAAAGATGTATCAGATCTGATGAGTATTTCCAGTATTTTCTGTTTCATGTCAGATTTCCAGCATCCTTACTTTAATTTAGATTTTTGTCTCAAGTTAAAGTCATCTTGCAATTGAGCTGCTTATGGTTGACCTTTACATCTCCAAGAAAGCAGTTACAGATGAAACATTTTGGAGAAGTAGGTCAAGGAAATTAGTAATAAGCAAGCATGAAATTGAAATACAAGAGTAATTAGCTAACATTATTATTACTATATGTTTTCTTGTCTTCCCCTGAGTATATTTAGATTTAATTCATAAAGATTTACTTGCAGGGTTTGTGTTATACAGATTGTACTGAAGACGGCATGGATGGAAGAACACAAAGCTGCAATTGAATTAATCCATGCATCATTCCTCTGTGGCTATGTTTGAATTTGGCTGTGGCAGGGAGATGATCTTACTTGAATATGGTGACTTCAACAACCCACATTTACATAGGTAGATGGGTGGAAGGAAAAATGATATGGGTAGCCGTAGGGTTCACATAGAATGGTGGGTAAATTTTACAACTATACCATTTGGAATTTGTCTTCGGATAACTGGATTACATCTGTTTTAAAGCCAAAACTGATCTAGGTATTTGCTTATGTTGATATTGGATCTTCTACTAAATCTTGACATTCAAGAGTTGAGTGGAAATAATGGAGTAAGCAATGAAGTGCAATAATGAGACCGACAGCCCAATAGTTTACCAATGAAGCCTGTTGTTATTAATCTGAGAAGTTAGTCCATTTTTTCTATAAGGAGCACTATGCTTGACATCCATCTTCTTAATGATGAGTCCTGTATTAAAACAGCTGAGCATATAGCTGTTAAAGTCTTGTAGCTGCTATCATGGAGGAGAATGGTTTTTCTGTTGTTCTTCTTTGTGGTGTGAATATCGAGAATGATGTCAGTATAAGGTCCCCATCTGTGCTTTGGATTGTCAGGATTGGTGGTGCCATTGATAAATAAATGGAGAAGTTATCACCACAAAGGGAATCCCTGGAAAGCACAAAGCCAAATGACATCAAGGTCTGCCTTCACAGCCTGAAACACCATGTCTTTCTGGATATGGGCACACTTAGCAACAGCCTCTTGTCATTACCTCCAACATGCTGCTCCTACTAACCTTAATTTTGGGAGAATGCAGAAAGACCTGTATAAGGGCTATGCTCAGAAGTATATGAAGACATTTAAATCTGACTGCTTTTGGAAATACATTAAACATAGAAGCTTACGTCTGAGTGGTCAGGATTTGTGAAGACAATAGAAAAGTTTACTATTGCGCATACAGCTATTTCAACTAAACTAAGAAATTGCAATGTTAAGCAGGACGTTGTGGGCAAAGAACTGTAAATGTCTGATTGTATATATCCTTGAGTCTTTTCTTATATCTGTCCAATCTAATCTTCAATTTTGATATTGATTTTACCCCAACACCTAATGCTTAGCTTGTTTTAGTTTCTTAATACTATAATTTGCTGAGACGAATCTGTCTAACTACTACTATACCAATGTCATCCCATATTAACATCCTCCTCTCCTTGTTTTCTTTATCTGTCCTTCCGAAACATCAGTGAATATTTACTTCCCAATTCAGGGAATATTTTGCAAACAATTTGGTCAATGTGCAGCATGTTTCTGTAAAGTAATAATGAAAATTGAGTATTTTAATAATGAAAATTTGGAGATAGAGATCTTAATGGCATGGTGTCATGACTTCAACTGTTCTCAAAACAAAAGAGCTGGCCATTGACTTCAGAAAGGGGATGGTGTGCATGCTCCTATTTTTATACTGGCTTTGGAGGGCGCACTGCCCTAGAGTCCTCTGCACTAGAGGAGGTTCACCAGTTTCATTCCAGGGATGAAGGGGTTAACCTATGAGATTGAGTCACCTGGGACTATACTCTCTGGAATTCAGAAGAATGAGAGGGAATCTTATAGAAAAATACAAAATTTTGAAAGGGATAGATAAGATAGAAATAGGAAAGTTGTTTCCATTGGAAGGTGAGACTAGAACTAGGGAACATTGCCTCAGGATTCAGGTTGAGAAGATTTAGGACGGAGATGAGAAGAAACTGTTCTTCCCAGAGAGTGGTGAATCTGTGGAATTCTCCACCCAAGGAAGCAGTTGACACTTCTTCATTAAATATATTTAAGATACAGTTAGATAGATTTTTACTCAGTAGGGGAATTAAGGGTTATAGGGAAAAGGCAGGTAGATGGAGCTGAGTTTATGGACAGATCAGCCATGATCTTATTGAATGGCAGAGCAGGCTTAATGGGCTGGATGGACTACTTCTGCTCCTATTTCTTATGTTTTTATATCAATGGTACTGATGTTGACAAGATTGAGAGCTTCAAGTTCCTAGGACTGAACGTCTTCTGGTCCATACACAATGTTACAGCCAAGAAAACTCACCAGTCGCTTTGTATTCTCAAGAGGCTCAAGAAATTTGGCATATTCCCTTTGAACCTCTCCAATCTTTATTGATGCACCAAATGAGGGAGGTCTGGAGTGGGATGAGGACCATCACTAGGTTCTGGCAAACTAGCAACAGAGGAGCTGAAGGCAGTGTGGACAGGGCCAATGAACTTAACCTGTTCTTCAACAGATCTGACACTTTGGCCCTTGCCCATACCCCACATGATTCATCTGATGTCGGCCCCCAACCAACACATTCTCCACTCTCCCCTCCTACCCCTCCTCACAGCCCCCCACCCTGCTCTCATGACCACACCCCTCCCCCACCTGAAACCACCACAGTGGGCTTCACAGCTGAACAGGTGGGAAGACAGCTGAAACGCCTCTACCCAAGCAAGGCCACAGGCCCGGATAGTGTCAGCCCCAGGATGCTCAAAACCTGTTCCCCCCAGCTATGGGGAGTACTTCACCATGTCTTCAACCTGAGCCTAAGTCTCCAGAGGGTTCCTGTGCTGTGGAAGACATCCTGCCTCATCCCTGTACCGAAGACGCCATGCCCCAGTGGCTCCAATGACTGCAGACCTCCCATATCATGAAGACCCTGGAGAGACTTGTTCTGGAGCAGCTCCAGCCTATGGTTAGGCCACACTTAGACACCCTCCAGTTCGCCTACCAGCCCCGACTAGGAGTTGAGGATATCACCTGCTGAACTGTGTCTACGCCCACCTGGACAAGCCAGCAAGCACTGTGAGGGTCATGTTTTTTGACTTCTCCAGTGCGTTCAACACCATCCGCCCTGCTCTGCTGGGTGAGAAGCTGACAGTGATGCAGGTGGATGCTTCCCTGGTGTCATGGATGGTATCATGAATTATTGATTACCTGACTGGCAGACCACAGTACGTGCGCTTGAAACACTATATGTTAGACAGAGCACTGGGGCTTCACAGGGGACTGTCCTGTCTCCCTTTCTCTTCACCATCTACACATTGGACTTCAACTACTGCACAGAGTCTTGCCATCTTCAGAAGTTTTCTGATGACTCTGCCATAGTTGGATGCATCAGCAAGGGAGATGAGGTGAAGTACGGGGCTACGGTGAGAAACTTTGTCACATGGTGTGAGCAGAATCATCTGCAGCTTAATGTGAAAAAGACTAAGGAGCTGGTGGTGGACCTGAGGAGGGCTAAGACACCGGTGACCCCTGTTTCCATCCAAGGGGTCAGTGTGGACACGGTGGAGGATTACAAATACCTGGGGTTACGAATTGACAATAAACTGGACTTGTCAAAGAACACTGAGGCTGTCTACAAGAAGGGTCAGAGCCGTCTCTACTTCCTGACGAGACTGAGGTCCTTTAACATCTGCCAGACGATGCTGAGGATGTTCTATGAGGCTGTGGTGGCCAGTGCTATCATGTTTCCTGTTGTGTGCTGCGGCAGCAGGCTGAGGATAGCAGACACCAACAGAATCAACAAACTCATTCGTAAAGTCAGTGATGTTGTGGGGGTGGAACTGGACTCTCTAGCAGTTGTGTCTGAAAAGAGGATGCTGTCCAAGTTGCATGCCATCTTGGACAATGTCTCCCATCCACTCCATAAAGTACTGGTTAGGCACAGGAGTACATTCAGCCAGAGACTCATTCCACTGAGATGTAACACTGAGCGTCATAAGAAGTCATTCCTGCCTGTGGCCATCAAACTTTACAACTCCTCCCTCAGAGTGTCAGACAGCCTGAGCCAATAGGCTGGTCTTGGCCTTATTTCCAATTGGCATAATTTACTTTAGCATCTGCAGTTGCTGGAAATCCAAGCAACACACAACATGCTGGAGGAACTCAGTAGGCAACATCTATGGAAAAGAGTAAAGTCTTCATCAGGGGTCTCAGCCTGAAATATCAACTGTTTACTCTTTTCCATAGATGTGCCTGGCCTGCTGAGTCCCTCCAGTACTTTGTGTGCTATTTGTATGTATTGTGGCTTGGTATAACAATTGCTTTGCCTGTGGCCACAAGAAACTGCAGAGTTGTAGCACATCATAGAAACCAACCTCGCTTCCATGGACTCTCTCTCTATACTTCCTGCTGCCTTGCTAAAGCAGCAGACAAAATGTAATACTCCAGCCAGCCACCCGTACTCTCTTTTCTCTACCTGCCATCAGATAAACAATACAAAAGCCTGAGGATATGTGCCATTAGGCTGAAGGATATCTCTATCCCGCTGTTATCAAACAGTTTCATAGATGGACTCTTGAGTTCGCAATCTACCTCATTACGGCTTTAAACCTTGTTGTCTGCCTGCACTGCAGTTTCTTTGTAACACTTTATTCTGCACTTCGTGACTGTTTAACCTTGTACTACCTCAATACTCTTGTAATGAATTAATCTATGAACAGTATGCAAGACAAGTTTTTCACCGCTCCTTGGTACATGTGACAATAAACCAATTTGCCAATGTAATGGCAATGAAGTCATTAACCTGACTTTTCTCTGAGGCTGCTAAGCCAGTTAAAACTATTCAGTAGACTAGTAACTTCTTCCCTCATTCCCCTACTTTGGCAGTGATATTGGTCTAGTGGGGTCTTACTCCCACCTTTGGCTGTAAACCCTGAGAAACTATCACAATCAATGTGATTCAAGAATGAAAAATTGCTACTGAGCAAGGACTCAAGAGACCTTTAAACTAACTGCTTAAACCTTCTAGTCAGCCTTGGAACTGGAACTAAGGAAATAGCACCCATGCTGTTTCTGCCATTCTTTCAAATTCAATAGAGGATATGTGAACAATGGCAGCATCCCCTCTCGGACCACCACGCCAGGATTGGGGCTCCAACTTCATTTAATTGGCTCTGTTCACACTATGCTTGTGAAACTGGAACTCTATCCTGAGCAATGTCACAGGAATATCTTACCAGACAGACAGAGGAAAAGGTTCAATGTTGTGTTCAAAGCCTCCTTGATACACTGCTCCAGGAAACTTCTGGTCCATCAGCTCATACATAGAGAGTTTGGGATAGCACTGAGGTGTTTGAGTCTATGGTTTTTAATGTAATTGAAAGAAGCCCAACACTATGTCAGAAACTACCCACCTTTACACAGGTGCTATTTATGTTTTCACAGGGCCTTAAATCACTGATGATTCTACAGAAGTCCTGACTAGAGATTTTTTTGTAGGTAACATAAAAACCTAAAGTTCCCTTTTTTGTGGTGAAAATATCTTGAGATTAGTAATTTTAGTAACAGATGCTTTAGAATACTCTTCCAATTCCCTATTATCTATGCAATGGAATATAGATAGAATGAATGATTGACAAATATGAAGTTCAACTTGGCAAAGTATAACATAATGCATTTTGATAAGAGGAATCAAGGGTTGGAGTTTGGAAATAGGGAAGTTGTGCTACAATTGTGTAGGTGTTTGTGGGACTACATCTGGAGTACCACATACAGTTTTGGTCCCTTTACCTCAGAAAAGATACAGCAGCATTGGAGGCAGACCAAAAGAGATTCATAGAACTAATTCCTGAGATGAGAGGATTGTTCCATCAAGAGAAGGTAAACAAGCTAGATCTGCATTCTTTAGAAGTTGAAGAACTAAGGAGTGACTTATTGAAACACAAAAGATCTTAAAGGGGGCTAGACAGGGTAGATGTTGTGTTGTTTTTAATTGTGCCTGGAACAAGGGGACATAATTCAATTTGGGAGGGTGTGGTAGTTTAAAACTGAGCTATCCCACAGAAGGTAGAGAATCTCTAAATTTCTCTGCACTGAAATTTTTAGCTGTGTGATAGAATTTAAAATTATACAAAATTGGGTTTTTTCCTTTTATATTCCAGGAGATAAAATACAATTTTGATAGTTAGAACCAGAGTTGTGGAGGCTAAATTATTCTAAATAGTTATAGGGGATGTGGATGAGCTCAGGGAATTGAAGTTTATGGAAATCTGGTGCAGACAATAGACCGACCTGAAGCTGATCGGGTATGATCATATTGAATACTGGGGTAGGCTGGAGGAGTTGAATGGTCCACCTACTCCCATTTCCTTCTATCTTCATGTTATTGATATGGGCTGAAGCTTGCCTATACTCATGACAGTCTCAGGGATCAATCCCATGAGATACTACTTCCCTGACCGCAGTCTCTTTCTCGCTAATTGAAAATTACTAATGAAAGACCAATTAATACTTTTTCTGATTGCACTCTCTCCATGGCTGAGAAATTTTACTTTTATGGTAAAACTTCATGACCATAAAACAGTAGAAAATGCAACTTTCCCTTTGATTTAATATTAGTTTCACACAGTCTCTGTCCTATTGGCTTAAGCAAACCAGCTTCCAGTGCTTCACTTCTCTTTTCCTGTCCTGTTGCCTGTGTCATCTGTGATTGATTCTGCAAAATTTAACATTCTGAATTGATCAAATACATTCCAGGTGAACAGATACAAATTCAGAAGTTACAATGGGATACTTGACTCAAGTAATATTTCAGGTTTGAGAATGACTCAGTGGGATTACAATCAGAATAATTTTAGATGAGGATACGAAAACTTCTTGAACTTCCCAGCTTTTATTTTCTGCTTTTGAAACAGAAAAAAAATGTAAGCAAACATCACCTGCATGCCAGTGTTTCTAATAGTTTCTTAGCATGGAAATCCAGCACAAGAAGCTTGTTTTAGAACAGCATTGTGAACATTGGCTCTGGTGGGAGGTCAGATCTATGACTCTTGCTCCCTCTTTCTCTCTCACACCGCAATGTAGCTGTTATGTTTTCAAAATTGTTTCCAACACAGAACTGGGTTCTTTCAGGACATGAATGAAAGCTACAGCTTTTTGTCACTTCCAGAATTGTGCACATAAATATTCTCTAGGCATATAGACCCTGCACAGCACTGTTACTGTAGGTAGAGTCAAGCGAACCTCCCACGGGTCTTCCTATAATATCTGCCTGCTCCTACTAAATCTGGAAGAATCTGTGGTTTCCTCAATGGCCTCAAACAGAGCATAGAACAGTACTGCACAGGAACAGGTCCTTTGGCCCACAATGTTACGCCAAACCAGATAAAAAATAAATCAAAACACCCAAAAACTAATTACTCCAACCTACGCAATGTCCATATCCTCCATCTTCCTCATTCATATCTCCATCTCAACATCTCTTAAGAGCCTCTAACGTATCTAACTCTACCACCATATCAGGCATCCATCGCTCTCTGAGTGAAAAACTTACCCCTCACATCCCCTTTGAAACTATCCCCTCTCACCTTCAATGCATGGTCTCTGGTATCAGACATTTCTCCCTGTCTAATCTGTCTATGCCTCTCATAATCTTATAAACCTCAACCTCTCAACCTCAACCTCTCCTCAGCCTTTGCCACTCAAAAGAAAACAACCGAAGTTTAACCAGCCTCTAATGAGAGCACATGTCCTCTGAACCAGGAAACATCCTGGTAAACCTCTTCTGCACCCTCTTTGAAGCCTCAACATCCTTCCTATAGTGGGGCGAGCAGAACTACATGCAATACTCCAGATGCACCCTAAACAGAGTTTTATAAAATTGCAACATAACCTTTTGACATTTGAATTCAATACCTCAACTAATAAAAGCAAGCATTTCATAAGGCTTCTTAACCACCTTATCAAACTATGTAGCCACTTTCAAGGAGCTATGAACTTCAATCCCAAGATTTCTCTGTTCAGTAACACTGTTAAGGATCTTGCCCTTAACAGTGTACTGTCTCCTCGCATTTGCCCTACCAAGGTGCAACACCTCACACTTATCTTGGCTAAACTCGAAATGCCATTCCTCTGCCAAAATCTGCGACTGATCTATATAGTGCTGTGCAGTATTCTTTACCAGCTTTCTATACTATCCACAACTCCTCCAATCTTGGTATCATCTGCAAACTTAGGTGTTTGCAGTAACACCTATCTGTTAGAATGATTTTTGTGTTTAGGACATATACATTTAACAACTGACTTTAGCTACCAGTCTTCACATCTGAAAATATATTGTGCATTAATTTGGAGTGCAGCTTTGAACAATGGGTTCCTAAGAGCTGTGAATCCCAGTTCAGACAATACTGATTAAAATTCATTTGAATGTCTGAGGTGTGGATGTGAACCAGGAGGTGTGAAGGTTACTTTGTAAGTATGGAATTGTCCTTTGATGATTGGCACATAAAATATCGAGCCCCACATTGTGCCAGTGAGACCTTTTGACTGAAAGCATCTCCATATGATGCCTGCTGTATCTTGTTTTGTCAAATAAAAAAACTGCTTTGAATCTACCAGTAATTTTCTCCAGTGACTTCATTCACGCAACAACACCATCTACATTTTCATCCAGGTCATTTATGTCATTACAAACTGCAGAGGTCCCAGCACAGATCTCTGCGAAACACCGCTAATTTCAGACCTCCAGCTTGAAAAAGTCCATTTGACCACTACCCTCTGTCTTCTATGCACAATCCATTCTGAATCCAAATAGCTAATTCATTACAGACCCCATGCATCTTAATCTTCTGCATGAGGGACTTTGTCAAACACTTTACTAAAATCTATGTAGATAACATCCACCATCTTACCTTCATCAACCTCCCTCATCACCTTGTCAAAAAAACTCAATCAAGTTGGTAAAACACAACCTACCCAGCACAAAGCCTTGCTGACTCTCCCTAATAATGCTGTGGGTTTCCAAATGTTCATATATCCTATCCCTAAGAATTTTCTCCAGCAATTTCCTTACAACTGACATGAGACTCACCAGTCTATAGTTCCCAGGATTTTCCTTTGTTCCCTTCTTAAATAGAGGTACAACATTAGCCACTTGCCAGTCCTCTGGAATTTCGCCCGTGCCTAGAGGACATGAAGATACTAGTCAAGGACTCAACAGTCTCATCTCTTGCCTCCTGATGGGTAAATCCTATCAGGTTCTAGGGACTTATCCACCTTAACACTCTTTAGAAGGCCCAAGACTTACTCCTCTTTGACCTCTAAATGCCCTAACATATTTATACACTCAGCACTGATCTCCTGGTCCTCCATATCCTTTTCCTTGATAAACAATGAAGCAAAGTATTCATTAAGTACCTCACTCACATTCTCCACATCCAAGCAAATGTCTCTCTGCCCCCCTTATCCTTGAGTAGTCTCACCTTCTCTTGGGTTTTACTCTTGATGTATGTATTGAATGCCTTGGGAGTCACCTTAATCCTTCTTGCCAAGGACTTTTCATGGTCCTTCCTGGCATTCTTAATTCCCTCCTTTAGTTCTTTTCTGGCTTCTTTATAATCCTCATGTGCTTTGCTTGAGCCTAACTTCTGCTTTTACATGCTTTTCCATTTTCTTTTTGACTAAATTCATCACCTCTCTGGACGTTTAAGGTTCTCTTATCTTTCCATCCCCATTCTTCCTTCTAACAAGAACAGATCTTTTCTGTACTCTGTGCAATTAATCTTTAAACACCCTCCACAAAAATGAACTTGCCAGAAAAAAAGGTGTTCCCAATTAAAGCTTCATAGTTCAATAAGACCGTAAGATATAGGAGCAGAATTAGACCATTTGGCCCATTGAGTCTGCTCTGCCATTCAATCATGGCTGATCTTTTTTTCTTCCTCCTCAACCCCATTTACTAGCCTTCTCCCTGTAACCTTTGATGCCATGTCCAATCAAGAACCTATCAATCTCTGCCTTAAATACACCCAACGACCTGGCCTCCATAACTGCATGTGGCAACAAATTCCACAAATTTAGCACCTGGCTAAGGAAATTTCTCAGCATCTCTGTTTTGAATGGATGCCCCTCTAGCCTGAGGTTGTGCCTTCTTGTCCTAGACTCTCCCACCATGGGAAACATCCTTTCCACATCTACTCTCTCTAGTACTTTCAACATTCAAAAGGATTCAATGAGATCCCCCCATTCCTCTAAATTCCAGCAAGTATAGGTCCAGACCCGTCAAACGTTCCTCATATGTTAATCCTTTCATTTCTGAAACCATCCTAATGAACCTCCTCTGTACCCTCTCCAATGCCCATACATCTTTTCTAAGGTGAGGAGCACAAAACTGTTCACAATGCTCAAGGTGAGGCCTCACAAGTGCCTTATTAAGCCTCAGCATCACATCCTTGCTCTTATATTCTAGACCTCTTGAAATGAATGGTAACATAGCATTTGCCTTCCTCACCACTGTCTCGTAATTTATTTTTTATTGAAGTTCATCAAACAAACATTTCCATAAATGTATTTCAGACATTGTACATATATATCATATAATCATATATATCACAAAATTTCCACAAAGTATTTATCTGGGGTATACACTTATAGAAAAGAGTAGAAAGAAAGAACAAGCAAAAGGAAAGAACTATGTACAAGTAGGGAGTGATCTTTTTTTTTACGACAGATTCATTGATTTGTGAGAATAAATCAGGCCTATGAGGCATTATGTAGTTAAACCATTTTTCCCAGTATGAATCAAATTGTTCCAGCTTATGAATAACAGATGCTGTTATCTTCTCCATTTTGTAAATATCCATTGTAATTTCCATCCATGTATTTAAAGTTGGGCTTTCCTGTGATAACCATTTCCTAGTAAGAGTCTTTTTACCAGCCACCAACAGTATATTCATTAACTATTTATCTCTTTTCAACCATTCTTGAGGTATATATCCAAAATATATGGTCTTACTCTCCATGGGTATTGTAGGGCATTGTGTATCCCCCTCCAATAGTTTTTGATAACTGGGCAGTCCCAAAAAATATGATAATGATTTGCATTTTGATTTCCACAATTTCTCCAGCAAAAAGGGTTACTATCATAATAGGATTTCTGAGAGGGTGTAATAAAATATCTTATCAAGTTTTTCCACCCAAACTCCTCCATTTCTGTGAATTGGTACACTTCCATTGATATCTCCACATTGTTGTCCATTCTTCCTCAGATCCCTCCTTCCTTCTCCCATTTTGTTTTAATGTATGAAGTCGAATGGGTTTTAAGATTTGACAACACCTTATACATGCTTGAAATGATTCTACTACCATTATCTGAATTATATGCTTTTCTAAAGAGCTCTATCAAGCATGTATTTCCCTTGGTTACATTCTTAGGCATCTTATTAACATATTGTCGCATCTGTAAATACCGATAAAAATCTTGTTTTTCTAATAAGTGTTTCTCTTTAAGCATTTCAAAACTGAACAGTGGTCCTTCTTTCATTATGTTGCAAAGAACTGTTATTCCTTTAGCTGTCCAGTCCTTAAATCTAGCATCCAAGTTATTTGGTGTAAAATCCGAGTCATATGCACACCATTTATGAATTGCAATATCTCCCTCTAGATTATATTCTTTTATAGTATTTTTCCATATTTTAAGAGTCAATTTCACTCATGGGTTATCAGTAGTATTTATGTACCTTTGCAGGTTGTTATCAGCCAAAGTTGCTTGTATGGGGATGGGAAGTACCTGCTCCTCAATGTTTTTCCATTGAGCGTCATATGATGGGTTGCACCAACATATCACAGCTCTCAACTGTACTGCAAAATAATAATCTCTAAGAGAAGGTAGGCCCCATCCCCCCCTTTTCCTTTGCTAATTGCAAAGTTTTGAGACAAACTCTAGGCCTTTTACCCTAACAAATATACCTTGATAACATCTTGTTCCATTCATTGAATTGATTTTGATTAATCTCTATTGGTAGGGTCTGAAAGAGATATAACAGTCTGGGTAGTATATTCATTTTAATAGACTCAATCCTTGAACTCAGACTGAAAAAAGGAATCAGGCTCCATCTTGCCACATCTTCCTTAATTTTTTTATATAGAGGCTGATAATTACATTCTGATAATTTTGCCAAATCATTTGGCATAATGATGCCCAAATATTTGAAAGACTCTGTGTGCCATGCCCAGGGGTATCAACTTTCAATTTCTCTTGGTGGGCTATAGTAATATGAAAGTAATTGGATTTTATCTATGTTGATCTTGTATCCTGATAATTGACCATATTGTTCAAAGGCTTGCATCAATTTAGGTAATTGGTTGCCCTAGGTAGATCAAAATGTCATCTGCATAACAAGCCAATTTACACTCTGTCCCTTTAATAGTAATTCCCCTGATACTTTGTCTGATGTATTGAGCTAATGGTTCCAGATATAGCGCGAAGAGTAGTGGTGACCATGCACAACCCTGTCTCGTGCCTCTTTCTAGGGTAATACTATTTGATAAATATCCATTGATTTTAATCCTAGCAGCAGGATTGTCATATAGTGTCTGTATAGTTTTAATAATTGTGTCTGGAAACCAAATCTATGTAAAACTCTGTAAAGAAAATACCAATTAACCGAAGCAAATGCTTTTTCAGCATCCACGCTTATCACTGTTGCTTTGATTTTATTTTTTTGTATATGATCCATTATGTGAAGTATCCTTCGTATATTGTCTTGTGTCTGGCATTGTTGTATAAAACCTGTCTGATCATTACGTATCAGTATGGGTAGAAACTCCTCTAATCGTTTGGCCATGATGGAGGTAATTAACCTATAATCTACATTAAGAACGGATATTGGTCTAAATGACCTGCATTCCGTTTTAACCTTGCCTTCTTTCGGTATAGCTGAGATTATCACTTCCTTCCAACTGGGTGGCATTTGTGCCTTTTTTAGAGCCCAGTTCAGTGTGGGGAGTAAAACAGAAATTAACTCATTTTTAAATTCTTTGTAACACTCTGCCGTATACCCATCTGATCCTGGCAACTTGCTTAATTTAAGCCTACTAATTGCAGATTTTAATTCAACTTCAGTTATGTCAGCAGTCATCCTTCTATTTTGTTCTTCACTTAAAGTGGGTAACTCTAGAGAATTCAAGAAGGTGTCATTTTGGGTTATGCTTCCCCCTGGAACTTTGGAATACAGAGTTTTGTAAAACACTTCAAAAGCTTCTTGAATTTCACTTAGCTTATTTTTTATCATTTTCGTTCTTGGGTTCCTAATTCTATGAATTGTATTTTCTGCTATCTTTTTTTTCAGTTTCCACACTAGTATTTTCATAGATCTCGATCCACTTTCATAATGTCTCTATTTCAGAAACATTAAGTTTTTCCTGATTTCTTGCATAGCCAAATTATTTATTTCATTCCTAATTCTTATAATTTCTCCTAGTATCCTGTGCCAAATTCAATTTGTGTTTTTTCTCTAGTTCCTTCAGCCTATTTTGTAATTCCTCTAATGTTTTATTCATTTTTTTCTTAAATGACTATAATATAATATAATCACTATAATTTTCCCTCTTAAGACCGCCTTCAGAGTATCCCATAAAATGGGAGGTGAAACCTCTCCATTATCATTAAATTCTAAGTAGAGACCAATTTCTTTTTTAATTTCTTCCTTAAAGTACGGATCATTGAGTAGACTTGAATTTAGTTTCCAAATAGTATTCTTTGGATGTAGGTCAAAATCAGCAGATAAATATATAAGTGCATGGTCACTTACATCTATTGTCCCAATTCCACAGGTGTTTATTTTGTCTTTGTCTTTTACAAATGTTATGAAATAGTCTATTCTTGTATACACAGAATGTGGAGCAGAATAATGAGTGTAATCCCTTCTGTCAGGGAAAAGGTTCCTCCATATATCAATTAAACCAACATCCTCAAAAAGTGTATTAACTTTCTTATGTAATGGTTTTGTTTCATAGGTTTTTCTATTGGAAGAGTCTAAGTTTGGTTGTAATTGTAAATTTAACTCTCCCCACATATTAGGAGATCTTCTGTTTCCGTTAGCATATCAGTAATTTTCTGAAAGAACCCAATATCACTTCCTGGGGATGCGTATATATTCAATAGAGTAACTGAATTGCCATCTATATTCCCCCTTACCAGAATATATCTGTCTTCTTTATATCCCATTTCGAATGTGTTTTTTTTCAAAATTTAGCTTACTTGAGATAAGAATAGCAACTCCTCTCCAATGTCCTGATTTATATGAGGAGAAAAACAGATTAGTGAAGCCCATTCTCTTTAGTTTTTTATGCTCATTATCACTTAAATGAGTTTCCTGTAAATATACTACATGGGCTTGTTCTTTTTTCATTTTGGATAAAATTCTCTTACGCTTGATTGGATTTAATAGCCCATTTACATTAAAAGAAATGAATTTTACCTTGTCCTTAGCCATCTGTATTTATCTGTCAATGTATCATTGAAATTAGAATAAAACTTAATCGATCTCCTCCCTGAACAAATAAGAACCAAGAAACTCAAATAATAACAAAAATGGCAATCAATGTGTGATTCCAAGGCTGAGGTCTCTAGTAAATGACCCTGCGTTGAGCTAGAGGAAATGTCCAGCTGTGGGGGATAACCCCTCCTATTTGTGATTTGAGGGCTCCCATTGCAGTATTCATAAAAGTCAGTGAACAAATCATTGTTGGTAAAATCTCAGGTGGTGACAAGAGGGCATATAGATATGCCAACTAGTGGAGTGGTACCACAGCAACAACCTGGCACTCAATGTCAGTAAGACGAAAGAGCTGATTGTGGACTTCAGGAAGGGTAAGACGAAGAAACCAATTCTCATGGAGGGACCAGAAGTGGAGAGAGTGAGCAGCTCTCCTGGGTGTCAAGATCTCTGAGGATCTAACCTGGTCCCAACATATCGATGTAGTTATAAAGAAGGCATGACAGTGGCTATACTTTATTAGGAACATAGAACAGTAAAGCACAGTACAGGCCCTTCGGCCCACATTGTTGTGCCGACCCTTAAGCCCTGCCTCCCAAATAACCCCTCACCTTAAATTCTTCCATATACCTGTCTAGTAGTCTCTTAAATTTCGCTAGTGTATCTGCCTCCACCACTGACTCAGGCGGTGCATTCCATGCACCAACCACTCTCTGAGTAAAAAACTTCCCTCTAATATCCCCCTTGAACTTCCCACCCCTTACCTCAAAGCTATGTCCTCTTGTACTGAGCAGTGGTGCCCTGGGGAAGAGGCGCTGGGTATCCACTCTATCTATTCCTGTTAATATCATGTACACCTCTGTCATGTCTCCTCTCATTCTCCTTCTCTCCAAAGAGTAAAGCCCTAGCTCCCTTAATCTCTGATCATAATGCATACTCTCTAAACCAGACAGCATCCTGGGAAATATCCTCTGTACCCTTTCCAATGCTTCCACATCCTTCCTATAGCGAGGCGACCAGAACTGGACACAGTACTCCAAGTGTGTAGAGATTTGGCCGTTGGTGTGAGTACTCCAAGTTTGAAGAGATTTGGCATGTCAACCAATACACTCAAAAACTTCTATAGTTGTACCATGGAGAGCATTCTGACAGTCTGCCTCACTGTCTAGTATGGAGGGGCTACTGCACAGGATTGAAAGAAGCTGCAGAAGGTTGTATATCTGGTCACCTCCATCTTGGGTACTGGCCTACGAAGTACCCAAGACATCTTCAGGGAGCGACGTCTCAGAAAGGAAGCGTCCATTATTAAGGACCTCCAGCACCCAGGGCATGCCCTTTTCTCGCTGTTACTATCTGATAGGAGGTACAGAAGCCTGTAGGGGACATACTCAGTGATACAGCTTCTTCCCTCTGCCATCCGATTCCTTCACTTTTTTTTTTAAATATAGTGTTTCTGTTTTTGCATGTTTTTCTAAATCTATTTCATATATGCAATTGCTTTACTTGTTTATTTATTATTGTTCTGAATCTGATTTATTTTATTTACTATTTTATATATATATTTATCTGCTAGATAATGTATTGGATTGAACTGCTGCTGCTAAGTTATCAAATTTCATGTCACATGCTGGTGATAATAAACCTAATTCTGATTCTGTTTCTGATGTAATCAACAGGCATGCAATAACACATCCTGATGCCTTCCCCATCAGTCTGGGGGATTTTAACCAGGCCAACTTGATGAAGTCATTAAGTAATTATATCAACAAATCACCTGTAGTACCAGAGGAAATAACATATTGCACCACTATTACACAAAGTTCAAGATGCCCTCCGTGCTATTCCATGCCCACACTTTTGTAATTACTGGCTGTACACACTATCCTCGTTATATGCGTTCCTTGCAGTCATCGCATAATGTGAATAATTATTTAAATGGAGAAAATAGGGATGCATTTCAGAGGGCTTCCTAAGTATGTTTTATCTGTAATTTATTCACATTTTCATACCAATACGACATAAAAGCTGTACCACAAAGGCAACATTCATATTATATTTCATCAATTTAAGGTAATATTCAACATAATAAATCATAGAAAGTTAACATACTAGGGTGTACAGTACTCACCAACAGTAGCAGGTGCATTCGCTCTGGGAGATGAGTTGTTGTGGTGTCGGGATCATATCAAGCACAGCAAGGGGTGAAGGAAGAACTCTTAGAACTGCCAGCAGCAAATGATGACACTGGTTTGAAGAAAGTGGTGAGGGTAGTGTGCTTGGCAGCACTTTGTTTTTCAGCATAAGTTTGCTTGTAGGGAAGAAGGGTTGACGGAAGGACTGAAATGCTGAACCATTCTAAACTTGGGTCCATGTCCATCGCTATTTGTGCCAAGTGTTCTGACTTCCAACATTCCCTCACCATTGGTAAACTCCTGGGATTTTCAAAATTGTCTGTTGCTGGCAGCATGAGAGATAGTTCGCCATAAAAAAAAATACGCCTTGAATATGGATCACACCTTGGACAAGTGGTTGAATCAGTGATGTTGTGTTAGGCGGCAGGAAACGCACTGTTATGTAGGATGAATGCTGCCCAAATGTTTAGGATGGGCTAGCACATTGTCAAGCAACAAAAGAACTTTAAAGGCAAGATTCTGTTCCCAGCAGTAGTGTCCCAGGGCTGTGTTACCTTCAGCTGATGCCGCGCTGTTTATAATTTCCAACTTTTTTTCAAATGTTAAAGCGGTTCTCTGCCACTCGGCTGATGGCCCAGGACATGACATTGGACGCTTAGGAGGCACAGTTAAATATTTCAAGCACAAAATCACTGCACCGTAGGTAAAACCAACAAAAGTTTAAGAGAGCAAGATCGCATATCCACACCTTGCCAAAACCAATGGGGGACTGGCGAGAGTGAGACTGTGAGGTGTTCGCATGTGACTTGTATTGGCGGGAAAGCAGGGCTCCTCGCATAACTATGAGTTTTGGACACACATAAGGAGACATTGGTAGAAATAGCTTCCTCACGTAACTGTGAATCGGCATAGTCTGAATACTCATATAACAAGGATAGGGTGTACTTCTACTCCCTGTATAGGCACAGCTGGACTGGATACCAACAGTAAGGATCAAGAAGATGTGAACCAGGGAGGCACAGGAGTGCTTACAGGACTGCTTCGAATCAGTGGACAGACTGTGTTTAGGGAGTCATCTTTCAGCCTGGATGAGTCTGCCACAGTAGTCATCAACTTCATTAAAACCTGTGTGGTGAGTGTTTGCCTACAAAACCTTGCTGTACATTTCCAAAGCAAAGCTGTGAATGAACCAGGAGGTTTGTAGTATGCTGAGGGCTAGATCTGTGGCATTTAAATCTAGCAATCCATGTCTGTATAAGAAAACCAGATATGATTTGCAGAGGACTATTCTGGGAGAGGCTGGAGGTAACATCAGATGCACATCAACTCTGACAGGGTTAGATGGCCTCTACTTCCTACACAGGAAAATCCAACATCATGAATGGCAGTGATTCTTCACAACCAGATGAGCTCAATGTCTTTTATGCTTGCTTTGAAAGGGATAATATAACCACAGCAATGAGGATCCCTGCAGCATTTGATGATCCTGTTATCTTGGTCTTGGAGGCCGATGTCAGGCTGTCTTTCAGGAGGGTGAACCCTCACAAGGCACAGGGCCCAATGGAATAGCTGGTAAGGCTCTGAAAACCTGTGCCAACCAACTAGAGGAATATTCAAAGACATTTTCAATCTCTCATTGTTACAGTTGGAATTTCCCACCTGCCTCAAAAGGGCAACGACTATACTAGTGCCCAAGAGCAGTGTGAGCTGCCTCAACAACTATCCTCCAGTAGCACTCACAACTACTGTACTGAAATGCTTTGAGAGGTTGCTCTAGGTTAGAATCAACACCTGTCTCAGGAAAGACCTGGACCCACTGTAATTTGCCTATCACCACAATAGGTCTACAAAAAGTGTGATCTCAATGGTTCCATGCAGCCTTGGATCACCCGGACAACGTAAATACCTAATGTATGTTGGGATGTTGTTTATTGACCATAACTCAGCACTGAACACCATCATTCCTACAGTCCTGATCAAAAGCTACAGAACCTAGTGCTCTGTACTTCCCTCTGCAACATGACTGCCTAACTGGAAGACCACAATCATAACAGATTGGAAGTAATATTTCCACCTCACTGACAATTAACACTGGTAACAGGGATGAGACCTTAGCCCACTGCTGTACTCTCTCTACACCCATGATTGTGATGCTAGGCACAGCTCAAACAACATCTATAAATTTGCTGATAATACAACCATTGTTGGCAGAATTTCAGATGGTGACCAAAGGGCATACAAGACCGAAATATATCAGCTGGGTCCATTGTTATTTGTCATCTATATCAATGATCCGGATGATAGTGTGGTAAATTGGATCAGCAGATTTGCTGATGATACAAAGATTGGAGGTGTAGTGGACAGTGAGGAAGGTTTTCAAAGCTTGCAGAGGGATCTGGACCAGCTGGCAAAATGGGCTGAAAAATGGCAGATGGAGTTTAATACAGACAAGTGTGAGGTATTGCACTTTGGAAGGACAAACCGGGGTAGAACATACAAGGTAAATGGTAGGGCACTAAGGAATGCAGTAGAGCAGAGGGATCTAGGAATACAGATACAAAATTCCCTAAAAGTGGCGTCACAGGTAGATAGAGTAGTAAAGAGAGCTTTTGGAACATTGGCCTTTATAAATCAAAGTATTGAGTATAAGAGTTGGAATGTTAATGTGAGGTTGTATAAGGTATTGGTGAGGCCGAATTTGGAGTATTGTGTACAGTGCTGGTCACTGAATTACAGGAAGGATATTAATAAGGTTGAAAGAATGCAGAGGAGGTTTACAAGGATGTTGCCAGGACTTGACAAACTGAATTACAGAGAAAGGTTGAATAGGTTAGGACTTTATTCCCTGGAGCGTAGAAGAATGAGGGGAGACTTGATAGAAGTACAGAAAATTATGATGGGTACAGATAGAGTGAATGCAAGCAGGCTTTTTCCACTGAGGCCAGGGGAGAAAAAAAAACAGAGGACATGGGTTAAGGGTGAAGGGGGAAAAGTTGAAAGGGAACATTGGAGTGGCTACTTCACACAGTGGTGGGAGTGTGG
Organism: Hypanus sabinus; assembly: GCF_030144855.1. Taxonomy (NCBI): domain Eukaryota; kingdom Metazoa; phylum Chordata; class Chondrichthyes; order Myliobatiformes; family Dasyatidae; genus Hypanus; species Hypanus sabinus. The sequence goes on from NC_082720.1 coordinate 7,330,852, forward strand.
AATGAGCTGCCAGATGAAGTGGTAAATGCGGGTTTACTTTTAACATTTAAGAAAAACTTGGACAGGTACATGGCTGAGAGATGTATGGAGGGATACAGGTCAGGTACAGGTCAGTGGGACTAGGCAAAAAAACGGTTCAGCACAGCCAAGAAGGACCAAAAGGCCTGTTTCTGTGCTGTAACGTTCTATGGTTCTGTGTTCTATAGTGTCGCAGCAACAACCTTGAACTCAACGTCAGCAAGACTAAGAGCTAACTGCGGACTTCAGGAAGGGTAAGACGAGGGCACATACACCAATCATCATAGAGGGATCAGAAGTGCAAAGAGTGAACAGTTTCAAGTTCCTGGATGTCAAGATCTCTAAGGACCTAAACTCAGAGATTGATGCAGTTCTAAAGAAGGCAAGACAGTGGCTATATTTCATCATGAGTTCGAGGAGATTTGGCTTGTGAACTAAAACAATCAAAAACTTCTACAATGGACTGTGGGGAGTATTCTGACTGTATCACTGATTGGTATGGGGGAGGGAATCCTGTGGGGAGTGGCCACAGGGGAAATCTGCATTGACTTCTTAATCCCCTTACCTCTCCTGCTGGTCATCCATCTAATGAAGCCCTCTGAAGTCCCTAAGGGACTGCCTGTTATTCATTAAGCACAAACTTTTTCCAAACCTTTTACTTTTTACCCATCAGATCAATCAGCTCTTTACAGCTATCTCCCAGCAGATGCAGAAATAAGGAGATGGGAAGTGGAAGCCAATGCAGGCATAATGGGTTGAATGATTTCCTTCTGTGTCTTGATATGTAGTTAAGAATATACTCCTGCCATTTTCACAGTAATCCCCCCGTGTCACAACACTAGCAATCTGTGCTAAAATGCTGCATAATCACAGTTATGACATGGCAAATTGGTTGTTACTGGAAACCAGTTTGAATAAATTAAACACAAGGAAATCTGCAGATACTGGAAATTCAAGCGAATGGACAAGGGAGTCGCGTGGGGATCTCCTCCAGTACGAAGGAGATGTCTTCCTTTTTTAAACAAAGGGGCTTCCCTTCCTCCACTATGCTCTCAAACGCATCTCTCCCATTTCCCGCACATTTGCCCTCACCCCATCCGCCCGCCACCCCACTCAGGATAGGGTTCCCCTTGTCCTCACCTACCACCCCACTAGCCTCCGGGTCCAACATATAATTCTCCTTAACTTCCGCCATCTCCACCAGGATCCCACCACCAAGTACATCTTTCCCTGCCCCCACTTTCTGCTTTCCGCAGGAATCGCACCCTAGGCAACTCCCTTGTTCATTCGTTTCCCACCAATCTCCCTCCTGGCACTTATCCTTGTAAGCAGAACAAGTGTGACACCTGACCATACATTTCCTCCCTCACCACCATTCAGGCCCCCAGACTGTCCTTCCAGGTGAGGCAACACTTTACCTGTGAGTCGGTTGGTGTGGTATACTGCATCCGGTGCTCCTGGTGCGGCCTTCTATATATTGGTGAGACCCGACGCGGACTGGGAGACCGTTTCGCTGAACACCTACGCTCGGTCCACCAGAGAAAGCAGGATCTCCCAGTTGCCACACATTTTAATTCCACGTCCCATTCCCATTCTGATATGTCTATACATGGCCTCCTCTACTGTCAAGATGAAGCCACACTCAGGTTGGAGGAACAACACCTTATATACCGTTTGGGTAGCCTCCAACCCCATGGCATGAATATTGACTTCTCTAACTTCCGTTAATGCCCCTCCTCCCCTTCAACCCCATCTCTAATTTATTTATTTCCCCCTTTTTTCTCTCTCTCTTTGCCCATCACTCTGCCTGTTCTCCATCTCCCTCTGGCGCTCCCCTCCCCCGTTCTTTCTCCCTGGGCCTCCCGTCCCATGATCCTTTCCCATCTCCAGCTCTGCATCCCTTTTGCCATTGCACTTTTGGCATTGTGGATAATGAAGTAGGTTTTCAAAGCTTGCAGAGAGATTGAGGCCAGTTAGAAGAGTGGGCTGAGTGATGGCAGATGGAGTTTAATGCTGATAAGTGTGAGGTGCTACATTTTGGTAGGAATAATCCAAATAGGGCACACATGGTAAATGGTAGGGCATTGAAGAATGCAGTAGAACAGAGTGATCTAGGAATAATGGTGCATAGTTCCCTGAAGGTGGAATCTCATGTAGATAGGGTGGTGAAGAAAGCTTTTGATATGCTGGCCTTTATAAATCAGAGCATTGAGTATAGGAGTTGGGATGTAATGTTAAAATTGTACAAGGCATTAGCAAGGCCAAATTTAGAGTATTGTGTACAATTCTGGTCACTGAATTACAGGAAAGATGTCAACAAAATAGAGAGAGTACAGAGAAGATTTACTAGAATGTTACCTGGGTTTAGGCACCTAAGTTACAGAGAAAGGTTGAACAAGTTAGGTCTTTATTCTTTGGAGCATAGAAGGTTGAGGGGGGACTTAATAGAGGTAATTAAAATTATGAGGGGGATAGATAGAGTTGAAGTGGCTTTTTCCATTGAGAGTAGGGGAGATTCAAACAAGAGGACATGAGTTGAGAGTTAGGGGGCAGAAGTTCAGGGGTAACACGAGGGGGAATTTCTTTACTCAGAGTGTGGCAGCTGTGTGGAACGAGCTTCCAGTAGAAGTGGTAGAGGCAGGTTCGATATTGTCATTTAAAAAAATATTGGATAGGTATATGGACATGAAGGGAATGGAGGGTTATGGGCTGAGTGCAGGTCGGTGGGACTAGGTGAGAGTAAGCGTTCAGCACGGACTAGAAGGGCCGAGATGGCCTGTTTCTGTGCTGTAATTGTTATATGGTTATAAGAGAAGAAGTGCCCAAGAAGAAGTGGAAGAAGATGTCTACAGCACTGCAGCAGCCAGCAAATCCATCACCATCCATTGCAAAATAAAAGCATTTGGACAATAATCTTTAATGCAGAACATCCACCACAGTTCAGTTGCATTTTGGAGATATGAGGAATAAGATATTTGCACTTAGTTCTACAAAGGATAACTAGTGTGGGTGGACTACAACAGAACAAGAGTTGCCATGTAACACTAATTTTAATGGAAATAGGATCTGGAATGACATTTGATGGAGACAGATGGAGCCACACCAATCTGAGGTTTTCACATAAGAGGCTCCAAATTTTCATCAGTACAAAATGCTGTGAATGCATGATGTTATGCTGTTCCTGGAGCTATGAGAAAATGAGGAGTGATACACCGTCTATTTCCAAGCTCTCTTTGCTTTGTGTCACATCACTCCCTTAAGGTATTTGAGATATAATTCCCAAGTTTTGATGAATAACATATTTAACAATATTGTTTTAACTGAAATGAAAATAGATTAACGTATTTATTTTGTACTTATCACAATTCTCAAAAAAAAGCCCCACTGCTTCAAAATACAGAACAGTCATTATTGACATGTCACTGAACCGTGCCACAACATTCTCAAATAGCAATGACTGGAGATATAGAATTGTGACTGATGCCAAGAAATGTTGCAAAGGCTGAATGAGTCCCAAATTAGTTGCAAATTTATGAGATGAGATAGATACTTAAATTGGATCTTTTGGAGTTTAGGATTTTATTAAATGCAGGTTGTAAATACTTGAGTCAAAGATCCTGCTAATACATGATGGCATTTATCCAATATTTTTATGACTAATTGGCTTTGCATATTACAGAAAAGTTTGAATGTCTCTCTAGCACCAAGTACAATATCCCCAACATAATTCTCAGTTTAGTACCTTGAAGCACAATGTACAATGCATGAGTACTGGATTAGTTCATAAATAAATATAACACTTAAGCTATTCACAAAAAATTGTGAATAAGAGTAATGAAACTTATAGGAAAATTAATGAGTTTATGATTTTTGGAGATATTCCATAATATTTGGCATGCCCAGTGTCAAAAACAACATTTGCATTTATAAATGCTTCCAAGACATAACACAGATGAACTAACAAACAAAATCAGTCAGAGAAGGTTTTCAGCATCTGAAGAAAGGAAAGCCAAGTGAAGGAAGCTGATAATTCCAGAGCTTTGGACCCAAAGGTATAACCACCAATGGTGGAGGAATGAACTATGTAAAACTTGAACTGTCATTATAATTAGGGATTTGAATCTCTACATTGACTGAACTAATCAAATTTGCAAAGGTTCCATGGAACAGGAACTTGTGAAGTGCAGATCTGAAATATTAGCCACTTCTCTTTCCACAGGTGTTGCTTGACTTGCCTACTTTTTCCAGCATTGTCTAGTATTAATGGTAAAACTCTTGGCAGTTTGGAGGATCAGAGGAATCTTGGGGTTCGAGTCCATAGGACACTCAAGGCTGCTGCACAGGTTGACTCTATGGTTAAGAAAACATATGGTGCACTGGCCTTCGTCAATCATGGGATTGAATTTAGGAGCCAAGAGGTAATGTTGCAGCTAGATAGGATCCTAGTCAGACCCCACTTGGAGTACACTGTGCTCAGTTCTGGTCGCCTCACTACAGAAAGGATGTGGAAACCATAGAAAGGGTGCAGAGGAGATTGACAAGGATGTTGCCAGGATTGGGGAGATGAGAATAGGTTGAGTGAACTCAGCCTTTTTTCCTTGGAGCGACGAAGGATGAGAGGTGACCTGATAGAGATGTATAAGATGATGAGAGGCATTGATCGTGTGGAAAGTCAGAGGCTTTTTCCCAGGGCTGAAATGGCTAGCATGAGAGGGCACAGTTTTAATGTGCTTGGAAGTAGGTGCAGGGGAGATATCAGGGGTAAGTTTTTTACCCAGTGAGTGGTGAGTGCGTGGAATGGGCTGCTGGCGACGGTGGTGGGAGGGGATACGATAGGGTCTTTTAAGAGACTCCTGGACAGGTATATGGAGCACAGAAAAATAAAGGGCTATGGGTAAGCCTAGGTAATTTCTCAGGTAAGGACATGTTTAGCACAGCTTTGTGGCCAAAAGGCCTGTAATGTGTGTAGATTTATTATGTTTTTCTATGTTTCTATGTTTCTATTTTTTGTTCTTAGTCTTCATGCATCAGTCTAACCCACCAGGCAAGTTGGACTATCTTATGGTTAACAATTCATTAAACAGTGTAATTACTGATAAACTACCCCTTTAAGCATTTCAACTCATTCTATCACAGAAACTCCATCTGTTCTACACAATTCCCGCACTTCTGTCATATTGTAAACCGACTTATATCTCTCTTTTTCCCAGTTCCAGTGAAGTTGCAGAGACAAAATGTTTACTGATTTGCTTTCCACAAATGCTGCCTAAATTGCTGATATTTTACCAATATTTTCTGATTTTGTTTTAGAGTTTCAGGACTCTAGTACCTTCAGTACCTCCAGCTTTGTTTTATTGTGCATCAAAGATCATCTCAGACGAGTATATTACACTCAAACACAAAGATTTTGCTTCCTGAATACTCTTGGGTATATCTTATGGATTTTAGGCTGCTGGTGATGAAATTCACCTATCAAGTATCATTATTTTGAAATTGCCTATATTGTCTTAATTCATAATTCAAGTTAGAATTCAACCAGTTTCTATTAAGTGCATTGCATCTAGCCGGTTCTCAAATGTGATGGTTTCTTTTTCTTTTTCTTTTATGAAATAACTGATGCCAAGATTAAGGAAGGCATCTTTTATTAGTCCACAAATTGAACATGTCATCAATGACAGAACTTTTAGTGGGACCGGAGAAAATCTTATGGAAGGCATTCAATGATGTTGAAAATTTTCTTGGCCTCTACAGAGCACCAAACTACGTGCAGCTGGTTGACATCATGCTTCAATCATACAAAACCATGAAGTGCGACATGTCACTAAATATTCATTTTCAGCATTCCCATTTAGACTTCTTCCCTGAAAATCCTGGCATTGTCAGTGATGAGCATGGTGAAAGGTTTCACCAGGACATTACGGTCATGGAGAAACAGTATCAGACCAACTGGAATCCAACAATACTGGATGAATATTGTTGGATAATTAAGTGAGAAACCTCGGACACTGAGTACTAATAAAAATCAGCAACAAAACATTTTAGCTTACTTGAACTATTGCAAATGTCAACACCAATAAGCAATTAAATGTATTATATTCAACAAAAGTTAATTTCTTGTTTCTCCTAGTCCTGATGCTCCTGCACCTCCTTCCTGATAGCAGTGGCTCAAACGGATTGTGGATTGGATGGTGCAGTTCCTGAACAATACTTAGTGTACAATCCTCTCAGTCAATGTCACAAATAGGGGAGCGGGAGATGAGGGAGACCCAGGTAACTTCTTGGTGATTGTTATTATCCTCTGTTGCATCCTGAGGTCTGATCCATTGCAGCTTCTGTGCCACACAAAGAGGCAGCCAGACAGGTGGTGAACTCAATGGTGCTCCTGTAGAAAGTTGTTAAAATGGGGGTGGGGAGCCTTGCACCTCAATCTCCTCAGAAAGTGTAGGCACTGGTGTGCCTTCTTTACTAGTAAGGAGATGTTTGGGTCCAGGTTACATTGTCTGTTATGTACACACCAAGGAGCTTTGTGCTCTTTACTCTCTCCACAGCTGAACCATTGATGTGCGATAGACAGTGGTCAACCTATGCCATCCTGAAGTCCACAATATTCTGTTTTGTCTTGTCCATGTTGAGACTCAGGTTGTTGTCCTTACACAGTTTGAGAAGCCTCTGTACCTCCTCCCTGCATGCCGACTCATCATCAGCAAACTTGATGTGGTTTGTTTGGATCTGGCAGTGCAGTTGTGAGTCAGCAGCACAACTGAGCACACAGTCGAAGGAGTGTACCAGTGCTCAGTGTAATGGAGCTTGAGTTATCTCTCCCTTTGAAAGGAGTATGTGGCTGATGGACAGATAGAGAGCAGTGGTGGAGAAAGGGGAATAGGTGATGAGGGCTAGTTCAATCTGTTACTGGGTCTTTGCCAACACTCATACTTCCAATTTTGCAGCATCTGGTCACCACCTAGGATCTACAGACGCTGGGAAAATTATGGGCAGGACCTTCACAATATGCTCTCTTACTTTCCTTGGTAACCTAAAATGTATCCAATCTGGATGAGGTGACTGACCCATTTAAAGGACAAATAGCCACTACAATTCCTTCTCTTTTTCAATATTTAGCCCACCCAGAACCTCAGCTGCATCTTCCTTTACTGAGACACCAGCAGCTTCTTCTTCCTTGGTATAGAATGATGTGAAGTACTCATTTTGTACCTTAACCATACTCCGTGCCTCAAAATTAGATATTCTTTTTAGTCAGTGATGGGACTTATATTTCCTGTAATAACTCACTTCAAAAGCTGAAAGGATAATTTTGGATTTGTTTTTTGTTTCCTGTCAGTTCATTCTTTGCTTTCTTTTTGTCTTCACACATTTCTTCCCTTCTGAATTATCCATAATCAACTTGTGTTCTCACATGTTAACAACCTGTCATTTGTCACATCTTCTCAACAGATTTAATATCTAGCTTGCAGTTTGAGACAGAATAAGTTCTATTGGGGAATAAGAAAATGGCTGAACTACGATCTGAAGATGTGCTTACATGTTTTCATAGAGGAAAACTTATAAGAAATTTTGAAAAGCAATTCACCTGGATTGAATGAGGAACTAAGGAAGCTAGCATTAGTGAAAAATATATTACTGGAGAAGTTGAACTGACAAAGAGATGACAAATCCTTGGATCAGATTATCTGTATTTCAAGCTTCCGAAAGAGTTAACTTCCACTTGAATTACAGGGGGACCAATATCCTGGCGGGGAGGTTTGCTAAGGCTACTGGGAAGAGTTTAAACTAGAATACTTGGGGGTTGGGAACCAAACTGAAGAGACTGGGGAAGAGGAGGTCAGCTCACAAATAGAGAAAGCTTGTAGACAATGCGAGAGGGAGGATAGGCAGGTGATAGAGAAGGGATGCGCTCAGAGCAAAGGTTTGAGATGTGTCTATTTTAGTGCAAGGAGTGTTGTGAACAAAGTGGATGAGCTTAGAGCGTGGATTAGTATGTGGATACATGATGTGGTGGACATTACAGAGACTTGGATGGATCAGGGACAGGAATGGTTACTTCAAGAGCTGGGTTTTAGATGTTTCAGAAAGGAAAGGGAATGAGGCAAAAGAGGTGGGTGCATGGCACTGTTGATCAGAGATCGTGTCACAGCTTCAGAAAAGGTGGATGTCGTGGAGGGATTTTCTACGGAGTCTCTGTGGGTGGAGGTGAGGAACAGGAAGGGGCCAATAATTTTACTGGGTGTTTTTATAGGCCGCCCAATAGTAACAGGGATATTGAGGAGCAGATAGGGAAACAGATCCTGGAAAGGTGTAATAATAACAGAGTTGTCGAGATGGGAGATTTTAATTTCCCTTGAGCAAGGGGTTTAGATGGTGTGGAGTTTGTGGAGTTTGTTCAGGAAGGTTTCTTGACACAATATGTAGATAAGCCTACAAGAGGAGAAGCTGTACTTGATTTGGTAAATGAACCTGGTTAGGTGTCAGATCTCTCAGTGGGAGAGAATTTTGGAGATAGTGATCATAATTCTATCTCCTTCACAACAGCATTGGAGAGAGATAGGAACAGACAAGTTAGAAAAGTGTTTAACTGGAGTAAGGGGAATTATGAGGCTATCAGGCAGGAAACTGGAGGCTTAAATTGGAAACAGATGTTCTCAGGGAAAAGTACAGAAGAAATGTAGCAAATATTCAGGGGATATTTGTGCAGAATTCTGTATAGGTACGTTCCAATGAGACAGGAAAGTTATGGTAGGGTACTGGAACCGTGGTGTACAAAGGCTGTAATAAATCTAGTCAAGAAGAAAAGAAAAGCTTACAAAAGGTTCAGAGAGCTAGGTAATGTTAGAGATCTAGAAGATTATAAGGCTAATAGGATGGAACTTAAGGAGGAAATTAGGAGAGCCAGAAGGGACCATGAGAAGGCCTTGGCGGGCAGAATTAAGGAAAACCCCAAGGCATTCTACAAGTATGTGAAGTGCAAGAGCATAAGACGTGAAAGAATAGGACCTATCAAGTGTGACAGTGGGAAAGTGCATATGGAACTGGAGGAAACAGCAGAGGTTTTTAATGAACACTTTACTTCAGTATTCACTTTGGCAAAGGATCTTGGTGATTGTAGCGATGACTTTTAGCAGACTGAAAAGCTTGAGCATGTAGATATTAAGAAAGAGGATGTGTTGGAGCTTTTGGAAAGCATCAAGTTGGATAAGTCACCGGGACCAGATGAGATGTACCTCAGGCTACTGTGGGAGGAGAGGGAGGAGATTGCTGAGTCTCTGGCGATGATCTTTGCATCATCAATGGCGACAGGAGAGGTTCCGGAGGGGTGGAGGGTTGCGAATGTTGTTACTTTATTCAAGAAAGGGAGTCGAGATAGCCCAGGAAATTATCAACCTGAGAGTCTTACCTCAGTGGTTGGTAAGTAGATGGAGAATATTCAGAGAGACAGGATTTATGAACATTTGCAGAGGTATAATATGATCAGACATAGTCAACATGGCTCTGTCAAGGGAAGATCATGCCTTACAAGTCTGATTGAATTTTTTGAGGATGTAACTAAACACATTGATGAAGGAAGAATAGTAGATGTAGTGTACATGGATTTCAGAAAGCCATTTGATAAGGTAACCCATGCAAGGCTTATTGAGAAAGTAAAGAGGCATGGGATCCAAGGGGACATTGCTTTGTGGATCCAGAACTGGTTTGTCCACAGAAGGCAAAGAGTGGTTGTAGACAAGTCATATTCTGCATGGAGGTCGGTCAGCAGTGGGGTGCCTCAGGGATCTGTTCTGGGACCCTTACTGTTCATGATTTTTATAAATGACCTGGATGAGCAAGTGGAGGGATGGGTTAGTAAATTTGCTGGTGACACAAAGGTTGGAGGTGTTGTGGATAGTGTGGAGGGCTGTCAGATGTTACAGTGGGACATTGATAGGATGCAAAACTGGGTTGAGAAGTGGCAGATGGAGTTCAACACAGATAAGTGTGAAGTGGTTCATTTTGGTAGGTCAAGTATGATGGCAGAATATAGTATTAATGTTAAGACTCCTGGCAGTGTGGATGATCAGAGGGATCTTAGGGTCCGAGTCCATAGGATGCTTAAAGCAGCTGCGCAGTTTGACTCTGTGATTAAGAAGGCTTATGGTGTATTGGCCTTCATCAATCATGGAATTGAATTTAGGAGCTGAGAGGTAATGTTGCAGCTATATAGGACCCTTGTCAGACCCCACTTGGAGTACTGTGCTCAGTTCTGGTCGCCTCACCAGAGGAAGGATGTGAAAACCATAGAGGAGATTTACAAGGATGTTGCCTGGATTAGGGAGCATGCCTTATGAGAATAGGTTGAGAGAACACGGCCTTTTCTTCTTGGAGTGATGGAGGATGAGAGGTGTCCTGATAGAGTTGTATAAGATGAGAGGAATTGATCGTGTGGATAATCAGAGGCTTTTTCCCAGGGCTGAAATGGCTGCCACTAGAGGACACAGGTTTAAGGTGCTAGGTAGTAGGTACAGAGGAGATGTCAGGCGTAGGTTTTTTACTCAGAGAGTGATGAGTGCGTGGAATGGGCTGCCGGCAATGGTGGTGGAGGCAGATACAATATGGTCTTTAAAGAGACTTTGAGATAGGTACATGGAGCTTAGTAAAATAGAGGGCTATAGCCTAGTAATTTCTAAGTAAGGGACATGTTCGGCACAAATTTGTGGGCCAAAGGGCCTGTACTGTGCTGTAGGTTTTCTATGTTTCTAATGTTCAATAGATTTTAGCATTGTTCTCACAGACTGGTTAACGCCTTTTATAGGAAATACAGCCAACAAGGTCAGCATTTGTCTTGATAGCCCAGTAGTAACTGTTGTTTAAGTATCATCTGTTTATGCCTGTTTCTGTCTTCTTCCAGCTGCTTATTAGTTGTAGCATTTACATAAATTCATTTTGTATAATTACCTTAATCCAGTCATTTATCTGTTTGTTTAAAGTTTAAATCCACAGATAGCACATTACAACTGGAGTTCAAAAGTTAATTTTAATTTATCTAAATAAGTCATTTTTATTGCAGCATCCAAATGAATCAAAGTGCTTTGAAACACAAGTTGCCCTTAAGCTATGATATGACTATCATGTGAATTCTGCTAGTTATTCATGACCAGCTTTTTACAAGTCTTTTCCCAAAGGTTACTCATCCATATTAATATGCTGTACCGGGCATAGGAACATAATTGACTCTGATTTTATATTGCATTGGACATGTGTTCTGGCTGATGAGTAAATACTTCCATTCTCACAACTGGCAAAGACATACCAGGTGCACTTGGATTTGCCAACATCCAGGGATGCCCCAGAGATTCCAGAAGGTGAAGGAACAAGAAACTTCTGGACAATTCTGGAAGCTAGCCTAGAGTCACAGATCACTACAACCATGAAACAGGCCCTTCAGTCCATCTAGATCATGCTGAAATATTAATCTGCCTAGTCCCATTCGGCTGCACCTTGACCATGGCTCTCCATACCCCTCCCATTCATGTACCTGTCCAAATTTCTCCTAAAGGTTGAAACCGAACCCTTATCTACCAGTCCCGCAGGCAGCTTGTTCCATACTCTCACCACCCTCTGAATGAAGATGTTCCTCTCATGTTCATCTTAAACCTTTCACTTTTCACACTGTCCCCAAGACCTCTAGTTCTACTCTCACCCAACCTCAGTAGAAAAAGCTTGCTTGCATTTACCCTATCTATACTCCTCATAATTTTGTAATACCTCTATCAAATCTCCCCTCAATCTCCTACATTCTATGGAACAAAATCTTAATCTATTCAACCTTTGGAAGTTTGGTTGATCGCCTAACTTGGCAAAATGTTTGCAGACGTTTCATCTCCAATTGAGAAGCCATCATCAGTGCACAATTGAAGGTTATTCAATTTTTCCCTATAACTCAAGTCCTTAAGTCCTGGCAACATCCTTGCACAATTTCTCTGCACTCTTTGAATCTTATTGACATCTTTTCTGTAGCTAGGTGACCAAAACTGCACACAATATTCCAAATTAGGTCTCTCCAACATCTTCACCGTGCCATTCCAATTCATGTACTCAGTATTTGATTTATGAAGGCCAAGGAGACAAAAGCTTCCTTCACAACCCTATCTACCTGTGACACCACTTTCAAGGAATTATAGATCTGTATTCCCAGATCCCTCTGTTCTACACTTCTCAGTATAAACCACTCACTGTGCAAGACCTACCCTAGTTTGTCCTCCCAAAGTGCAACACATCACACATGTCTGCGTTAAATGGGGTGACCCCAGTAGCATAGCGCTTTACAGTACCAATGACTCAGGTTCAGTTCCTGCTGTTGGTTGTATAAGGAGTTTGTACGTTCTCCCTGTAACTGCATGGGTTTCCTCCCACAGTCCGAAAATATACTGGTTGGCAGGTTAATTGGTCATTGTAAATTGTCCTGTTGCATCTCAGAACTTTGAGTTCTCTCCCCATTTAAATAATAGTTTGCCTGTTTATTTCTTCTACCAAAATCCCTTGTTAAGATCCATGTAGACGACATCCACTGCCTTGCCTTCATTAACTTTCCTGACAACCTCTTCAAAAGCACTATATGATTGGTTAGGCATGAGCTACCATACACAAAGCCATATTGACTGTCCCTAATCAGTCCCTATTTATCGAAATACTGATATATCTAGTTCCTTAGAATTCCTTTCAACAACTATACCTCAACTGATGCCAAGCTCACTGGGCTATAATATCCTGGCTTCTTTTTAGAGTCTTTCTTAAACAATGGCTCCTCACCATAGCTAAGGACGTTTTAAATATCTCTGCTATGGCCCCTGCAATTTCTGCAATCACCTTCCTCAGGATCCAAGGGATCATCTTTTTAGGCTGAGGGGATTTGTCCACCCTAACTTGCCTCAAGACAGCAAATACTTCTTCCTCTGTGATCTGTATACGTCCGTGACCTCACTGTTGCTTTGCCTGACTGTTGTGGACTATGTCCATTTTCCGAGTAAATACAGATGCCAAAATTACATTTCTCTTCCATCTTTCTCAGTTCCATGCACAGATCACCTGTCTGATTTTCCAGAGGACCAATTTTGCCCTTTGTTATCCTTTGCTCTTAAAATATCTGTAGAAGCCCTTGGGATTCTTTTTCACCTTATCTGCTGGATCAACCTTATGCCTTATTTAAGTCTCCTGATTTCCTTCTTATGCATGTTCTCTTCCATTTCTTCTTTGCTCCTTCTGCTTATATGAATCTCCTTCTTTTTCTTAACCAGAGCCTCCAATAACCTCTCAAAAATCAAGGTTCCCTAAGCATGTGTTCCTTGCCTTTTATTCTGAGCATAAAACTGTACCTTCAAAATTTCACTTCTGAAGATCTACTTACCAACTACCTCCAGTAAAAAAATTTCCCTCTATCTCCCCTATTCTTCTATTCTCCACTCTGGCCTCTTACCTCTCTCACCTGCCTATCACCTCCCCCGGATCCCCTCCTTCTTCCTTTTCTTCTATGGTCCATTCTCCTGTCCTATCAAATTCCTCCTTCTCCAGTCTTTTTCCTTTCCTACCCAACTGACTTTACCCATCACCTTCTAGCTAGCCTCCTTCTCCTCCCCCCACCTTTTTATTCTGGCATCTCCCTTCCTTTCCAGTCGTGAAGAAGGGTCTCAAACCCAAGTGTTAACTGTTCATTCATTTCCATATTTGGTGCCTAACCTGCCAAATTTCTCCAGTGTTTTGTGTGTGTGTGTCACTCAGTCAATCTGGACCCCTTGCAATTTACATACAGGAAACATAGGACAATGGGGGATGCGATCTTCCTCACACAATATTCAGCTCTGGACAACCTTGACATTAAGATTTGGATGCGCAGTCTTCAATGCCATAGTACCAAGTAAGTTCATCTCTAAGGTCCTGGAACTTGGCTTTATGGCCCTCATCTGCAACTGGCTTCAGCAGAATCAGTCAGACATTAGTCAGATGGAATTGGTCATCACATTTCACCCACCTGACCCTCAACATTGATAATCCTCAGGCTTGTGCGCTCAATCCCCTACTTCATTCTTTGTAAGACAATAATCATGTGGTCAAATACAATGCCAACTCAATTTTATTGACAATAAGGGTGTGATGGAGTACAGGAAAGAGATTATGAACCTAGCCTGGAATGTCAGCAAGACAAAATAATTGGTTGTTGAGCAAAGGAAGTGGGGAATGGGAGTGAACAGGGTGAGATGTTTGACAACTCCTAGGTGTCAAACCACCCTCTAAGGTGAGGGTGGTTTGACCCAAGTGTTAAAGCATCGGAGAGTGGAATCAAGACACAATGCAAGACTGATATGAGAACAGAATACTAAACTAGATGCTGGATGATAATCCAAATAGAACTGCTGACTGAGCACTGAACCAGCATTCAGGGGCTCCTCAAACATTGAATCCTGGCACCAAAACATGGCTGCAAATTAGTGAGATGGTCCTGAATCCTTAAAGGGGCCACACCAGCTATCCATATTCTGGAGAGTTAGAGCATCTAAACCCCAGAATCTGGTGCAGTTGGGTGCATATTGTAACAGACCCACTCCCGTACTTCCACTCCTGATGGCCTTGGCTGCTCAGAGGGATAGTGATGGTAGTCATAGATGAGAGCTGGATCCAAGTTATCCTTCCCAGGAACCCAGGTCCATCCCTCAGGTCCAAATCCTTCCCAGTCCACAAGGAACTGCCAAGCACCCTGAACACTTTGTAAATCCAAAATTCTAATGGTGAAGACCTGTTTCCCATCGACAAACCTGGGTGGCAGTGGATCTGGTAATGGTGGGGCTAAAGGACTGGAGTTAACAGGTTTTAACTTGGAGTGTGGAAAGAGGGATTGATCTTGAGGGTCTTGGGGAGATGCAAAGTGTAAGTCACCAGGTTGACTTTCTTGAGAATTGAAGGGTCCAGTGAACTTTGGCACCAACTTTCTAGATTCCACCTTGAGAGGCAAATCCAGAGTCATGAGCAAGACCTGTTGTCCAGAATGTAAAGCATGCATGTCTTCTCCTTTGGTTGCATTGATTTTGGCCTTCCAGGTAGAAGCCAACAATATCTCCCTTGCCCTAGTCCACTTTTCCTTCAGCACTGGGCAAGATCTTTGGCTGCAGGAACCCCAATTTTGGCCTCCTGCTCAGCGAAGAACAGTGGAGAACATGCATATTGGCATTAAAATGGGGACACTCTGTGTGCCGAATGCTGTAAAGTGTTGAGGGCAGGTTCTGCCCACATCAAATGGTTGAACCACTCGTTCTCTGGCCGGGCATCTTAGTGTTCATTCCAAAATCTTATTTTAGCTAGTCTGTCTGGCTGTTGGACTGTGGGTGAAACCCAATGGAATGACTTGCTGTTGTCCTAATCAGCTTACAGAATGTCCTCCAAAAATGTGATGTGAATTGAGGACCACAACCCAACACAATGTCCACTGGAAATCTGTGGATACAGACCACCTGGTGCAGGAGAATTCCGGCCTTCTCCACTACAGATAGTAGTTTATCCAAGGCAGTGAATTTGCAAGCCTTCAAAAAGTGATCTAAAATTACCGTGGTCTTCCCCTTTGGAAGGCAGAAGGCTCATGTCCCATGGAGATGTGTGCCATGGTCTGTCCAGAACAGGCAGGGTATGAAGAAGCCCTTGAAAGTGGATGTGGGTCTCCTTGTTCCAGGCGCACACCCGCATGCCTGCATATATTGTTGGACCTCTCTTGCCATTCCAGGCCACCAGTATCTTCTCTTGATGAACTCGAGGATTCTGGTAATCCTAGGTAAGAAGTCATTCTCAATGCGTGCCCCGATTGAAATACCTGAGACCGGGTGGAACTCGGCATGAACAGCAAACCTGGAGGACCATTCTTAAGAATCTTCCCTTGCTCTTGAGCCTTGCAAGCAAGAGCAGCGACTCCCAAACGAATTGAGGCAAAATGTTGGTAAAATGCTCCTCTCATTAGGGTTCATCAAACTGATAGGGCAAGATATCTGATTTCTATTCTAGGTCAGGACGAAATTAAAGCACTTAAAGAAAAGAGACCACCTGGCCTGCCTGGAATTCAGGCTCTTGGCCTCCTGACTATAAGCCAGGTTCTTGTGGTCTGACCAAACAATAAAAGGCTTTTGAATGATGCCATTCTTCCAAAGTAGCTTGATTGTAAGCAGCTCTCTATTCCCTCTGCCAGGGATGGCCACCTGGGAAAGAATGAACACAGGTGCAGTTTATTGTCTGAAGGTGTCCATTAAGACAACACTGCACCCACTCTGACAACAGAGGCGTCCACCTCCACAATGAAGGAAAGGTCTGGGTTAGGTGAAACCAAAATAGGAGCTGTTGTGAACCACTGTTTGATCTCTGCAAAAGCAGCCTCCACTTTGGTAGTCCAAACAAAAGGGCCCATGGACGTCATAGTCAGAGCTGTCAGCAGAGCCACCACTGAGCCTAAGTTCCTGATGAACTTCCAGTAAAAGTTGGCAGATCCCAGGAAACATTGGACTTATTTCACATAGGATAGTTGTGACTAATCACTCTTGTGTCTTAGTAGAATCCAACTTGAGAATGCCATTAGAGATGATAAAACCCAAAAATGAAATGATGGTCACCTGAAATTCAGACTTCTCCAGCTTGATATAAAGTCCATTGTCTAGAATTCTCTTTAAAATAACCCTGATGTGAGCAATGTGCTCCTACAGGATGTCGAGAAGATTAAGATATCTTCCAAGTAGACTAAGGCATACTTATAGCGGTATCTAGGAGCATGTCGTTTATAAAACTGCTGGAGTGTTTGCAAGGCTGAAGGGCATGACCAGGTACTCACGGTGTCCTGTTGGTGTTTCAAATGGCATCTCCCATTCATCACACTCCTTTATGCAAACCAGATTGTAAGCACTCTGCAAGCCTAGCTTTGTGAATGCTCTTATCCCTTGGAGAATCTCGAAGGCAGTGTTCATGAGTGGAAGGGAGTAAAAGTTCTTGGCTGTTATGTGATTCAACCCTTTGTAATCAATGCAAGACTGCAGGCTCCCATCCTTTTACTGTATGAAGTAGAAATCCTCACTGGGTGATGAGGTGGAGGGCTGAATGAAACCCATGACAACAGCTTCCTTTATATACTCTTCCATTGCACTTCTCGCCAGGTCTGAGAGCACGTACAGTCAACCATGTGGAGGACAAGTACCAGGCAGTAGATCTATAGCACAGTCATTGGGTCAGTATGGTGGAAGAGTCAAGGTCATTCTCTTTCTGAAGACCTCTTCCAAATCTTTGTAGATGTAAAGGATTTTGGCCAGTTTGGATTTTGCAATCTCCTCTGAATCATTTTTTGAGGACAATTCCTGAGGCAACATAGGTGGCAACGGTGATTCACCAGACCTCAGAGTCTCCTCCATAGGCTCCCTAGATTCTTCCTTGAAACAGTGGCCAAATCAGAGTCCATATCCTCATCTGTATACTGAGATGACAGTAACGAGGCATTACAAATGGTCCTTGCGCCCCTGGGACCAAGCTCCAAGGGTGTGCATTTAGGAGTCTGTCCTTTAGTCAGGACCTGGCGGCTGGATCCCTTAGGTCTTAGTGATAGAGTTCCAGACTACTTGGACACTTCCTTGGTTTGCTCCAGAACTAGTGTTCCCCTCTCTCGGGGACCGGGTTGGGACTCACACAGTCCTGTTGGCAGCCGTCCTGGACAGTTGCAGACTTCGGCTGGTTCAACTCCTGTAGTGGTATGTTGAGCTGACGGGGGTGGGGGGGGGGTCCCCAAGTCCTAGAAATGACCAGCTGCCTCAGAGTCCACAAAAACATACACCTCTCTTTAGTACTTACCTCAGAAAATCTCGCCCTCAGTGTGACACCGGACGGAATCTGTAGGGTTGGGAATGGTGGCGGCTACCATCATAGCAACCCTGACACTGGACAGTCTCAGCAGCTTGCGTGACAGCTGCAACCTCAGACATTCAACCTGCAGGTGACCTGCATTCCAGCCGTAATAGCAGCATCCTCAGCTCTGATGCCAGGACTTCTCATCAGCAGAGAGTCTTGAGTAACCAATCTGCTTGGGCTTATCCAGATCCTGAGCAGGAGACGGGCTAAAAAGAATCTTGACCCTGTCTGGTTGGTGGAGTGCTGGAACTAGGTTTTGGGGAGTGGAACTGCAATGTGTTGAGGCTAGGCTCTGGCTAGCCTGCTTCGACCTTTTGAAGCTGTGCCACCTACACTCGGACAGACAATTATCACGATGGATGGACTGGCTGATCAGAACCACTAAGTTATCTGCTGGCTTTCCCAAGGTAAGGGCATCCTTCAGTTTGTCTAAGGTGTCCATGGTGGTATAGAGTGGCCATGGCTTCCTTGTTCCAGCCACTCTCTTGGGCCAAAGTCCCAAACCCAATAGCATAATCGGCCACTGACCATCTGCCCTGACACACTTTCATCAGATGGTCAGAGGTTGATGGGACAGTGGAACATGATGGAACATCCTCCTCTGAATCCAAGCAAACCTCCGACCTTTGTTCCCAAGGTGCGATGGCCCAGGCCAAGGTTCTCCCAGTCAGGACAGAGATAGTGAAAGTCACTTTTCCACGCTCCAAAGGGAACTGGGATGGCTGGAGTTCAAACACCAATGAGCATTGAGTGAGGAAGCTGTGGCAACAACCCAGTTCTCCATCGGATCCCTACAGGGTTGGAAGAAATACTGGCTTTGCAGAGCG
The DNA here is from genome assembly GCF_030144855.1 of Hypanus sabinus. NCBI lineage: Eukaryota > Metazoa > Chordata > Chondrichthyes > Myliobatiformes > Dasyatidae > Hypanus > Hypanus sabinus. The sequence continues at coordinate 7,349,601 of NC_082720.1, forward strand.
ACTGACAACCTCACCTGAGTGACTTTGGCTTTATCCTTGTGAAAGCTGACACATGGCAACCCGGAGGTTGTGTATCTCCAGGCTTTGTCTAGAAATGCTCTCGCTGTGGCTGAGACCAAGGTGAAGATGGCTGGATCCAAGGGTTGGAGCATCTGAAGCTGGAATCGAGAAACAAGAACAGAATATTAAACTACATGCTAGATGGTAATCCATGTAGAACTGGCAATTGAGCACTGAACGTCCAGTAAGGTGCTCCTTATCCTGCCACCAAAACATGGCTGCCAATTAGCGAGATGGCTCTGAAATCTTAAAGGGGCTCTGTATTCCGGAGAGTTAGTGTGTCTAATCCCTGGAGGCTGGCACGGTTGGGTCCATATTATAACACATCCACATCACCAGCAACCTCAGCTGGATTCTTTATGCTAATGTAGTGATCAAGAAAGCAAATAAATTTATTCACTTCCTGAGGGATCAGAGTAGATTTGACATGTCTCTGAAGAAAAGTGTAGGTATTCATTCCGGTGTTATGGCTAATACATTTTTTCAACCAATATCATTCTGACTGAATATCTCTTCATTGCTGCCTTGAATCTTACAATGAACAAATTGGATACCCTATTTCTTACAAAGCAAATGTTGTAGGAAATACTTCCACAACACTTTGAAAGCCATCCATTTTATCATAAATGCCGATATTTTTGTGCATTAACTTTTGTGTGCATGAAGCAACTGGAAGGTGGGCAGTATGTTGGCCTTTATTGCCAGGAGGTTTGAGTTCAAAATGAAAGATGTTTTGTTTCTATTTTACATACTTTGTTGAAATTGCATCAGGAATGTTGCTTCATGTTGTTCAATTTCTGTACTTTAAGGAAGGAATATGGATGAGTGTCTGCAGATCAGTGTGGATGTAGAAGGCTAAATGGCCCATTTCCCTGTTGCTTGACTCTATGTAATAGAAACAGTAAGTTACAAGTTCTTCAGATTGCTTCTATTAATGGCAGGCTTGATGTACTGCAAGTAAAGAGTAACTGAGCTTACTCTTCCTATTAATGTAGAATAATCGAAGGAGATTTCATAGAAATTCATAAAATTCTTAAGGGCTGATATGGTCATGATGTGTCTCCCTTGCCTTGAATGTCTACAGTCATGGGGGTCACAATCTCAAAATAGAGTGCCAGCTATTCATGACAGAGAAGTGAAGAAATATCTTAACCCTGAATCATTGGGATCACCCACACAAGAGAATTCTGGTAGAAGACACACATCAACAGAATTTTATATATTAAGGCAGTCAAATGTAGTTATATAGAAAAGTAGCACTGAGGGGAAAAGGTCTTGTTGAATAGTAGATTGGCCACAAGAGGCTAAGCAGTTTGTGCTTTTCATTATCTTTGTAAAATATCATCATCTGTGCTTGTCTGTTGTATGCTGATCATCACCTTAGTCCTTCCCACCAATTTTACCAGAGTAGCTGAGAAGCAGGAGGAATATAAATGGGAAGAACCAACCAGGATACCACTGGGGCACCACAATTCCCGATTCTTCAGAATTTTCCCAAGTTAATTTACGCATGGCATTTACTTGGTCACAAAGGAAAAATAAATTCAATATAAAGTAAGTTTTTCAAACAAAATTTATGAATCAAAGCATATTAAGATAGATTTGCTTTATTTGTCACATGAAAATCGAAACATACAATGAAAATGTATTTTACATCAACAACCAAGACAGTCCGAGAATTGTACTTGGGGGCATCCCACAAGTGCCAACAAAGCATGTCTACAAATGACTAACCCTCTTTGGAAAGTGGGAGGAAACTGGAGCACCCAGAGGGAACCTGAAGAGAAAAAAAGCTGTTGAAGCAATCAGTAGGTCAGTTAACATATGTGGAGGGAAATTAGCAGTCGATGTTTGGGATTGAGATCCTTCATCAGGGATGTAAGACAGGAGAGATAGAAAGGATAAATGGGTGATTGGAGGAATGGGGCAAGACCTGGCAAGTACTAAGTGGATCCAGATGAGAAGAGGTTGATTAGCAGATAGTCAGGTGGTGGGAGAGAAAAGCGAAGGTGCTAAGTGGAGACAAGAAAGGGCTGCAGGTTATGGAATCTGAGAAGAAGAGGTGAAGATGGAATCAACTACAAATTTAAAAAGGGCCAGAAAAACAAAACTAAATTATATTTTGCAGCACCGCATTGTGAGTTAGTTCACAGTGTGGATTAGCTAGCTCTATGCTTCTATCGCTTACTTTAAAATAGATCTGAACATTACAACCACAAAAGACCAAAGATAAACCTTGACAGTTAATCACCATTGGATTTCTGATGTATCTTTTGCTTATGAATCTTGCTGCAAAATTGCTGTCACAAAGAACATCAGAGAATTATGAGCTGTGCAAATAAACTTCTTGACCATATAAAATGAAGAACTAACGTATAATTGAAAGTACTGTTGGAGAAATTGGAAAACAGGCTTGCTAAACCAGTGGATATGTTAAAGAAAATTTTTAAACATATTTCAATTTTAGGCTCTTAAATTTTAGGTTAAGATAACCTTGCAGTAGTTTCAACAGCAAAGAAACATTAGAAGAGATTTCCCACAGAAATGTAAATTAAGTTCCAGACATAAAAGTACTCATGTATTATTTCTCTTTGTGAATGTTGATAGAAAGAATAAATATTAAAAATTGAAGAATGGAAATCTTGATAAAATTACAAAATGGGGTAGCACAGTGGTACAGCATTTAGTGCTGCCACAAAACTCTAGCAACCTGGGTTTTATCTTAATCTCTGTGTTCAGCTGCACTCTCTCCCTGTGACCTAGTGAATACCCCTACAAATGTTTTCTTTGCTGCCACATCCAAAGCACATACTGGCTGCTAGTCTAACTGGCTGCTGTAAATCACACACACTGCATTAGGTTGTTGGTGAATCAGGGGACAGTTTTTGGACATACACATGTCACAGAGAAACAAATTGGGATGAGAGCTGTCAGAGACTGGATAGGTCAAATGACTTCCATCCATTGTAAGGAAATTTATAATTTACATATAAAATATTAAAATTAAAATATGACTAATTTCATATTGGTTTATGATTTAATAATATAAGATTATAATATTGTATCTAGAAAATCATTACAACAATGATTTGTAAGGGCTAACGTTGATACCACCTACTTTTGAAAACCATCACCATTCATCCTACCATTGATGACATAGGATTCCACTGGATGATCAATAAAACAAAAATAATTAATAGGTAATAGAAAAAAAACAAAAATATTCATTTTCAAAATCAATCCTTGGAAATATATGTAGATTAGAAATACCATTCATGTTGACACAGAGGAAGCTTAGGAAATAAAAGCCCCATATGCCATACAACCCATAAGCTTGCTGTGTCATTTAATACAATCAGGGTTTATTCCGTATTTTCTGTCCACTTTTCTGCCTACATTCCTTGATTCCTTAATGTCCAATAATGTATCAGTCTTAATCTTAAATATATTCAAATAATTTGTAACCACAGGGATCTGGGTATAGAACCTAAAGAATTTACAAACTTCTAAAGGTAATTTCTGCACATCTCAGTTCCAAATGACAGAGCCCCTATACTGAGTTTAAAGTAAATTTATTTTCAAAGTGCATACAATGGTATACAGTGCTGTGTAAAAGTCTTAGGTGTAATTATAAGTGGCCTTGCCTGATGTCTCAGGGCTGGGTGTGTCTGCACCTATGCCACCCCTGCCCCTTACTCTCCTTCTCTGCCACCTGCCCCACACCCCACCCTCCACTTTCCCATTCCCAACATTCTTTGCTCCTGCCAGATTTACAAACTCACTCTCCACTCGATGTTGACAAATACAGTACTGTCCAAAAGTCTTAAGGACCCTTTCTAAAAAAACGCAAAAATATCTCACTACTTATCTGAGATTCATTTTCTTGCGGGAATTCACAGTAACTATAAAGAAGCATAGTAGAATCGGTGAAAAACTGCTCACAAGACCCCAGTGAAGATGGCTGGTGGATCTCTGGTCTTCTTCTCCTGAAGTCAATAATTAGCTCTTTAGTTTTGCTGATATTGAGTGAAATACTGTTGTTGTGGCACCATTTAGCCTGATTTTCAATCTCCTTTCTAGATGCTGATTCATCTCCAACATTTAATTTAGCCTATGACAGAGGTGTTGTCAGCAAACTTAAATATGGCATTGGAGCTGTGCTTAGCTACACAGTCATAAGTATAAAGTGAGTAGATCAGGGGGCTAAGCACACAGCCTTGTGGAGCACCTGTGCCCTTATGCCTCTAGTTTAACATCACCAGCCAGAGTAAGCAGCCTCTCAGCATCTACACTATCAGAATCCCACTATGAAATAAGGTCACTTCTTATGCTTAAAAATTTTATTGATTATGGGCCAATTTTAATCTCTCTTTGCATGGACAATGAATCCATGCAGTGAGAAGGTCTCCCCTCAACCTCCAATGCTCTAGGGAGAGCAACCCAAGATTGTTCAACTATTCCTTACAGCTTATTCCCTCTAATCCAAGCAGCTTCTTTTGCACCAATTTCACAGTCTCCACATCCTAACCTATAATGGGGTAACTAAAACTGCACAAGTCTCATCTGACTTAAGGTTTATATAGATGCAGTATGACTTCTTTACTTTTATACTCAACAGTCCTACCACAGAAGACAGGTGTTCCATAAACATTCTTTAACATCCTTTAACACTTGTGTTGCAATTTTCAATATACTATGGACCTGGACCCCAAGATCTCTCTAAGGGGTCTATCATTAATGGCAACATTTCTTCTTTCATTTGACCTCCCAAATTTGCAACATCTCACACTTGCCCAGCTCATACTCAATCTGCCATCCCTCCACCCATTTCTGTAACTGATCTACACATATCATGCTGTATTCTGTGATAATCCTTAAGAACAACTCCATCAGTCTTGGTGTCATCTGCAGATCTGCTAATCCACCAATCTACATTTTCATATGTACCTATGTCACAAGCAACAGAGGTCAAAGGGTCATAGAATAATACAGCATGTGAATATGTCCTACTACCCAACAGGTCCATGTTGATTATAACATCCTTCCTCCTAGTCCCAGTAGTCTGCATTAGGTCCATAACCCTCTGAGCCTTTCCCCTCCATCTTCCTATACAAATGCCTCTTAAATGTTGAAATTGATCCCAGCACCAATTCTTGCCAAAGACTGCCTCTCGTATCTCCTAAAGAAAAGCAAGTTCTGAATCCAAACTTTCAATTCACCCTGGATCTGATGCATTGTTATCTTCTCAATCAACCCACCATGAGGTACCTTATTAAATGCCTTACTAAAGTCCATGCAGACAATGTCTACTGCTTTATCCTCAACAAGAACCCAAATTACAGCTAAAGCTGGTGCCAGAGGGTGACTTTTCCCAGTCCATCAGCAGACCAGTTTAAATTCTTCTTCTTCTAATGCCTCTTTTTTTTTCCTTTCAAGGTGGCTGGGGCCCTGTCAGAGTGCACTCAAACAATGGTTCTTCACAGTGGCAAGTTCCAGTTCTTGGAGCTTGCCGATCTGCCACATTTTCAATATCTCCAGGAGCGGCTTGGAAGATGGCGCCTTTGAGGTACAGCCCTGTGTGGTCACTTGGACCCGATTTCTCACTGTGGAACGAGTGGTATGTCTCGCTCCCGTGTTAGTGAGAGAGAGTGCATGTGGGATGTCAAATTGTTGGGATGAACAGTACTTTTTGATGGACTGTAAATTATGGCCTCTCTTGGGGGCTTTGCTGTTGCTTGCAGGGCAGGTAGTGAGAGTGCTGATGATCTCTACTGGAATATGTTGGAAAGAGGGGGGGAAGGGGAGGGTTGCTGCTGCTTGTCTGTGGGAGGATCAGGGGGACGGGGTTCTTAAGTTTTTTTCTGTCATTCATTCTTCGGGGTTTTTCTTCAGTTTTGAGGATGTCTGCAGAGAATTTCAGGCTGTATACCGTATACATTCTCTGATATTAAATGGAAATATTAAAGCATTGAACCTTATCACCTCCTCAAAAGATTCAATTGCTGTCCTTCCTTTAAGTCTTATTTGTCATAACATAATTCCATCATCATCCACCTGTCCTTGAAGAGAATCCAATAACCCATAAATCTGAAGCCCTCCTTTATGTACGAACTCCTTATCATGTACTGAACTCTACTGTACATCTCTCACCTCACCTACACATAGCATGACTAGCAATCATGAGATTACAACCCTGAAAGTCCTGCAGGGACCAATTTTCTGCTTAGCTCCATAAAACCATTTTGCAGGGCCTCATCCATGCTCTTGCCTATATGGGCTCTCCTCCATTGGGCTGCCCTGTACCCACTGTGAGACGTTATTGACATTTGCACTGGAGAGGCAACACAACATCCTGGAGCCTTCATTGTGGCCATAGAAATGTTTATCTGCATCCCCTACTATGGAGTCCCCTATCACTATCACTCTACTTGACCGCTCTTCACCTCTTTGCCTCAGAATTGACCATGGTGCTACTGATTTAGTTACTGCTGCTGGCCTCTGAAAGGTCATTTTCCCCAACCCCAATATAATGGAATTTTATGATCCTTTGCTGGTTGCAAGTTGAGCAGATGGAGGCTGAAAAATGGCAAATGTTCAGGATGGGTTCTGGGGATAAGCCAGATAATGACAGGTGAGAAAATCTAACATTAGTGACATGGAAATTATTGAGAGCCAGGATTAATCTACACTTGGAAAGGCAGGGTCTGATGAAGGAGTGTTATCTAGTGAGAGATAATGTATTATGTATATAACCAAGGTTTAATTTGAAGAGGTAGCTAAATATATTGAGGAAGCAATGTCACTGATGTGGGTTACATGGACTTCAGTAAGGCATTTGATAAAACTCTAGAACATAGAACACAAAAAACCCACAAAGCTGTGCTGAACATGAATGAACATGTGCTGAACCTTAGAACTACCTAGGCTTATCCATAGCCCCTCTATTTTTCTAAGCTCCATGTACCTATCCAGGAGCCTCTTAAAAGACCTTGTCGTTCCTGCCTCCACCACTGCCGCCGGCAGCCCATTCCACACAGTCACCACTCTCTGCATGGAAGGATGATCCAAAAGGTTAGAATACATGGGATTCAAGGAAAGTTTGCTATTTGGCTTAGTAATAGAAGACAGGGGATGATGGTAGAAGATTGCATTAGTGATTAGAAGCCTATGACCAGCGCTGTACCGCAGGGATTGGAGCAGGTATCCTTGTCATGTGTTATTCAGTTATTACTTAGATGTGGATGTAGGAGGTAGGATTAATAAGCGTCAGATCACATGAAAGCTCACAGTGTCATTAATAGAGAGAAGTGTAGTCTTCAGCTGTTAAGTTAAACACAGCAATGGCAGATGGAATTTAATCCTGGTAAGTGTGAGGTCATGCATTTTGAGGGGATCTAATAATGGTAGGATCCTAGGGAGTATTAAGGAATAAAGGAACCTTTGACTGCTAGTCCAAAGAGCAATAAATAAAGGTAGCAACACAGTAGATAGAGTGGTGAAGAAGATAGATGGAAAGCTTGATTTTACTTTTTTATTCCTTAAGGTTGTCATAGCCGGGGATGGGGTGAGTGGTAGGGATAAGCTTCCACTACATATTAAATGCTCCCAGTGGGGTGTGTTTCAAACAGTCCCTGACAATCAAATACAGCTCATTGCCTTCAGGTGAGACTTAGCTATCAAGGCTAGCAAAACCATTTCTACTGACAGGAGAAGGGGTTAAGGTGGGTTACTGGGGCATTAAAACCAATTGCTTTGGGCAGATAAGGCTTATCAGCAGTGGTTGGCAGCTTACCAAGGAAAAGGAACACTCTGATTTCAAACCTCCACTGTCCTGAGGCTGTACCCATTCATGGGAAAGGCTTCGGGAGTAAACCCTGAGGAAAAATCTGGAGCTACATTGAGTTCAATGCTAACTAGCAATTCCTGCGAGACTGCTGGTGCCAAACTGTATCAGTCTTTGCTATTCCTTTGGATTCATCAGCAGCTTGGGAAGGGTGAGCTCCCACATGAGCAACAGTTTGTTTTCCATATCATACTCTCTGCCTTTGATAGCTAGGACACAACATCTGTGGTTGGTCCCAACCAAAAGAGGGCCATAATTAGCTGGAAGATAGAATATGGACCATAAGATATAGGAGCAGAATTAGGCCATTTGGCCTTCGGGTCTGCTCCACCATTTTATTGTGGCTGATCCAATTATCCTCACAGCCCCAATCTCCTGCCTTTAAAAGGCAGATACATCTGCCTTTAGCTTCTCCTTCTCAAATTTCAGGGTGAATTCAATCATATTATGATCACTTTCCCCTGAGGGTTCTTTTACCTTAAGCTCTCTTAACCAGCGTTTTATGCAATTTTATGAAACTCTGGTTAGGCCACGGGTGAAGTATTGGGTGCAGTTCAGGTTGCCACACTATTGGATGGACATGTTGAGGGTGCAGAGGAAATTCACCAGTATGTTGTTTCAGAAGGAACTTTCTAATTTTAATGGGAGGCTGGATAAGCTGACTACAATTTCCTTGGAGCAGAGGACTCTGAGGGAATATCCGACAGAGGCATGCAAAATTTTAAAAAGGCACAGATATGGTAGATAGTAAGAACATTTTCTCCTGGCAGAGGTGTATAAGAGTAGAAAGCATAGGTGTAAGTGAGGAATAAGGTTTAAAGTAGATCTGAGAAATATATTTTTCAAGGAGTAAGTGTTTGCACTGCTTGAGAGGTGGTGAGGCCAGAGGCTTCCACAAAATTTAAGAAGCATCTGGATGAACACCTGAATCACCAAGGCATAGAGGGCTACAGAGCAAATACTGGTTACTGAGATACTGTACTTGATGATCAGAATGAACACAGTGAACAACGGGGCCTATTTTTGTGCTGTGACTATGAATCTATTAGCTTCTGCTGATGTTTCAGTTTGTGACTACAGTACACATGCCTCATGGATGCACTTAAAATATTAGAAAATATCTACCATTGAGATATTGATACCAGTTTAAGATGGCGCTACTGAAGTTGTGGATCAGCTCACTGGTAAATCAGAAGGCAAGACATATGACTAAACACATCAATAATAACACTATTCAGGAGGTAATTTGTGGTATCCTTTCACCACAAACAAGGACGAGGTGATTAGAGGTGAAACTGACTCAAGGAATGAGCCATGCTGGTGCATTACAGAATCGGGGTGCAACGTGTTCAAGGCAAAGATGGAATTGGAGCAAGCTATTCGAAGAGGAGTTGAAGCAGAGAAGTTTTGGTGCCCATCCACCTAAACAGGGCATGAAGTTGGATTGCTCTAAGTGCCGAGCCAATTTGGAAAGGTCGAGAACAGCTTCAGGCTGGGCAACTGGACCTATGGGCCATGACCTGGCGTTTGGACAATATAAACAACAGCCCAGATAGATTGGAGAGACAGGGTGCCAGGTCGTTTTCACTCACTCTCCCACAATGTTCACTAAATTGTAACTCATCTGCAGTTGAGCCTCGATGGTAATGCCAACAGGTCACTTACCTATCAGCTAGGAGAAAATTGCACGAATCCGAGACATTTTAGAGCTAGTGGATTAGAATAAAACAAATTTCAGATATTCAAAGCAACTTGAAAGTAAGTCACCATTCATTGGACAAGGAATAGTGACTTGAATCTGAGTTTTAGAAGAGGTAGAGGGAAGGGAAGACACTATTTAATGATCTTGAATGCTATCCTTAGTGGTTAGAACCATAGAACCTTACAGCACAGAAACAGACCTTTTGGCCCTTCTTGGCTGTGCCAGACCATTTTTCTGCCTAGTCCCACTGACCTGCACCTGGCTTCATATTGCTCCATATACCTCTCATCCATGTACCTGTCCAAGTTTTTTTAAATGTTAAAAATGAGCCCGCGTTTACAACTTCATCTGGCAGCTCACTCCACACTCCCACCACTCTCTGTGTGAAGAAGCCCCTCCTAATGTTCCCTTTAAACTTTTCCCCCTTCACCCTTAACCCATGTCCTCTGGTTTTTTTCTCCCCTAGCCTCAGTGGAAAAAGCCTCTATCTATACGCATCATAATTTTATATACCTCTATCAAGTCTCCCCTCATTCTTCTACGTTCCAGGGAATAAAGTCCTAACCTATTCAACCTTTATCTGTACCACAGTTTCTCAAGTCCCGGCAACATCTTTGTAAACCTTCTCTGCACTCTTTCTCAACCTTATTAATATCCTTCCTGTAATTCAGTGACCAAAGCTGTACACAGTACTCCAAATTTGGTCTCACCAATGCCTTATACAACCTCACCATAACATTCCAACTCTTATACTCAATACTTTGATTTATAAAGGCCAATGTACAAAAAGCTCTCTTTACTACCCTACCTACCTGTGACACCACTTTTAGGGAATTTTGCATCTGTATTCCTAGATCCCTCTGTTCTACTGCACTCCTCAGTGCCCGACCATTTACCTTGTATGTTCTACCTTGGTTTGTTCTTCCAAAGTGCAATACCTCACATTTGTCTGTATTAAACTTAATCTGCTATTTTTCAGCCCATTTTTCCAGCTGGTCCAGATCCATCTGCAAGCTTTGAAAACCTTCCTCACTGTCCACTACACCTCCAATCTTTGTATCATCAGCAAATTTGCTGATCCAATTTACCACATTATCATCCAGATCATTGATATAGATGACAAATGACTATGGACCTAGCACTGATCCATGTGGCACACCACTAGTCACAGGCCTCCACTCAGAGAAGCAATCCTCATCTACCACTCTCTGACTTCTCCCATTGAGCCAATGTCTAATCCAATTTATTACCTCACCCCTATGCGGGACCTTGTCAAAGGCCTTACTGAAGTCCATGTAGACAACATCCACTGCCTTCCCTTCATCCACTTTCCTGGTAACCTCCTCAAAAAACTCTAATAGATTTGTTAAACATAACCTACCACACACAAAGCCATGTTGACTCTCCCTAATAAGTCCCTGTCCATCCAAATACTTGTAGATCCTATCTCTTAGTACTCCTTCCAATAATTTACCTACTACAGTTGTCAAACTTACTGGCCTATAATTTCCTGGATTACTTCTAGAGCCTTTTTTAAACAACGGAACAACATGAGCTATCCTCCAATCCTCTGTCACCTCACCTGCAGATACTGACATTTTAAATATATCTGCCAGGGACCCTGCAATTTCAACACTAGTCTCCTTCAAGGTCCGAGGGAATACCCTGTCAGGTCTTCGGGATTCATCTACTCTGATTTGCCTCAAGTTAGCATGCACCTACTCCTCTTCAATCTGTCTAGGTTCCATGACCTCACTCCTTGTTTGCCTCATTTCCATTGACTCCGTGCCAGTTTCCCTAGTAAATACAGAAGCAAAAAACCTATTTAAGATCTCCCCCATTTATTTTGGTTCCATACATAGCCAACTACTCTGATCTTCAAGAGGACCAAGTTTATCCCTTACTATTCTTTTGCCCTTAATATACCTGTAGAAGCTCTTTGGATTATCCTTCACCTTGACTGCCAAAGCTACCTTATGTCTTCTTTTATCCCTCCTGATTTCTCTCTTAAGTATTTTTTGCACTTTTTATACTCCTCAAGTACATTATTTGCTCCGTTTCCTATACATGTCATACATCTCTCTCTTCTTCTTTATCAGAGTTCCAATATCCCTAGAGAACCAAGGTTCCTTATTCTCATTCATTTTGCCTTTAATCCTGACAGGAACATACAAACTCTGCACTCTCAAAATTTCTCCTTTGAAGTCCTCTCACTTACCAACAACATCCTTGCCAGAGAAGAACCTGTCCCAATCCACACTTTTTAGATCCTTTATCATTTCTTCAAATTTGGCCTTTTTCCAGTTTAGAACTTCATCCAAGGACCAGATCTATCTTTATCCATGATCAAGTTGAAACTAATGGTGTTATGATCACTGGTACCAAAGTGTTCCCCTACACACACTTCCATCACACGTCCTAACTCGTTTCCTAATAGAAGATCTAATATTGCATCCTCTCTAGTCAGTACCTCTAAATATTGATTTAGAAAATTTTCCTGAACACATTTTACAAACTCTAACCCATCTAGACCTTTAACAGTATGGGAGTCCCAATCAATATGCGGAAAATTAAAATCCCTTACTATCACAACTTTATGTTTCCTGCAGTTGTCTGCTATCTCTCTACAGATTTGTTTCTCCAATTCTTGCTGACTATTGGGTGGTCTATAATAATGTGGTCATTCCTTTCCTGTTTCTCAACTCCACCCATATGGCCTCGGTAGACAAGCCGTCTAATCTGTCCTGCCTAAGCACTGCTGTAACATTTTCCCTGACTAGCAAAGCCACCCTCCCCCCCCCCCACCATTCCTCTACCTCTATCACGTCTGAAACATAGGAACCCTGGAACATTAAGCTGCCAGTCCTGCCCCTCCTGTAGCCAAGTTTCACTAATGGCTACAATGGCATAATTCCACATGTCAATCCACGCCCTCAGTTCATCAGCCTTCCCCACAATACTCTTCACATTGAAATAGACACATCTCAGAAGATTATTACCACCGCACACAACCCTTCTATTTGTGATTTTGCATGAAACTTCAACATCACTTATTTTCACCCCCGCTCCACTATCTACTCTGTCACTCTGGTTTCCAAACTCCTGCAAATCTAGTTTAAACCCCCCACAATAGAACTAATTTTATATTGGTCCCCCTGTAGTTCTAACCCATCTCTTTTGTACAGGTCCCACCTGCCCCAGAAGAGGTCCCGATGATCCTGAAATCTGAAACCCTGCCCCCTACGCCAGTTCCTCAGCCACGTGTTCATCCTCTGGAGCATCCTATTCTTACCCTCACTGGCACATGGCACAGGTAGCAATCCTGAGAATACCACCCTTGAGGTCCTGCTTTTTAACTTCCTACCAAGCTCTCTATACTCACTCTTCAGGACCTCCTCACTCTTTTTTCCTACGTCATTGGTACCGATGTGAACATTGACATCTGGCTGCTCACTCTCACACTTCAGAATGCTGTGCATGCGATCAGAGACATCCCTGACCCTGGCACCTGGGAGGCAACAAACCACCGGGGATTCTCTGTTGTGACCACAGAACCTCCTGTCTGCACCTCTCACTATTGAGTTCCCTATCACTACCGCTCTCCTCTTCTTCCCCCCTCCCTTCTGCACTGCAGAACCAGACTCAGTGCCAGAGATCTGTCACAGCTTGTTGCAGGTAAGTCATCCCCCCCAGCAGTATCCAAATTGGTATACTTGCTGTTGAGGGGAATGGCCACAGGGGAGCCTTGCTCTGCCTGCCCTTTCCCTTTCCCTCACCTGATGGTAACCCAATTACCTGTGCACTGCTCCTTTGGTGTAACTGCCTCCCTGTAGCTACTATCTATAAACTTCTTATTCTCCCAAATGATCCGGAGGTCATCCAGTTCCTACTCCAGTTCCCTAACGTGGTTTGTTAGGAGCTGCAGCTGGATGCACTTCTTGCAGGTGTCGTTGTCAGGGAGACTGGAGACTTCCCACATCCTGCAAGAGGAGCATTCCAACATCCTGCCTGGCATTTTCTCTACTCTAAACGAACAATAAACAAAACTTACCGGGTACCTACCCTCGCCTCTGCCTGTTCACACCGAAGCCTGTTGAGCCAAAGCCGTCCCACTCTGCCTCAAGTCCACTCCGATGATGGCCGCTGTATATGCATCCTTTTTAAAAAATCTTTGGTGCGTTACATTACGCGACTGCGCAGTCTAGTCTCTTTGCCCTGATCTGTTTTAAAAAAATGGCTTCTCTCCGAGATGCCTTTACTTCTTCACTTGTCAACAAAATAAGTGTATTGCCTCCAAACATTATAATTACAACACAGCAAATAAAATACATTTAGGAGAAAATGTTAAAAGATTCAGCAAATAATTTATGAGAAGATGACATATCTAATGTTACCGTGCTTGACAGCCTGATTCAGACTAGTCTCATACAACAACAAAGTATGACACCTTAGAAGTATTTCTAATGCACTAAATATACTAAACCTATAACAAAATAATACTGCCTACCTTTTAATTTAAAAATCACCATCTTGTCACTATATTTAACAAAGTTAAAACAGCAGAGCAGTATCCTCGACTTTTTCAATGACTCTGTTAGAAAGCAATCAACCTGAAGTAAAATGGAACATTTTGAGCCTAGGTGCTAAACTCTATTGACAATTCCCAACCATAGGACATGATGGTGAAAAATTGACTTTAAGTTATCAGTTCAGATTTCCATTTCAGATTACCTGTTTTACATGTTTCATGTGAGAATGAGATCAGACTGAGCTGTGCTAATTTAAGCGAACTATTAAGCTAAATTATATATCCTTGCCACAGAAACAGGTTAGATGCCAAGTGTTTATTGTGGATGGACTCACCTCTCACCCCCAAAGCTTTTCCACCAAGATACAAGATAGGAGCATAATTGTATTTCTTCCACTGACCTGAATAGAGTCAGCGTTAACACCACGCAAAAAATATGACCATTTAGGACTACATAGCACATACAATCAACTTCAAACATTCACTCATTCCAGAACATTTACACTATGGTTGCAAAATGTCCTACAGTGGCTCACTGTACTGATCATAAAACAAAACATCAGCATTCAAGTAGACCATTTCTACAGAAGCGGAGAAAGTAGTAGAGTAATAAAACACAATTATAATTTTGTTCAAAAAATTAGAACTGCAGATGCTGGAAATCTGAAATTAAAACAGAAAATGCCAGTATGATACAGTAGGTCCCATAGCATCACTGGAATGTGAGATGAGCTAACAGTTCAGCTTGTGGTCATTTTGTCAGGACTGGAAAAGAGAGAACAAATTAGTTCTTCCAGTCTAGTGGACAAGGTGGGCTCATGATGTATCCTCTTATGCAGTGGAGAACACTTGTTGGGTGAAGGCTTTGTGCAGCAACTGCATTCAGTTTGCAGGGGAGACCTTGAGTTTTGGGTTCAACATAGAACATAGAAAAGCTATAGCACAATAAAGGCCCTTTGGCCCACAAAGCTGTGCTGAATATGTCCTTGCCTTAGAAATTACCTAGTGTTACCCATAGCCCTCTATTTTTCTAAGCTCCATGTACCTATCCAGGAGTCTCTTAAAAGACCCTATCGTATCCGACTCCACGACTGTTGCCGGCAGCCCATTCCATGCACTCACTACTCTCTGTGTAAAAACACTTAACCCTGACATCTCCTCTGTACCTGCTTCCAAGCACCTTAAAACTGTGCCCTCTCATGCTAGCCATTTCAGCCCTGGGAAAAAGCCTTTGATTATCCACATGATCAATGCTTCTCATCATCTTATACACCTCTTATCAGGTCACCTCTCATCTTCCGTTGCTCCAAGTTCATTCAACCTATTCTCATAAGGCATGCTCCCTAATCCAGGCAACATCCTTGTAAATCTCCTCTGCACCCTTTCTATGGTTTCCACATCCTTCCTGCAGTGAGATGACCAGAACTGAGCACAGTACTCCAAGTGCGGTCTGACCAGGGTCCTATATAGCTGCAACATTACCTCCTTGGCTCCAAAACTCAATCTCAATGTTGATGAAGGCCAATGCACCATATGTCTTCTTAACAACAGAGTCAATCTGTACAGCTGCTTTGAATGTCCTATGGGCTCAGACCCCAGATCCCTCTGATTCTCCACACTGCCAAGAGTCTTACCATTAATACTATATTCTGCCATCATATATGACCTACCAAAATGAACCATCACACACATATCTGGGTTGAACTCCATCTGCCACTTCTCAGCCCAGTTTTGCATCCTATCAATGTCCTGCTGTAACCTCTGACAGCCCTCCACACTATCCACAACACCCTCAACCTTTGTGTTATCAGCAAACTTACTAACCCATCCTTCCGCTTCCTCATCCAGGTCATTTATAAAAATCACAAAGAGAAGGGGTCCCAGAACAGATCCCTGAGGCACACCACTGGTCAGCGGCTTCCATGCAGAATATGAATATGACCCATCCATAGCCTTCAGTGAGCAAGCCAGTTCTGGATCCACAAAACAATGTCTCCTTGGATCCCATGCCTCCTTACTTTCTCAATAAGCCTTGCATGGGGTACCTTATCAAATACCTTGCTGAAATCCATATACACTACATTTACTGTTCTTCCTTCATCCATGTGCTTAGTCACGTACTCAATAAAATCAATCAGGCTTGTAAGGCACGACCTGCCTTTGACAAAGCCATGCTGACTATTCCTAATCATATTAAGTCTCTCCAAATGTTCATAAATCCTGCTTCTCAGGATCTTCTCCATCAACCTACAAACCACTGAAGCAAGACTCATGGGTCTATAATTTCCTGGGCTATCTCTACTCCCTTTCTTGAATAAAGGAACAAAGTCTGCAACCCTCCAATCCTCCGGAACCTCTCCTGTCCCCATTGATGATGCAAAGATCATCGCCAGAGGCTCAGCAATCTCCTCCCTCGCCTCCTACAGTAGGCTGGGGTACATTTTGTCCGGTCCCAGTGACTTATCCAACTTGATGCTTTTCATAAGCTCCAGCACATCCTCTTTCTTAATATCTACACGCTCAAGCTTTTCAGTCCACTGTAAGTCATTTGCAATCGTCAAGATCCTTTTCCGTAGTGAATAATGAAGCAAAGTATTCATTAAGTACCTCTGCTATCTCCTCCGGTTCCATACACACTTTTCCACTGTCACACTTGATTGGTCCTATTCTTTCACATCTTATCCTCTCACTCTTCACATATTTGTAGAATGCCTTAGGGTTTCCCTTAATCCTGTTTGCCAAGGCCTTCTCAAGGCCCCTTCTGGCTCTCCTAATTTCATCCTTAAACTCCTTCCTGCTAGGCTAATAATCTTCCAGATCTCTATCATTACCTAGTTTTTTGAGCCTTTTGTAAGCTCTTTTTTTCTTCTTGACTGTATTTACAACAGCCTTTGTACACCATGGTTCCTGTACCCTACCATCCTTTCCCTGCCTCATTTGAACGTACCTATGCAGAAGTCCACGCAAATATCCTCTGAACATTTGCTGCATTTCTTCCATATGTTTCCCTGAGAACATCTGTTTCCAATTTATGCTTCCAAGTTCCTGCCTGATAGCTTCATATTTCCCTTACTCCAATTAAACACTCTCCTAACTTATCTGTTCCTATCCCTCTCCGAAGCTCTGGTAAAGATATAGAATTGTGATCACCATCTCCAAAATGCTCTCCCACTGAGAGATCTAACACCTGACCAGGTTCATTTCCCAATACCAAATCTAGTACAGCTTCTCCTCTTGTGGGCTTATCTACATATTGCGACAAGAAACCTTCCTGAACATACCTAACAAACTCCACCCCATCTAAAGCCCTCACTCTAGGGACATGCCAATCAATATTTGGGAAATTAAAATCTCCCACCACAATAACCCTGTTATTATTACACCTTTCCAGAATCTGCCTCCCTAACTGCTCCTCGATGTCCCTGTTACTATTGGGTGGTCTATAAAAAATACCTAGTAGAGTTATTGACCCCTTCCTGTTCCTAACTTCCATCCACAGAGACTCCGTAGACAATCCCTCCAGGTCTTCCTCCTTTTCTGCAGCCATGACACTATCTCTGATCAACAGTGTGATGCCCCCACCTCTTTTGCCTCCCTCCCTGTCCTTCCTGAAACATCTAAAGCCTGGCACTCGAAATAGCCATTCCTGCCCCTGAGCCATCCAAATCTCTGTAATGACCACAACATCATAGCTCCAAGTACTGATCCATGCTCTAAGCTCATTACTTTGTTCATAATACTCCTTGCATTAAAATAGACACATCTCAAACCATTGGTCTGAGCGTGTCCCTTCTCTATCACCTGCCTATCATTTTAGTTTGGCATTTCCACCCAGGCAAAAAAAAGACTCTGACTATATACTTTATCTCTGCCTCTCATAACTTTATATACTTTATTAGGTCTTCTTTCAGCCTCCAACTCTCTAAAACAATCTAACTCTGACAACCTGCCCTTATAGCCAACACTCTTTAATCCAGGTAAATTTCAGGTAGATCTCTTATGCAGCTTCTCCAAAACTTCCACATCCTTCCTGTACTGTAGTGACTAGAACCTGCCCAGATAGATCAAATGCAGCCTAACCAAAGTTTTAAACGGCTACAGCATGGTTTCCTGTATTTTATACTCTACAGTTTGATCATGAAGGCAAGTATTCCTTATGATTTCTGTATTATCGGATCTACCCTTACTGCAAACGTCCAGGGACCTATGACCTTGCACTCCAGGATTCTTCTGGGCACCCAATGCTCTTGAAAATCCTGCCATTTACTGTATTCTTTCCACTTATATTTGACCTCCGAAAATACAGTAGCTCAAATTGTCAGATTAAACTCCATCAGCCATTTCTCTGTCTATATTCCCAATTGGTCTATATTCTGATGAATCCTTCAACCGCTTTTCTTACTATCCACAAGTCCACCTATTTTTGTGTTGTCTGCAAACTTACCAATCAACCTACCTATATTTTCATCCAAATACTTTTTCATACAGTATCACAAAGAACAGAGGCCCAACACTGATCCTCATGGAATACCACTGGTCACATACTTTCAACTGGAAGAATATCCCTCCACCGTTACCATCAATCTTCTATTGTGAAACCAATTTGAAATCCAATCTACCAATCTGTATGGATCCCATGTGACATAATCTTTTAAATCAGCTCTGGGAGACCTCATTGAAAGCTGAATGAAAGCTATTCAACATCCACTGTTGATCACCTTGTTAATCACCTTCGTCTTCTCCTCAAAAAACCTGAATTAATTTATAAGACATGACAAAGCCATGCTGACTATCCCTACATTGCCTATACTTTTCTAGTTGAAAATTCATCCTAACCCTGAGAACCTTCTTCAGTAATTTCCCTACCACCGATATTAGGCTCATTGGCATAAAACTTCCCAGCTTGACTCTGCTGCCCTACTGAAACAAAGAAACAACAATGGTTATTTACCAGTCCACTGGACCTCACCTGTAGTTGAAGAGGATACCAAGATTTCTGTCATAGCCCCATCAGTCTCCTCTCTTGTTTCTCTCAATAATGTGAGATAGACCTCACAAGGCCCTGGGGGTTCTTAACTATTTCAAAAGACCCAGTACCTCCTCCTTATCAACATGTCACAAAATATCAGCATACTTTTCCCTTATCTTGCTATCATAGAGTACATGTCCTTCTCTTTGGTGAATACCAATGTGAAATACCCACTTATTACCTTGCCCTCTTCCTCTGGCTCCAGGCATAAATTCTCTTCTTTATACTTAAGTGGTCCTACCCTTTCTCTAGTTACCTCCTTCATTATAATGTACAAAATACCTTGGGATTCTCTTTCATCCAATTTGCCAAGAGCACTTCATAGCCCCTTTTAGCCCTCAAGTCAACAAAGATGTCTTAGTGCATTTAAACGAGCTATCGCTGCCTAAAACCGATGGAAACAACACCGATTGAGGACACCTCGGAGGAAGTGCAGGTGTAGATTAGGATTACAAGTGCATTTAAGGAAATGGGGTTTTAAACTCCCTATACCAACTAGCTTGCTGGCAAATGTGCAGTCTCTGGTGAATAAGATCAATGATCTCAGAACCAGGGTGCTGAATCAGAGGGACATTAGGACCATGTGTGTCGCAGCATCCTGGTTAACCACTTCTGTACCGGATGCAGCGATTCAGATCAGCAGGTGTACTATACACTGTCAGGATAGATCTATAGAGTCTCTCAAAAGCAGAGGTGGAGTAGTATGCCTCATGATCAACTCTTCTTGGTGCACAAATATATCAGTGCTGTCCTAGTTCTGCTCACCAGACCTGGAATATCTCGCAGTAAAATGCCATCCTTTTTACCTCTCGTGGGAGTTCTCTGGGGTCATTTTGGTAGCATTATACATTCCACCTCAGGCCAAAGTCAAGCAGGCTTTAGATGATCTGAGTAATGGGATCAACATGCATGGAACAGTGCACCCTTACACGTTCACCATCATTCTGGGAGATTTTAGCTAGGCCAGTCTGAAATCACTAAGGAACTACCATCAACAGATCACTTGCAATACCAGAGGAAACAACACACTTGACCATTGCTACACCACCATCAAGAATGCCTCCCGTGCTATTCCATGCTCTCACTTCTGGAAGTCTGATCACCTAGCTGTACTTCTAATCCCTGAGTATAGGCAGAGACTGAAGACTGCAGAGCCAGTAGTGAGGACCAAGAAGGTTTGGACAAGGGAAGCACAGGAGCACCTACAGGACTGCTTTGAATCGGTGGGCTGGACTGTATTCAGGGATTCATCTTCGAACCTGGATGAGTATGCTGCAGTTGTTACTGACTTCATTAAAACCTGTATGGATGAGTTTGTGCCCACAAAGACTTATTGTACATTCCCAAACCAAAAGCTGTACGTCATCTGCTGAAGGCTGGATCTGTGGCACTCAAGTCTGGCAACCCAGGCCTGTACCAGAAAACCAGGTATGATTTGCAGAGGGCTATGGCGAAGAACCAATTTCGAATGAGGCTGCAGGTGAGATCGGATGCACGGCAACTATGGCAGGGTCTGCAAGACATTACTTCCTACAAAGCGGAACCCAATAGCATGAATGCCAGTGATGCTTCACTACCAGATGAACTCAATACCTTTGGTGCACACTTTGAAAGGGATCACACAACTACAGCTACACCTGATGACCCTGTGATCTTCAGAGGCCAATGTTAGCCTGCCTCTAAAGTGAATGAACCCTTGCAAGGCAGAAGGTCCTGATGGAGTACCTGGTAAGGCTCTGAAAACCTGTGCCAACCAACTAGCAGGAGTATTCAAGGGCATTTTCAACCTTTCACTGCTACAGGCGGCAGTTCCCGCTTGCTTCAAAAAGGCAACAATTGTTCCAGTGCCTAAGAAGAATAATATGGGCTGCCTTAATGACTATCGCCCCAGTAGCACTCACATTGACAGTGATGAAATGGTTTGAGAGGTTGGTCATGACTAGACTAAACTGCCTCAGCAAAGACCCATTGCAATTTGCCTATTGCCACAATAGGTCGACAACAGACACAATCTCAGTAGCTCTCTAGATGGCTTCAGACCACCTGGACAGCACAAACATGTCAGGATGCTGTTCATCAACTATAGCTCAGCATTTAATACTATCATTCCCACAATCCTGATTAAGAAGTTTCAGAACCTGGGCCTCTGTACCTCCCTCTGCAATTGGATCCTCAACTTCCTAACCACCTAACCAGAAGACCACAGTCTGGATTTGTGATGACATATCCTCCTTGCTGATGATCAACATTGGTGCGCCGTAGGGGTGTGTGCTTAACCCACTGCTCCACTTTCTATATACCCATGACTGTGTGGCTAGGCATAGCTCAAATACCATCTATAAATTTGCTGATGATACAACCATTGTTGGTAGCTTCTCAGGTGGTGACGAGAGGGTGTATAGGAGTGAGATATGCCAGCTAGTGGAGAGGTGCTGCAGCAACAACCTGGCACTCAACGTCAGTAAGATGAAAGAGCTGATTGTGGACTTCAGGAAGGGTACGACAAAGGAACACATACCAATCATAGAGGGATCCGAAGTGGAGAGAGTGAGCAGTTTCAAGATCCTGGGTGTCAAGATCTCTGAGGATCTAACCTGGTCCCAACATATCAATGTAGTTATAAAGAAGGCAAGACAGCAGCTATACTTTGTTAGGAGTTTGAAGAGATCTGGCATGTCAACAAATACACTCAAAAACTTCTATAGATGTACCATGTAGAGCATTCTGACAGGCTGCATTACTGTCTGGTATGGAGGGACTACTACACAGGACCGAAAGAAGCTGCAGAAGGTTGTGGATCTAGTCAGCTCCATCTTGGTTACTAGCCTACAAAGTACCCAGGACATCTTCAAGTAGTGGTTCTCAGAAAGACAGTGTCCATCATTAAGGACCTACAGCACCGAGGGCATGCCCTTTTCTCACTGTTACCATCAGGTAGGAGGAACAGAAACCTAAAGGCACACACTCAGTGATTCAGGAACAGCTTCTTCCCCCTGCCATCCAATCCCTAAATGGACATTGAATCTTTGACACTACCTCACTTTTTTTTTAATAAACAGTATTTCTGCTTTTGCATGTTTTTTTGGTAATCTATTCATTATAGATAATTGATTTACTTGTTTATTTATTATTATTAATATCATTATTATTATTTCTCTGCTAGATTTTGTATTGCATTGAACTGCTGCTGCTAAGTTAACAAATCTCACGTCACATGCTGGTTATAATAAACCTGATTCTAATTCTGGTTCTCATGTTCCCCTGTTAAAGTTCTCTTTTCCTCTCTTAATATTCCACAAAAGCTTTGCCCAATTTCAGTTTCCTAAACCTTACATACTCTTTCTTTTTCTTCCTGACTAAATTTGCAACATCTCTTGCCATACTAAGTTCCCAAACATTGCCATCTTCTGTACATCTTTCTTCCTCGTGGGAACATGCTGATCTTGAATTCTGACCAGCTGCCTTTAAATGAGTCCAACATGTCAGATGTGGACTAACCAAAGATGTGGAGCTGTTCCCAATCTGCACTCCCCTTCTCCAGCCCAATACTGTTTAAATTACCCTTTCCCCAATCTAGCTCTTCCTCCACCCTCCCTGAGGTCCAACATTTCCCATAACTACCTTACATCTGTACCCAAAATGCACTCCCCCAGAAACTTTGATCACCTGATGAGACTCAATTTGCAACATAATGTCTACTATGGCTCTTTTCCTTGTTGGATTATCTCCACACTGTGTCATGTGACACAGCTGGATGCACCTAACAAATTCTGTCCCACCTAAACCTCTGGCACTTTGGGTTTCTGCATCTCATCTATTTTCCACACTTCACAGAGTCATGTCTCACAAAAGCAAGAACTTTGGCTCAATGGATATGCCAATGCCAACTTCTTGCCCTTCTACACTAATCCTATTTTCCTGCATTAGCTCTATAGCCTCCTATGGCTTGCCTATTCAAGTACCTCTTAAATGTAGTGGTTGCATCAGATTCCAACACCTACTCTGGTATTGTGCTATCTTGATGGAGTTGACTTCTTTTCTCTTCACATGCCCAATCCATTTCCAATGCTTCATACCATCGCAAACAGATGTAGAAGGATACTTCATTGCTGTTTCCATAACAGTTTTTTTGACCAGTCAGGGTTGTTAGCCCCAGGCTGAACTCCCAAACCTGGAGAACTGGTGGATCAGTCAGTCTAGCCACTATCTTTGACCTGTTTGGGGTGACCCCACCAAGAGCCAAAACACAAGGGCCAGGCTCCAGCCAATATAGATCTCCAGGTCATTGAGGCACACAAGTCTTCAAACCACAACAAGGTTGTGGTCCTATTGGAAGTTCCACTAACTTATCAGTGTTATTAATGACCAGAAATTTAACAGCAAGAGCTATCCAAATACCATAGCGACAAGAGCACAAGAGAGGAAAGCTTACAGCATGCAACTCACCTCGACTCTCAAAGGAATCAAGAGTCAATTAACACAAAAAAAAGTTGTTGCATCATCCAGGGCAGAAGTACCTCACTCACAAGAGCTTTCCCCAAAAACCCCTTCCTAACCTAGTACTGAAAAGGAGGGCAAAGAAAACTGCTAAATGGCAACATTTCCAATCCCACCCAAGAAGCACATGTTTAGAAAATTAATTTTTTAGGAACTAACATTGCAAGAGTAGCCAACATCTACAGCCCCAATCATCTTTAACAAGTGGTGACAAGCCACTTTTTGAAACCCTATCACTATTTCAGTGAAGGTAGTTCTACAGTACTGTTGGGTAGGGAGCCCCAGTATTTAGACTGTATGGTATATTTCAATTATAATATATTGCGTGAATGCAAGCTGTAGCATTCCCCTGCTTCTGCTGCCTTCTCCTTTCTTGGTGCTAAAGTAGATGTTGCAATTTGGGAGTGGGTGCTTTTGGATCATTCTAGGTGAATAATCAAAACATTTTGTAGATGCAACTACTGTGTGCCCATGGTGAAGGAATGAACATTGAAGGGACACAAATCAAGATAACCACTTTGTCCTGGATGTTGCCACTCAGCTAGAGATTTTTGTGCTCTTACCCAGGCAAGAGCAGTGTTTTTCAGCATGCTCCTGACTTGTGCTTACAGATGGTGGAAAGACCTTGAGGAAAAAGAAAAAGAAATTGGTAGGTAAGTTATTCAGTGCTGAACAGCAAGCTTTTGATTCGCTCTTGTATTACAGTATTATGTATATGGTTCAGTTGAGTTTCTGGTCAATGGCGATTCTAGGATACTGACCTCGGGCAACACTGTGTGTGGCACAGCAGTTAATGCTGTCTTATAATTCCACTGACACAAGCTTGATACTGATCTTGGATGTCATCTGGAGTAAATTAATTTGCAAAGGGGATAGAGCAGTGAAAGAAGTGCATGGAGTAAAGCCAAATCTAACATACAGAGAGGCTTTGAGGAAAGACAAGCAGAATAAAGGGTGTAAAGGCAGTAAGGTAGAAGGGCTCAACTGTGTGTACTTCAATGCAAGAAGCATCAGGAACAAAGGTGATGAATTGAGAGCTTGGATACATACATGGAATTATGATGTAGTGGCCATTACAGAGACTTGGCTGGCACCAGGGCAGGAATGGATTCTCAATATTCCTGGATTTCAGTGCATTAAAAGGGATAGAGAGGGGGGAAAAGGGGAGGAGTGGTGGCATAACTGGTCAGGGATACTATTACAGCTACAGAAAGGGTGGGTAATGTAGCAGGATCCTCTTTTGAGTCAGTATGGGTGGAAGTCAGGAACAGGAAGGGAGCAGTTACTCTATTGGGGGTATTCTATAAGCCCCCTGGTAGCAGCGGAGATACCAAGGAGCAGATTGGGAGGCAGATTTTGGAAAGGTGCAAAAATAACAGGGTTGTTATCATGGGTGACTTTAACTTCCCTAATATTGATTGGCACTTGATTAGTTCCAAGCATATAGATGGGGCAGAGTTTGTTAAGTGTGTCCAGGACGGATTCCTGTCACAGTATGTTGACAGGCCGACTGGGGGATTGCCATACTAGATCTAGTATTAGGTAATGAACCGGGTCAGGTCACAGATCTCTCACTGGGTGAGCATCTGGGGGACAGTGATCACTGCTCCCTGGCCTTTAACATTATCATGGAAAAGGATAGAATCAGAAAGGACAGGAACATTTTTAATTGGGGAAGGGCAAATTATGAGGCTATAAGGCTAGAACTTGCAGGTGTGAATTGGGATGAAGTTTTTGTGGGGAAATGTACTATGGACGTGTGGTTGATGTTTAAGGATCTCTTGCAGGATGTTAAGGATAAATTTGTCTTGGTGAGGAAGATAAAGAATGGGAGGGTGAAGGAACCATGGGTGACAAGTGAGGTGGAAAATCTAGTCAGGTGGAAGAAGACAGCATACATGAGGTTTAGGAAGCAAGGATCAGATGGGTCTATTGAGGAATATAGGGTAGCAAGAAAGGAGCTTAAGAAGGGGCTGAGAAGAGAAAGAAGGGAGCATGAGAAGGCCTTGGCGAGTAGAGTAAGGGAAAGCCCCAAGGTGTTCTTCAAACATGTGAAGAACAAAAGGATGACAGGAGTAAAGGTAGGACCGATTAGAGATAAAGGCGGGAAGATGTGCCTGGAGACTGTGGAAGTGAGCAAGGTCCTCAATGAATATTTCTCTTCGGCATTCACCAATGAGAGGGAACTTGATGATGGTGAGGACACTATGAGTGAGGTTGATGTTCTGGAGCATGTTGATATTAAGGGAGAGGAGGTGTTGGAGTATTAAAATACATTAGGACGGATAAGTCCCCGGGGCCTGATGGAATATTCGCCAGGCTGCTCCACAAGGTGAGGGAAGAGATTGCTGAGCCTCTGCCTAGGATCTTTATGTCCTCGTTGTCCATGGGAATGGTACTGGAGGAATGGAGGGAGGAGAATGTTGTCCCCTCATTCAAAAAAGGTAGTAGGGATAGTCTGGGTAATTATAGACCAGTGAGCCTTATGTCTGTGGTGGCAAAGCTGTTGGAAAAGATTCTTAGAGATAGGATCTATGGGCATTTAGAGAATCATGGTCTGATCAGGGACAGTCAGCATGGCTTTGTGAAGGGCAGATCATGTCTAACAAGACTCATACAGTTCTTTGAGGAGGTGACTAGGCATATAGATGAGGGTAGTGCAGTGGATGTGATCTACATGGATTTTACTAAGGCATTTGACAAGGTTCCACACGGTAGGCTTATTCAGAAAGTCAGAAGGCATGGGATCCAGGGAAGTTTGGCCAGGTGGATTCAGAATTGGCTTGCCTGTCATGGGTCATGGTGGAGGGAGTACATTCAGATTGGAGGGTTGTGACTAGTGGTGTCCCACAAGGATCTGTTCTGGGACCTGTACTTCTCGTGATTTTTATTAACAACCTGGATGTAGGGGTAGAAGGGTGGGTTGGCAAGTTTGCAGATGACACAAAGGTTGGTGGTGTTGTAGATAGTGTAGAGGATTGTCGAAAATTGCAGAGAGACATTGATAGGATGCAGAAGTGGGCTGAGAAGTGGCAGATGGAGTTCAAACCGGAGAAGTGTGAGGTGGTACACTTTGGAAGGACAAACTCCAAGGCAGAGTACAAAGTAAATGGCAGGATACTTGGTAGTGTGGAGGAGCAGAGGGATCTGGGGGTATATGTCCACAGATCCGTGAAAGTTGCCTTACAGGTAGATAGGGTAGTTAAGAAAGCTTATGGAGCTTTCTCCATAAGTCAAGGGATAGAGTTTAAGAGTAGTGATGTAATGATGCAGCTCTATAAAACTCTGGTTAGGCCACACTTGCAGTACTGTGTCCAGTTCTGGTCGCCTCACTATAGGGAGGATGTGGAAGCATTGGAAAGGGTACAGAGAAGATTTACCAGGATGCTGCCTGGTTTAGAGAGTATACATTATGATCAGAGATTAAGGGAGCTAGGGCTTTACTCTCTGGAGAGAAGGAGGATGAGAGGAGACATGATAGAGGTGTACAAGATATTAAGAGGAATAGATAGAGTGGACAGCCAGCACTTCTTCCCCAGGGTACCACTGCTCAGTACAAGAGGAGATGGCTTTAAGGTAAGGGGAGGGAAGTTCATTGGGGATATTACAGGAAGGTTTTTTACTTAGAGAGTAGTTGGTGCATGGAATGCACTGCCTGAGTCAGTGGTGGAGGCAGACACACTAGTGAAATTTAAGAGACTACTAGACAGGTATATGTAGGAATTTAAGGTGGGCGGTTATATGGGAGGCGGGGTTTGAGGGTTGGCACAACATTGTGGGCCAAAAGGCCTGTAATGTGCTGTACTATTCTATGTTCTATGTATTGTTCAACCACTCATTGTGCAAAAAAATCTTTCCATAAAGATCTGCTTTCAAACTTATTCCTCTCAGCTTAAACCCATGCCTTCTTGGTTTTGATACCCTTAATCTTACTTTTGCTTTCACTTTTTTTTTCTTGGACAATGCAAGGCCAGAATTTCCCAGGTCCTTTCCTCCACCTGCCAGCCTCTGTAATCAGCACATCCATCATTTCAATAAGATTTCACCATCAGGCATATATTTCCCTGAACTTTTTAAAAATTTGGAAGGAGTGTTCCCTTTGTGATTCCATAAGACACAAGAAATAGGGCAGAATTTGGCCATTCAGCTCATTTCTTCACCATGGCTGATTTATTAACCCTCTCAATCCTGTTCCTCTGCCATCTCCCCTTAACCCTTTGTTGTCTTGACTAATCAAGAATCTATCAACATATGCTTTAAACATACCCAATGATTTGGCCTCCACAGATGTCTGTAGCAGTGAATCCCACAGATTTATCACCCTCTGGCAAAAAAAATTCCTCCTCATCTCTGTTCCAAAGGACATCCTTGTATTCTGAAGCCATGTCCCACTGGTCCTAGGCTTCCTCTTAATGTTCACTCTATCTAGACCTTTCAATGTTTGACAGGTTTAAAAGAGATTCCACCCCCCCTCCCCCACACCACCCTTAGCTTTCTAAACTGCAGCGAGTACAGGCCCAGAGCCATCAAATGCTCCTCATACATTAAATCTTTCATTCCCAGGATCTTTCTTGTGAACTTCCTCTGGACACTCTCCAATGCCAATGAATCCTTTCTTTGATAAGGGGCTGCTCCAAATGTTGTCTGACCAATGCTGTATAAAGCCTCAGCGTTACATCCTTGCTTTTATGTTCTAGTCCACTCAAAATAATGCTAACATTGTATTTGTCTTCCTTATTACTGACTCCATTGAACCATAGAACACTATGGCACAGTAGAGGCCCTTCAGCCCTCCATGTTGTGCTGACCCATATAAATCCTTTAAAAAAAGTACTAAACCCACAATACCCCATAACCCTCCATTTTTCTTTCATCCATGTGCCTGTCCAAGAGACTCTTAAATACCCCTAATGTTTTAGCCTCCACTACCATCTCTAGCACTCACAAACCTCTGTGTAAAAAACTTACCCCTGATGTCTCCCCTAAACTTCCCTCCCTTAATTTTGTACATATGCCCTTTGGTGTTTGCTATTGGTGCCCTGGGAAACAGGTACTGACTATCCACCCCATCTATGCCTCTCATAATCTTGTAGACCTCTATCAAGTCCCCTCTCATTTTTCTACACTCCAAAGAGAAAAGTCCCAGCTCTACTAACCTTGCTTCATATGACTTGTTCTCCAATCCAGGCAACATCCTGATAAATCTCCTCTGCACCTTCTCCATAGCTTCCACATCCTTCCTATAATGAGGTGACCAGAATTGAATACAATACTCTAAGTGCGGTCTCACCAGAGATTTGTAGAGTTGCAACATGACCTCTCTACTCTTGAATTCAATCCCCCTGTTAATGAAGCCTAGCAACCCATAGGCCTTCTTAACTACCCTGTCAACCTGTGCCGCGACCATGAGGGATGTATGGATTTGAACCCCAAGGTCCCTTTGTTCATCCACACTCTTAAGTAACTGACCATTAATCCTGTACTCAGTCTTCTGGTTTGTCCTTCCAAAATGCATCACCTCACACTTATCCGGATTGAACTCCATCTGCCATTTTTCTGCCCAACTCTGCAGCCTGTCTATATCCTCTTGTAACCTTCGACCACCTACAGCTCCATTCACAACTTCACCAATCTTCGTGTCATCCATAAACTTACTCACCCATCCTTCCACCTCTACATCCAGGTCATTTATAATAGGACTCCCAGGACAGATCCCTGCAGCACTCCACTAGTCATCAACCTCCAGGCAGAATACTTTCCTTCCACAACTACCCTCTGCTTTCTTCCTTTAAGCCAATTTTTTATCCAAACAACCAAGGTTCCACTTATCCCATGCCTCATGACTCTCTGGATGAGTCTCTCATGAGGGACCTTATCAAATGCCTTGCTAAAGTCCATGTAGACCACATCCACTGCCCTACCCTCATCAATTTCTTTCGTTACCTCTTCAAAAAACTCAATCAGGCTTGTGAGACATGATCTTCCCTTCACAAAGCCATGTTGACTATCCATGAGAAGACTGTACTTCTCAAATGCTCGTAGATCCTATCCTTAAGAATCCTTTCCAGTAGTTTGCAGACCACTGACATGAGGCTCACCGGTCTATAGTTCCCAGGTTTCTCCCGATTACCTTTTTTAAACAAGGGATCTACATTTGCCATTCTCCAGTCCTCCGGCACTTACCCTGCAGCCAAAGAGGATTCAAAGATCATAGCTAATGCTCCTGCGATCTCTTCTCAATTCCCACAACAACCTGGAGACTCAACCTAAAAGTTAACCTATAAATGCACCTGAACCTGAGTGGCATCAATATCCTTGTGGGCAGATTTGTTAAAGCTGTTCAGAAGAGATTTAATTAATTTGGCAGGGGGTGGGAACCAGAATGATTGGGCTGAGGATGAGGCAGTTGGTGTACAGGCTTATGCAGTATGTAGTGAGGCTGAGAGGAAGGACAGGGCAAAATTGCAATCAGAGGGATGAGGTAAAAGTGTAACAGGGTGCCAAACTCAAAAAGGATGATGAATACAATACTGAAGGTATTGCACTAGTATAAGGAATAAGCTAAATGATCTTGTGGTGCAGTTAGAGGTTGACATGTACAATATTATAGATATCTCTAAATCATGGCTGAAAGAAGATCAAAATTGGGGGCTTAATATTCAAGTATACATATGTATAGAAAGAACAGGTAGGTAGGCAGAGGGGTGATGTGGTTCATTGGTAAAAAGTCAAATCAAATCCTTAGAAAGAGGTGACATAGGATTGGAATCCTATGGCAATACTGCAATGGCAAAAAGACCCTGATGGGAGTTATATACAGACCTCTGAACAGTAACCAGGATGTGGGCTACAAATTACAATGGGAAATAGAAAAGGCATGTTAAAAGGGCAATGTAGTGATAACCATGGGAGATTTTAATATGCAGGTAGACTAGAAAAATTCAGTTGGTACTGTTCTGTAAGAGACAGGATTTGTAGGTGCCTAGTTAGTTTATCAGAGTAGTTTGTGATTGAGCCCACTAGGGGAAAGGATGTTTGGGATAGAGTGCTGTGTAATGATCCAGATTTGATTAGGGAGCTTAATGTAAAGGGACTCTAAGGAGGCAGTGATCATAATATGACAGAATTCACCCTGCAATTTGAGAGGGAGAAGTTAAATCAGGTGTATCAGTATTATAGTGGAGTAAAGGGAATTACAGAAGCATAAGAAAGGAGCTGGTCATAGTTGATTGGAAGGGAACACTAGCAAGGGTGACAGCAGAACAACAATGGCTGGAAATTATGGGGGAAATTTGGAAGGGGCAGGAAAAATACGTGCCAAAGATGAGGAAATATTCTAAAGGGAGGATGAGACAATCGTGTGTGAAATGGAAGTCAAAGACAGCATAAAAGCAAAAGAGAGGGCATATAATATAGCAAAAACAACTGAAACTTTTAAAAACCAACAGAAGGCAACTAGAAACACCATAAAGAGAGAAAAGATGAAATATAAAAGTAACCTATCATAAAGGGATACATAAAGTTTTTTCAGATATATAAAGAAAAAAAGAGAGATAAGAGTGGATTTTCCACTGGAAAATGACGCTGGAGAGGTAGTAATTGGGAACAAAGAAATGGCGGAGAACCTTAATAAGTATTTTGTGTAAGTCTTTGCTTTGGAAGACACTAGCAGAATGCCAGTCTGCATGAGTGTCACAGGACAGAGTGAATGTCATTGTCATTACTAAGGAGAAGGTGCTTGGGAAGCTGAAAAGCCTGAAGGTAGATAAGTGACCTGGTCCAGATGGACTACACCCCAGGGATCCGAAAGACGTAGCTGAAGAGATTATGGAGGCAGTAATAATTTTTCAAGAATTTCTGGATTCTGGAATGGTTCTGAGGACTAGACAATTGCAAATGTCACCCCACCCTTTAAGAAGGGAGAAAGGCAAAAGAGGAAGTTATAGGCCAGTTAGCCTGACTTCAGTGGTTGAGAAGATGTTATTAAGTCTATTATTAGGGATGAGGTTTTGCAGTACTTGGAAGTGCATGCTAAAACAGAGTAAAACAGCATGGTTTTCTAAAAGGGAAATCTTGCCTGACAAATCTGTTGGAAATAACTGGCAGGAGAAATAAAGGAGAGTCATAGGATATTGTTTCTTTGGGCTTTCAGAACACCTTTGACAAGGTGCTGCACATGAGGATCTTAACAAAGTAAGGGTGCATGGTGTTACAGGAAAGGTATTAGCATGGACAGAAGATTGGCTAGCTGGCAGGAGACAAAATGTGGGAATAAAAGGGGCCTTTTCTGATTGGCTGCTGGTGACTAGTGGTATGCTGCAGGGGTTGGTGTTAGTGTTGTAATGTGAGTATTATTAAAAGTAAGTTAATACTAATCAGGGAGCTGTTGGTAGCAAGAGGCGGGATCCGGGGTTGGCATGGTCTTTACTTCCACTCTTTTTACTCCCAGTATGCATTGTATATAGTTCCTTCACCCATGCCGCACGAGGTACCTGGAAGCCTCTGTATTGTAAATATCATTTGCCGTCCCAGATAAAGATGCTCTTTTGGCCATCAAGTTGTCTTTTTGTAAAGTAGAAGTTACCACAGTTAGGACCACTTCTATTCACATCGTATGTCAATGATTTGGATGTAGGAAATGATGGCTTTGTGGCCAAGTTTGCTGATGATACAAAAATAGGTGGAGGGGCAGGTGGTGTTTATGCAAGTACTTAGACAGATTGGGGAGATGGACAAAGAAGTAACAGATGGAATATAATGTGGGGAAGTGTATGGTTATGCACTTCGTTAGAAGGAATAAAGGTATAAACTATTTTCTAAACAGGGAGAAAATTAAAAATCAGAGGTGCAAGGGGACTTGGGAGTCCTAGTGCAGGATTCTCTAAAGGTTATCTTGCAGGTTGAGTTGATTGTAAGGAAAGAAAATGCAATGTTAGCATTCATCTTGATTAGACTAGAATTCAAAAGCAAGGTTGTAATGCTGAGGTTTTATAAAGCATTGGTCAGATTGCACTTGGAATATTGTGAGCAGTTTTAGGCTCCTTATCTAAGAAAATATGTGCTGGCATTGGAGAAAGTTCGGAGGCAGTTCACAAGAATGATCCCAAGAAATGGTTAACATATGAGGAGTGTTAGGTTGGTCAGGGTCCATACTCGCTAAAGTTTAGAAAAATAAAGGAGAATCTCATTGCAAACTATCAAATATTGATAGGTCTGGATAAAGTGGATGTGGAACAGTTATTTCCTATAATGGGGGAGTCTAGAACCAGAAAGCAGTCTCAGAATTGAGGTTCTTGATAGGTTCTTGATAAATCAGGGAGTTAAAATTACAGGGAGAAAAGGGTTATGAGGGATCAACCATGATGGAATAGCAGAGGTGACTCAATGGGCTGAATGACCTAATTCTGCTCCTACGTCTTATGGTCTTAACCTTAAGAGAGTCCTGCAGTATGACTTGCAAGTCTCTCTAAACCTCTCTTTCTGAATTTGCTCCGTGTGTAGAAAATAGTCAACATTATTCTTTCTATGAAAGTGCATGGCCAAACACTTCCTACACTCAATTCCATCTGACACTTCTAAACCCATTCTTCTATTCTGTTCAAGTCTTTATGCAGAGTCCCTGTTTTTTCAATGTCACCTGCCTGTCCATATATCTTTGTATCATGCATTATCTTGGCCACAAAGCTTTCAATTCTGTTTTGCAGCCTCACATGCATTGTCAAAGACCTTTTGAAAATCCAAGTGAGCAAAATTCACTGACTCGTTTGCCTATCCTGTCTGTACTTTTCCTCAAAGATTTGTCAGTCAAGGTTTCCCCTCATGGAAATCATGCTGGCTTTGGCCAATTTTATCATGTGCCTCCAAGTACCTCAAAATCCATGAATTTAGGATAAATGGCCTGTAATTTCCTCGGTTGACTCCTTCCCACTGTGGAGTGACACTTTCAATTCTCCATGTCCTTTGGAACCATTCCAGATCTAGTGATTCTTGAAGATCAGTATTATTGCCTCTACAATCTCTTCAGAAAGTTAGATCGATAAATAAATACACAAACGAGAGAAAATCTGCAGATGCTGGAAATCTGAGCAACACACACAAGATGCTGGAGGAACTCAGCAGGCCAGACACATCTATAGAAATGAGTAGTAAACAGCTGACATTTCAGGCCGAGACCCCTGATGAAGACTCTTTCCTCTTTTCCATATGTAAGGGGCTTTCTTCTTTGTGCAAGGGGGTTTCTTCTTTCTTTATGTTACTGCGTGTGTTAATCAAAATGGCTTCTTTGTTTGTTAAAAGTAAAAATGCTTCTTTGTTATGTTAACTGGTGAGAGAGTGCTTTCTCTTGAAGCTTGTTTGGGTTATAGTTACTGAAAATGAGAATTGTATTTGATAGTTAACCAATTGGGTTAGAGGTTATTCTTTCTTGTGGGTTTGTAAGCTAGTGTTGGGCAGACTTTTAGGGAGACGGCGCGAAGAGCTTAAAAGGAGAAGACGCGATGTGGTAAGCTGGGCGACGGAATGGCCCTAAGTGGGGGTCCAAGGCCCAGGGTTTTCAGAGAGGAGAGGAGACGAGGACAGATTTGTGTGGAGCGTCTGGTCGACCGCCATTGTTGGTCCCAGGTGGCAGGTCGAGGAGGTCGGAGGGGATCAAATGGTGGCAAGAAGACTTCGGTAACTAAGCTCCAACGGTTGTGCACAAAGTGGTTGGACTTTGATAAGTTTGGCGCCTTTTACTTTTCCTTTTATATTGTATCTCTATTAAGTACATAGCTCCAGTAAGATCTATAAAGTGTAATCATTTAATCGCATATGGTGTACTATCTGTTATTTGGTGGGGTGGGGACATCACACAGCATCTACACAAGCTGATTACTCAGCCTGGTGGGGCCGAAAGCTACTCCCCCTAGACGGAAGTGAGCTGAGCAAGCCTGAGGCTTACCAGGGGGCTACATTGTGGGGACCCCTTTGTGAGGGCTCGTCCGGGATTGAATTTTAGTGGAAGCTCTGTGATCGCACTCTTTAAATTATGCATGTGGCGGGGACGGAAAGCTGGTGTGTCTCTGTGCAATTGATTAACACTGCATGTGTGTTGGGTAGGGTGGCAGGTGGTACCCCGGAGGTCATTGTTCGAGTTCAGACTAGCACGGAGGAAATGGTGGTGGGGCCATGGGATGTCCATATTGTTAGGAAAGAATGTTCCAGCTATGGTAGTCTCTGCCCGATTGTTGGAATAATGGCCAACTCTAAAGGGGCAGAGGCATGGGTGGAGTGGACCTCTCATTTGTTAGGTGAGTGGCAATGCTTGGCTGAGGGAAAGTGGCAGGGACTGGTTGGAAGCTTGAGTAGGCAGGCTGGTGACGTTGTTAGAACTGTCTGGTCCAATTACCTCGAAGTGACAGATGCCGGTTATCGGAAAGCGGGGAAAAACGCATTTGGTTCAACTGGAAGTCAAATGCCACAGCTGGGGGGCTTACCATACCTGTGGCAGGAGATTGGTGGAAAGTTTTCAGGGTATCTTCTTTGGCTAGGGGGCAGATAAATTGTTTGCGGTGCCAGAGGGATCAGTCAAGGGGATCAGCCCCTCCCTCAGTTGTTCAGCTGACCAGACAAGTGTCAGGAAACTTAGAGGAGGCCCAGTGGGGGAACAGCTTGGGGTCTCTGGGGGAGCACATTTCCAGCAATGTACCAAGGAACTCCCAAAAGAAACAGATCCTATTCCTGAAGGCTTAGAGGGACCACGCACTTGGGTGTCGTTACGGATAGATGGAAGCCATGCTAAAGCCATCCTTGACACCGGGGTGCAGGTCAAGTTGCTGTACAGTTCGTTTTATAACCAGTATTTGAAGCATTTACCCTGGACGACATTGAGGGCACTGGAGATTTGGGGTACCAGTGCCAGTGATTATCCAGACGACGGTTATTGGTCAGAGAAACTGGAATTCTTGGATGCCAATGTGGAAGTGACTGAGGTTCGTGAATCATTAATGCTATTGTGTCTGGACGCTGTTGAGACGGGCAAGCATTTTGATTCTAGAGGGGACCAACACCCTGCTGGTGAGCAGGCGCATGAGGTCCTGCCAGGAGGAGGCAGGTGAGAGCTGTTTAGAGGCATTGTCTATGCACCCAGTGTTTCGAGCTGTTTGTGCGGGCATGTGTAGCAGCATTGGGCTGGTACCAAATTCAAACAAGAGCCGGTGGTGGTACGGCCTGAGGGAAATATCTGAGGGTGAGACCCTCTTAGTGGATGCTCCGAAATACCACGAGGGTGGGGAGTTGACTGCTGAAGACACCTCGGAGAGAGAGAGGTCGCAGCGACTGGCCCCTGCAGCCATGGAAGATGTAGGCAGCGTGTGTGTGGATTATAGGACTCTGAAGAGGTGCACTGTCATTGACCAGAATACAGTCCTGAGGGCCAAAGAGGTGATGGCCTGTCCGACTGGTGCGAAGTGGTTTAAGGTGCTGGATCTGAGGAGTGGATGTTACCAGATCCCGATGAGTGGGGCCGACAAGGAGAAGACGGCTGTTATACGTCCCCTAGGATTCTTCCGGTCCGAAAAGATGCTACAGGGCATATCCAGAACCCTTGCAACCTTCCCACGGGGCGTGGGGAAGACCTTGAGGAATGTGGAGGTGTTTGGAGTTTTGGCGTATGTGGATGATCTCCTGGTATTTGGATCTGCCTCAGAAGAATATGAAGCGAGACTGTTGCAGCAGCAGCTGAGAACTAAAGAGTTAAAGCTTTCTCTGGATACATGCCAGGTCTGGTGAAGGTCACAGCTCATGAGTGACTGTCTCTACGAGATCAAATTCGAAGTGAAGACAGAGAGACCGAATTCTCAGCAGAGACTGCAGAAAGTAAACCAGAACCAGTTGGAAGACTTGCAAGTTGGGGAAGACAAAAGAAGTTGTCTGACTAAGGGCAACAGAAAACCGAGAGCCCAGAGAGGGGAGTTTGAGGAGGTGAAGCAATTGCGGACAGATCTCAGAGGAGGGAGGCGGAAGCTTGAAGGGAACCTGAAGATGACCATCGGCAGTCTAAATGAAGTGGAAAACCTGAAAGTTGACCTGGAAGAAGTCATTAGGAAGAGAAAACTGGAGATAAGTTCAGTAATCACTGAACCAATCTTTAACTGCTACTTTTCAGGTCGGGGTGGAAGAAGCTGGTGGAGTAACTGTGTCCCAGATTGAGATGGTCAGGAAGTGTGAGTCAGAATTGCTGAGACTGTGGCGAGAGTTGGAGGAGCCCAAGAAGAAGCTTTTGTCCTGATTACAGGAGGCTGAAGAGGCTGGAGGAGCAGTCCAGGCCAAGTGCTCCAGCGTGGAGAGAACTAAACAGCAGCTACTGATCGCAGAAATGAGGAAGAATACAGATTCGAAGGATGATGTGCTGGATTTGTGGTACATGCTGCCTTTTGCTAAAGTCCCTTTGATAGAGGAAGAGACCTTTGGCCCTTCTCCCACTGAGTCAGGTGTAGTGGGGGTGGCTAGCTGTGGGCAGCCTGGGTTATGGTGGGGCCCAGGACACAGGACAGGGGGCTCCGAGTTGCAGTGGGGGCATGAGTGAGAGATTGAGAGAAGAGTTGGCAAGCAGACCCGAGGTATCCCCAGTTGTGTCCGAGCCTGGAGGGTTTGGGTGAGGAGGTATGGAGGTCTCGGAGGGTTAGGAAACTCCCAGATAGGTTGACCTATGTAGTGCCTGCAGAACAGGACAAGAGGTCTACTGTTTGGGGAGCAATGTTACTGTTTGTTCCTGGATTGGGTTTTGTATCTGCAGGAAGGGTTGGCAAGTTATTTAGCAGTCATGAGGACATGACTAAATTTGGTGGGGTGAGAGTGTAAGGGGCTTTCTTCTTTGTGCAAGGGGGTTTCTTTTTTTATGTTACTGTGTGTGTTAATCAAAATGGCTTCTTTGTTATGCTAACTGTTGAAAGAGTGCTTTCTCTCGAAGCTTGTTTGGGTTATGGTTACTGATAATGAGAATTGTATTTGTTTATTAACCAATTGGGTAAGAGGTTATTCTTTCTTGTTGGTTTGTAAGCCAGTGTTGGGCGGACTTTTAGAGAGATGGCGTGAGGGGTTAGAAGGAGAAGAGGCAATGTGGTAAGCTGGGCAATGGAATGGCCCCAAGTGGGGGTCCGAGGCCTAGGGTTTTCAGAGAAAAGAGGAGACAAGGACAGATTCGTGTGGAGCGTCTGGTTGACCACTGTTGTTGGTCCCAGGTGGCCGGTCGAGGAGGTCGGAGGCAATCGAATGGTGGCAAGAAGACTTTGTTTTGTTTTTGTAATTTGTAATATTTTATTGAAGTTCATCAAACAAACATTGCCATAAGATGTATGGCATAATGATGCCCAAATATTTGAAAGACTCTGTGTGTCATGCCCAGGGGTATCAACTTTCAATTTCTCTTGGTGGGCTATAGTAATATGAAAGTAATTGGGTTTTATCTATGTTGATCTTGTATCCTGATAATTGACCATATTGTTCAAAGGATTGCATCTATTTAGGTAAAGAGTATGTTGGTTGCCCTGGATAGATCAAAATGTCATCCGCATAA
Organism: Hypanus sabinus; assembly: GCF_030144855.1. Taxonomy (NCBI): domain Eukaryota; kingdom Metazoa; phylum Chordata; class Chondrichthyes; order Myliobatiformes; family Dasyatidae; genus Hypanus; species Hypanus sabinus. The sequence continues at coordinate 7,387,814 of NC_082720.1, forward strand.
CAAGCCAATTTATGTTCTGTCCCTTTAATAGTAATTCCCCTGATATCTTCATTTTATCTGATGTATTGAGCTAATGGTTCCAGATATAACGCGAAGAGTAGTGGTGACCATGCACAGCCCTGTCTCATGCCCCTTTCTAGGGTAAGACTATTTGATAAATATCCATTGATTTTAATCCTAGCAGTAGGATTGTCATATAGTGTCTGTATAGTTTTAATAATTGTGTCTTCGAAACCGAATCCATGTAAAAATCTGTAAAGAAAATTCCAATTAACCGAATCAAATGCTTTTTCAGTGTCCACGCTTTTCACTATTGCTTCGATTTTGTTTTTTTGTATATGATCCATAATGTGAAGTGTCCTTCATATATTGTCTTGAGTCTGGCGTTGTTGTATAAAACCTGTCTGATCATTACATATCGGTATGGGTAGAAACTCCTCTAATCATTTGGCCATGATGGAGGTAAATAACCTATAATCTACATTAAGAATGGATATTGATCTAAAATGACCCGCATTCCATTTTATCCTTGCCTTCTTTCGGTATAGCTGAGATTATCGCTTCCTTCCAACTAGGTGGCATTCGTGCCTTTTTTAGAGCCCAGTTCAGTGTGGGGAGTAAAACAGGAATTAACTCATTTTTAAATTCTTTGTAACACTCTGCCATATACCCATCTGATCCTGGTGACTTGCTTAATTTAATCCAACTAATTGCAGCTTTTAATTCAACTTCAGTTATGTCAGGAGTCATTGTTCTATTTTGTTCTTCGCTTAAAGTGGGTAACTCTAGAGAATTCAAGAAGGTGTCAATTTGGGTTATGCTTCCCCCTGGAACTTTGGAATATAGCATTTTGTAAAACACTTCAAAAGCTTCTTGAATTTCACTGAGCTTATTTTTTATCATTTTCGTTCTTGGTCCCTAATTCTATGAATTGTATTTTCTGCTATATTTTTTTTTCAGTTTCCACGCCAGTATTTTCATAGATTTCGATCCACTTTCGTAATCTCTCTGTTTCAGAAACATTGTTTTTCCTGATTTCTTGCGTAGCCAAATTATTTATTTAATTCTGAATTCTTTTAATTTCCCCTAATGTATCCTATGCCAAATTCAATTTGTGTTTTTTCTCTAGTTCCTTCAGTCTATTTTGTAATTCCTCTAATGTTTTATTCCTTATTTTTTTCTTATATGAAGATATCACTATATTTTTCCCTCTTAAGACCGCCTTCAGAGTATCCCATAAAATGGGAGGTGAAACCTCTCCATTATCATTAAATTCTAAGTAGAGACCAATTTCTTTTTTAATTTGTTCCTTAAAGTATGGATCATTGAATAGACTTGAATTTAGTTTCCAAATAGTATTCTTTGGTTGTAGGTCAAAATCAGCAGATAAATATATAAGTGCATGGTCACTTACATCTATTGTCCCAATTCCACAGGTGTTTATTTTGTCTTTGTCTTTTCCAAATGTTATGAAATAGTCTATTCTTGTATCTACAGAATGTGGAGCAGAATAATGAGTGTAATCCCTTCTGTCAGGGAAAAGGTCCCTCCAGTTTCTCTCAGCTTCCTCCCGTCTCCTACCTTCTCGATTCTCGCACTATTTCCCAAGCCAAGCGAGACAATTCCTCAGCCAGGCTTTCTTTCATTTTGGGCATGCTGATAGCCTTCATGTCTGTAGTTGCCTCTTCCACTGTCTGGTACAACTGTGTCCCGTTGTCATAAAACACTCGAAGTTTAGCAGGGTACAGAGTTTGAAATCTAATCTTCTTTTGCTTTAGTACTCGCTTTACTTCGGAGTATTCTTTGTGTTTCTGGAGGACCGTGGGGGGGTGGGTAATCTTGGTCGAAATATATTAACTTATCATCTAAAAACACTCTCTTCTTACCCCAGGCGCTTCGAAGAATCTCCGCCTTGGTGTTGGACCGAAGGAATTTAATTATAATTGATCATGGCTTTCTATCCTGGGTAGGTTTTGGGACTTGTTCTCTCGATTTCCAGCTTCATAGCCGGGGGAAGATCCAGCGTGTCCTGCAGTAACTTTCCAACAAACTCTGTCATAGACGGGCCCTCCGCTCCTTCGGGAACTTTGTAGATTCTGATATTTTTCCGCCGTGATCTTCCCTCCAGATCAAGCAGTTTACCTTCTTGGTGATGTATTATTTTTATTGTCTTGCTCAGTATTCGTTCCACGTTTTGAACGCAATCTTCCACCTTCTCAATGTGAGTCTCTGCCATCGCTATTTTTTGATGAACGCTGGTGAGCTCTGCCTTAATATCACGGAGCTGCTGCTTTATATCTTTCTGGACCTCCATTATTTCTTTCAGGATTTTGAACATATTTGCCACTTCGTCTGAACGAGGCCCAGCGCCCGCCTCGCTCGCACACGGTCGGGTCGGAGAGCCGCTTGCTGCACTCCTCTCGGACGCAGGCTCCGCAGTGTCACTTTTTAAATTTCCATTCTTTTTCCCCATTCTTGCCCCTCTTTTCAGTTCAAATATTTTTCAAAAAATATTATATTTGATGGGTTAATTGGGCTTAATATGCATTTTTCCGGAGGAGCTAGTGCTTAAGCTGCCATTCTTGACGATGACGTCACTGGAAACCTCCAGAAGACTTTGTTAACTGAGCTCCAACGGTTGTGCACTAAGTGGTTGGACTTTGATAAGTTTGGCTCCTTTTACTTTTCCTTATGTATTGTATTTCTATTAAGTACATAGCTGCAGTAAGATCTATAAAGTATAATCATTTAATCGCATATGGTGTACTGTCTGTTATTTGGTGGGGTGAAGATATCACACAGCATCGACAGCAGCTGATTACCCAGTTTGGCAGGGCCGAAGGCTGCTCCCCCTAGACGGAAGTGAGCTGAGCGACCCTAATGCTTACCAGGGGGTTACACATAGATTTTGCCTGAGTTCCTTCTGCATTTTGTATGTGTTGGTTAGATAGATAAATAGATGCTTTATTGATATTGAAGAAAGTTACAGTGTCACAAAAGCATTGCAAGTGCACATGTATACAAATAGTAGAATAGAAAATAAATCACCTTAAAAATAAAACAGAGCTAAACAGAGCTCTGGTATGTAACAGTCTAACTGGAGGGGGTCATCACATCCCCGACTCATTATAGAGCCTAATGGCCAAGGGTAAGAATATAGCACCTCATATAGCACTCTTTGGAACAATGCAGTTGTCTTAGCCTATTACTAAAAGTGCTCCTTTGTTCAACCAAGGTGAGAAACATTGTCTGGAATTGCCAGGATTGTCTGTAGGGTCCTTTGTTCTACCACAGCCTCCAGAGTGTTCAGTTTGACTCCGATAACAGAGAACACACACAAAATGCTGGTGGAACACTGCAGGCCAGGCAGCATCTATAAGGAGAAGCACTGTCGATGTTTCGAGCCAAGACTCTTCGTCAGGACTAACTGAAAGGAAAGATAGTAAGAGATTTGAAAGTAGTGGGGGGAGGGGAAAATTCAAAATGATAGGAGAAGACCGGAGGGGGTGGGGTGAAGCTGAGAGCTGGAAAGGTGATTGGCGAAAATGATACAGAGCTGGAGAAGGGAAAGGATCATGGGACGGGAAGCCTCGAGAGAAAGAAAAGGGGAGGGGGGAGCACCAGAGGGAGATGGAGTACAGGCAGAGTGCTGGGCAGAGAGAGAGAAAAAAAAAACAAACAACTAAATATATTAGGGATGGGGTAAGAAGGGGAGGAGGGGCATTAACAGAAGTTAGAGAAGTCAATGTTCATGCCATCAGGTTGGAGGCTACCCAGCTGGTATATAAGGTGTTGTTCCTCCAACCTGAGTTTGGATTCATTTTGACAGTAGAGGAGGTCATGGATAGACATATCAGAATGGGAATGGGACGTGGAATTAAAATGTGTGGCCACTGGGAGATCCTGCTTTCTCTGGTGGACCGAGGGTAGGTGTTCAGCAAAATGGTCTCCCAGTCTGCGTCAAGTCTCACCAATATATAAAAGGCCACACCAGGAGCACCGGACACAGTATACCACACCAACCGACTCACAGGTGAAGTGTCACCTCACCTCAAAGGACTGTCTGGGGCCCTGAATGGTGGTGAGGAAGGAAGTGTAAGGGCAGGTGTAGCACTTGTTCTGCTTACAAGGATAAGTGCCAGGAGGGAGATCAGTTGGAAGAGATGGGGGGGGGGGGCGGCGAGTGGACAAGAGCATCGCATAGGGAGAGATCCCTGCGGAAAGCATAAAGAGGGGGGGAGGAAAAGATGTGCCTAGGTAATGGTTGGAGGTGGCAGAAGTTACGGAGAATTATATGTTGGACCTGGAGGCTGGTGGGGTGGTAGGTTAGGACAAGGTTAACCCTATCCCGAGTGGGGTGGTGGGCAGATGTGCGGGAAATGGGAGAGATGCGTTTGAGAGCAGAGTTGATTGTGAAAGAAGGGAAGCCCCTTTGTTTAAAAAAGGAAGACATCTTCTTCGTCCTGGAATGAAAAGCCTCATCCTGAGAGCAGATGCGGCAGAGATGGAGGAATTGTGAGAAGGGGATAGCATTTTTGCAAGAGACAGGGTGGGAAGAAGAATAGTCCAGGTAGCTGTGAAAGTCTGTAGGCTTATAGTAGATGTCAGTAGATAAACCATCTCCAGAGATGGAGACAGAAAGATCAAGAAAGGGGAGGGAGGTGTCAGAAATGGACCAGGTAAATTTGAGGGCAGGGTGAAATTTGGAGGCAAAGTTAATGAAATCAATGAGCTCAGCATGCATGCAGGAGGCAGTGCCAATGCAGTCTGCCACCAATCTCATTGTTCCCACATCCTGCACTTCCCGTTTCTACCTCCTACCCAAGATCCACAAACCTACCTGTCCAGGTAGACCTATTGTCTCAGCTTGCGCCTGCCCCACCGAACTCATTTCTGCATACCTTGACACTGCCTTATCCCCCCTTGATCAATCCCTTCCCACCTATGTTCATGACACTCAGGTTGGAAGAACAACACCTTATATACCAGCTGGGTAGCCTCCAACCTGATAGCATGAACATTGACTTCTCTAACTTCCGTTAATGCCCCTCCTCCCCTTCTTACCCCATCCCTGACATATTTAGTTGTTTGTTTTTTTTCTCTCTCTCTGCCCATCACTCTGCCTGTTCTCCATCTCCCTCTGGTGCTCCTCTCCCCCCTTCTTTCTCTGTAGGCCCCCTGTCCCATGATCCTTTCCCTTCTCTAGCTCTGTATCCCTTTTGCCATTCACCTTTCTGGCTCTCAGCTTCACCCCAACCCCTCCGGTCTTCTCCTATTATTTTGCATTTCCCCTCTGCCTCCTACTTTCAAATCTCCTGATGAAGGGTCTCGGCCCGAAACGTCGACAGTGCTTCTCCCTATAGATGCTGCCTAGCCTGCTGTGTTCCACTAGCATTTTGTGTGTGCTGCTTGAATTTCCAGTATCTGCAGATTTCCTCCTGTTTGCTTCAGTAACCTAACAGGTTGAGCAGCATTTGTGGATGGAGCAGATTTACCCTATATCAGGGCTTTCCCTTCCCACAGATGCTGCTTGACCTGCTGAGTTCCTCCAGCAGATTAATTTTGGTCTGGAAAAGATCTACAGAGTGTTTGCACACTGGCACCTGCAGTCTCATGTCCTCATTCTACATAGCTGACATCTCTGCTGACACACCTTTCAACACAAGGATGCCTCAGATAAATTTGCTGCACATGAGATGAGTCAGTGTTCTCCCAGTGGCAGGTGTGGTCTGCAACTGGAAACAGGACCTTGATTTCCCTTATTTTCATCTGCACCATTAAATCTGGAACCAAGGATGAAGCTAAAGATTTCCCAGTATTCAAAGGCTCACTGAGGTAACAGTTTTACTGAACTCCCCCTGCAGTTGACTCATTCCAACCTGATGGCAAGATACTTACTGCTCAATACGACTAGTTATACATTCACACTTTAGTACTAATAGAATGAAAGTAAACTCCACATTTTGTCATCAAATTTCACTGTTACAGAAATGTAAATCCTCTCATCACTGCTTATTTCCACAGGAATCATTGACAATGTCGCAACCATCCCTGTAGATCAGTGACTTCATACAATGACTTCCAGAGCACTGGCATAATGTTTGTGTTCGTGATGGTTTATCTTACAAGAAGTCCTTTAGTATCACACTAACTGCTGACCCAGTAGAAGTGATGGAAAATTTCATCAGCTTTGGCTCAACAGGCTTCGGCGGTAAAGGGACGAGGCGAGGCAGTTGTTGATTGCAAAAGGAAGTAGTATGTGTGTGAGGCCAGTTTTCTGTGGTCGGTGTCAGATGTGGGAGGTCCTGGAGTCTCCCGGCATCCAAGACATCCACATCTGCACCCGGTGCATCGAGATGCAACTCCTAAGGGACCATGTTAGGGAACTGGAGATGCAGCTCGATGACCTTCATCTGGTCAGGGAGAGTGAGGAGGTGGTCACTCTGGGGCCACGGGGGACAGAGAAATGGGTCACAGTCAGGAGGGGGAAGGGGAAGAGTCAGGTACTAGAGAGTACCCCTTGACAATAAGTACTCCTGTTTGAGTACTGTTGGGTGGGGGACAGCCTACTTGGGGGAAGTGACAGTGGCTGTGCCTCTGGCACAGAGTCTGGCCCTGTGGCTCAGAAGGGTAGGGAAAGGAAAGGAAGGCAGTAGTGATAGTCAGGGGGTCAGACAGGCGATTCGGTGGATGCAGGAATGAAACTGGGATGGTAGTTTGCCTCCCATGTGCCAGGGTCCGGGATGTTTCCGATCATGTCCAAGATATCCTGCGGTGGGATGGAGAACAGCCAGAGGTCATGGCACATATTAATACCAATGACATAGGTAGGAAAAGGGAAGAGGTCCTGAAAGAAGACTACAGGGAGTTAGGAAGGAAGTTGAAAAGCAGGACCTTAAAGGTAGTAATCTCGGGATTACTGCCTGTGCCACGCAACAGTGAGAATAAGAATAGAATGAGGTGGAGGATAAATGCGTGGCTGGGGGAATGGAGCAGGGGGCAGGGATTCAGTCTGGGTCATTGGGACCTCTTTTGGGGCAGATGTGTCCTGTACAAAAAGGACAGTTTGCACTTGAATCCCAGGGGGACCAATATCCTGGCGGGCAGGTTTGATAGAGCTGTTGGGGAGGGTTTAAACTAGTTTGGCAGGGGGGTGGGAATCAGAATGTGAGTGCAGGGATTAAGGTAGAAGGACAAGGGCATGATACTAAGAGTTCTGAGTTGATGAGGAACGACAGGCAGGGGACGAAACATAATTGTAGCCAGTTAAAGGGGTTGAAATGTGTCTATTTCAATGTTAGGAGTATTAAGAACAAGGAGGATGAACTTAGAGCATGGATTAGTATGTGGAACTACGATGTTGTGGCCGTTACTGAAACTTGGTTGGACAAAGGGCAGGATTGAATCCCAGGGTTCAGGTGTTTTAAAAGGAATGGGATGGGAGGTAGAAAAGGAGAGGGAGTGGCATTGCTGGTCAGGGATAGTATCACGGCTATAGAAAGGGAGGACGCTGCAGAGGGAGTGTCCACTGAGTCGGTGTGGGTGGACATCAGAAATAGGAAGGGATCAATCACTGTGTTGGGAATAGCCCTCGGGACACCACGGAGTAGATAAGTAGGCAGATTTTAGAATGGTGCACAAAATACAGGGTAGTAGTTATGGGTGATTTCAAATTCCCTCATATTGACTGGCACCTCCTGAGTGCAAGGGGGATAGATGGGGCTGAATTTGTCAGGTGTGTTCAAGAAGGATTCCTGACACAGTATGTGGACCAGCCGACGAAAGGAGAGGCTATACTGGATCTAGTTCTGGGTAATGAACCTGGTCAGGTGACAGACCTCTTGGTGGGGGAGCATTTTGGTGAGAGTGACCACAACCCTTAGCTTCAGCATAGATATGGAAAGGGATAAAATCAGACGAAGTGGTAAAGCGCTTAAATGGGGAAGGACTAACTTTGAAGGGATGAGGTTGGGGTTGGAGAGGTCCTAAATGAATACTTTGCTTCAGTATTGACAAGTGAAAAGGATCTTGATCAGGATGAGGTTGAAGTAGAGCAGGCCTGTGTGCTGGACAATGTGGAGATTACGGAAGAAGAAGAGCTGGATCTTCTTAAAAACATCAAGATTGATAAATCCCCAGGGCAGGATATGATACACCCCAGGTTGTTGTGGGAATTGAGAGAAGAGATCGCTGGATAGCTATGATCTTTGAATCCTCTTTGGCTACAGGGGAAGTGCCGGAGGACTGGAGAATGGCAAATATAGTTCCCTTGTTTAAAAAAGGTAATAGGGAGAAACCTGGGAACTATAGACCGGCGAGACCTACGTCGGTGGTGATGTAAGGTTGGTGACTAGTGGAGTGCCGAAGGGATCTGTCCTGGGACCCCTACTATTTGTGATTTTTATATATGACCTGGATGTAGAGGTGGAAGGATGGGTGAGTAAGTTTGCAGATGACATGAAGATTGGAGGAGTTGTGGAAGGTTGTTGAAGAGGATATAGACAGGCTGCAGAGTTGGGCAGAAAAATAGCAGATGGAGTTCAATCCGGATAAGTGTGAGGTGATGCATTTTGGAAAGACAAACTAGAAGACTGAGTACAGGATTAATGGTTAGTTACTTAAGAGTGTGGATGAACAAAGGGACCTTGGGGTTCAAATCCAAGTAGGGTTGATAGGGTAGTTAAGAAGGCCTATGGATGCTAGGCTTCATTAACAGGGGGATTGAGTTCAAGAGTAGAGAGGTCATGTTGCAACTCTACAGATCTCTGGTGAGATCGCACTTAGAGTGTTGTGTTCAATTCTGGTCACCTCATTATAGGAAAGATGTGGAAGCTATGGAGAGGGTGCAGAGGAGATTTACCAGGATGTTGCCTGGATTAGAGAACAAGTCATATGAAGCAAGGTTAGCAGAGCTGGGACTTTTCTCTTTGGAGTGTAGAAGAATGAGAGGGGACTTAATAGAGGTCTACAAGATTATGAGAGGCATAGATAAGGTGAATAGTCAGTACCTGTTTCCCAGGGCACCAATAGCAAACACCAGAGGGCATATGTATAAAATTAAGGGAGGGAAGTTTATGGGAGACATCAGGGGTAAGTTCTTTACATAGAGGGTTGTGAGTGCCTGGAATGACTTGCCAGGGATAGAGGGTTATGGGGTAGTGTGGATTTAGTACTTTTTCTTTAAGGATTATATGGGTCGGCACAACATGGAGGGCTGAAGGGCCTGTACTGCTGTAATGTTCTATGGTTCCATGGTTCTGTTGCTGGTGTCTTCCATGGTAAAGACTGATGAAAAATACTTAAGAGTTTGTCTACTATTTATGTTTCTCCCATTACTATCTCCGCAGCATCATTTTCCAGGGGTTCGATATCCATTACTTCTCTTTTTTCTTTATTCTGGAGACTTCCTCCTGCACTCTCCTGACACTTTTCTCTATCTTACTTTTCCACCCTGTTGAATCTACTCCCTACTATTTAGTTTACAGCCCTAATTATACAATTCACCAGGAATCTTTATTATCTTTATTTTTCCCTTTCAGGGTTTGAAGACCTTGACCTGGAGTTACATGCTAACTTTGGTTCTTTGCGGGAATGGGACCCGTTCTCAGGGTTTCAGGACTGGCCGTTGTTCGACATGTCAAGGGGTCGACCTGAGAGGCAGCCTAGACTTCAGAAGCCTAAGATCTTGAGACTCTGGAGATTGGCAGATTGAGGGTCGATGTCAAGGCAGGAGACTCGTGTGTCATCGGGGAGGCTGGAAAATCTTTCACTGCGGGCCCAAAGACCCAAGATCTTTACGATGTTCGGGCACAGAGCTCATAAAATGAGCACTACATCGCACAGAGCGATGCAATGTACTTTTTAACATTGCAAACCAGCAGGTTGTTGTTATGTCTCCCGCTTTGTGTGAAAATGGGGGACACATCCCTCTCCCTTATTAGGGAGAGAGATACCTGTGGGTTGCCGAATGCCAGATGAATTGCGATAGTCTTTGGGGTAACTGCAAGGTCTGTGTCTTTGTGCTCAGTAGTGGGTGCACTTTTTGTTTTGCCAGTGGGGGGAGGGAGGATTGTTGCTTGCCGTCTCTTACGTGCGGGAGTGGGGAGCTAGGGGGGTGCTTTGGGGTTCTCATGTTTAACTGGTGCTCAATCTTTGGGGCACTTCTCAGTTTTCATGGATGTTTAGCGAAGAAAAAGCATTTCAGGATGTATATTGCATACATTTCTCTGACATTAAATTAAACCTTTGAATCTAGGCCCCAAAGATTGAGGCCCGTCCCATTGTTGAGGTGCTGCCCATCCCATTAGAACAACTCCCTCTTTCCCCATTACTGGTGCCAATGTCCCACAAATTCAAACCCACTTCTCCCACATCAATCTATGAGACACACATTTAATTCTCTAATCTTATTTACCCTCTGTTTTGCTCAAGTACCAATCCAGAGATAATTACTTTTATGATTCCGCATTTTAAATTAGTCCCTATTTGCTCAAATTCCATGACAACTGGATCTTTCCCCTCCTACTCCAAACTCCTCCACAGGTCAAGTGAGATGTCACAAACTTGTTATCACAGACTTGCCACCCTGCAAAAACTCATTCCAGGGAGGTAGCACCACCACCCCCGCCTCCCTAATATGTTGTGGTCCCTAAAAGAACTAAAACCATAAGGTGTATCCTTTTTATATTGTCTTATGCAGAAAATGTGACATTAAAATATGTACTTACATTATATTATATTATCATGGATTTTTTTTTAACTCTATTACAATTTTAAGCAAGTCTACAGGGAGTTTGGCCTCATCATGTAGGACATCAGTAGAGTAGCTCCTTAGAAGCTAGCCAGCTAGCTCACTTTAACGTTAAATAACATCAGCTATGATAATGGACCAATGACACCTGTTAAACTCACCTGAACATGTCTTTTACGGTCATTTAACCCACCAGGGGCAACAGAAAAGTCACTGTTGCAAACAGTGCAGCGAGCAACACTGTCATTATTTTTGACCCCTATTTGGCAGGGGTACACTTTAGTGAAGTCTGGGGTGAAGTACGTTTTATATTTTCTGTTTTTGGAACACTCAGCCATGGCACTGCAGGACACTGAACTGGACTGATGGACAATGAAAGAGAGAGAGAGAGAGAGAGAGAGAGAGAGAGAGAGGTCTGTAAATCCCACCCACAGAGAAAACTGATAGGTCTACTTAGCACAACATTACAGAGCTAAATTCTAGAGGTGAGATGAGAGAGAATGCCCTTGATATCAAGGCAACAATTGATTAGGTGTGGCATTAATGGGCTCTGTTAAAATTGAGATTATGGGGATCAAAGGAAAAAAAAAACATCTCAATGGTTTCAGACATACTTTGCACAAAGGAAACACAGTTTCCCTCAGCCAGTTTCACAGAACCAGTTCCCCTCCACCACCACTCTCCTCCATCTGGTGGAACTGATCCTCACTCTCAATAATTTTCCTTTGGCTCCTCTCACTTCCTTCAAACCAAAGATATGGCCATGGGCACTCGCTTGAGTCCCAGCTATGCTTGCCTGTTTGTCAGCTATGTGGAACAGTCTATGTATTGCTTCCCAGTTTGTCCTACCCTGCATCGACGATTGCATTGGTGCTGCATCCTGCAGCCACCATGTGGAGCTCATTGACTTCAACAATTTTGCCTCCAGCTTCCACCCTGCTCTCAGATTTACTTGGTCCATTTCTGACACCTCCCCCCCCCCCTTTCTCAGTGACTCTGACTCTTCTTCTGGAGACATCCTATCTGCTGTTATCTTTTATAAACCCACTGATTCTCACAGCTACCTGGATTATACCTCTTCCCACCCTGTCACTTGTAAAAATGCCATCCCCTTTTCTCAGTTCCTCCATCTCCACACATCTGCTATCAGGATGAAGCTTTTCATTCCAGAACTAATGAGTTATCCTCCTTCTTCAAAGAAAGGGGCTTCCTTAGCCGCATTGCTTCCACTCTGTGCATGTCTGCCGTCACCCCATCCTCCCGCCACCACACCAGGGATAAGGTTCAACACAGTCGTGGCTGAAAGGAGGCCATAGTTGGGAGCATAAATTTGAAGGATATATTTTGTATTGTAAGGACAGGCAAGAAGGCACAGGCGATGGTGTGACTTTGTTAATAAGAGATGGAATTACATCTTTAGAAAGAGGTGATGTAGGGTGATGAATGTTGACTCTTTTTGGGTGGAATTAAGAAATTGCAAGGATAAGAAAACCATTATGGGAATCATCTATAGGCTTCAAAATAGTAGCCAAGATGTGAAGTTGAGATTTCAAAGGGAGCTGGAAAAGGAATGTAATTACACAATTGTGATGGGGAGTCAGTATGCAAGGGGATTGGGAAATTCAGGTCGGTGTCGGATTGCAAGAGAAGGTATTTGTTGAACTCCTATGAGATGGCTTTTTAGAACAGCTTGTGCTTAAGCCTACTCAGGGAAAGGCTATATTAGATTGGGTATTGTGTAATAACCCAGATCTTATTGGGGAGCTTAATGTAAAGGAACCCCTAGGAGGTAGTGATCATAATATGATTGAAGTCATACTGCAATTTGAGAGGGAGAAGCATAACTCACATGTATCTGTATCACAATGGAATAAAAGGAATTACAGAGGCATGAGTGAGGAACTTGCTCAGGTGGATTGGAAGAGGATAGTGGTGGGGATGATGGCAGAACAGAGATGGCTGAGGTTTCGGGGAATAGTTCATAAGGCACAGGATAGGTATGTCCCTCAGAGAAAGAAGTTCTCAAATGGCAGGGGTAGGCAATCATGGCTGACAAAGGAAGTTAAGGACTGCATAAAAGCCAAGGAAAGGGCATATAAGGTAACAAAAATGAGTGGGAAGTTGGATGATTGGGAAACTTTTCAAATCCAACAAAAGGCAACTAAAAAAGCTATAAGAAGAGAAAAGATGAAATATGAGGGTAGACTAGCCAATAATATAAAGCAGGATATCAAAAGTTTTTTTTCCAGTTATATAAAGAGTAAAAGGGAAGTGAGAGTTGATATTGGACCATTGGAAAATCACACTGGTGAAGTAGTAATGGGGGACAAAGAAATGGCAGATGAACTTAATGGGTACTTTGCACCTGTCTTCACTGTGAAAGACATAGCAGTGTGCCAATGGTCTGTGAGTGTCAGGGAGCAGGAGTGAATGCCATTGCTATCACAAAGGAAAAAGTGCTAGGCAAACTGAAAGTTCTTAAGGTGGATAACTCTCCTAGGCCAGATGGACTACATCCCAGAGTCCTGAGAGAGCTTGTTGAAGAGATTATACATTGGTCATGATCTTTCAAGAATCACTTGATTCTGCAATGGTCCCGGAGGACTGGAAGATTGCAATTGTTACCCCACTCTTTAAGAAGCGAGGAAGGATAAAAAAAAAGTCAGTTAGCCTAACTTCAGTGGCTGAGAAAGTGTTGGAGTCCTATGTTGTCCTATGTTGTTACAGGAAAGATACTGGCATGGATAGATGAATGGCTGACAGCCAGAAGGCAGTGAGTGGGATTAGAAGGGACCTTCTCTAGCTGGTTGCTGGTGACTAATGGTGTTCCTCAAGGGTCAGTATTGGAACCACTGCTTTTGACATTATTTGCCAATGATTTAGATAATGGAATTGATGACTTTGTGGCAAAGTTTGCGGATGATATGAAGATAGATGGAGGGTTAGGTAGTGTTGAGGAGGCAATGTGATTGCAGCAGGACTAAACAAACTGGAAGAATGGGCAAAAAAGTGACAGATGGAATACAATGTTGGGAAATGTATGATAATGCATTTTGGTAAAAAGAACAATAGTGTGGACCATTATCTAAGTGGGGAGAATGTTTAAACTTCAGAGGTGCTGAGGGTGCAAGACTCCCAGAAGTCTGTGGTAAAGAAGACAAATGCAATGTTGGCATTTATTTCAAGGGGAATAGAATATAAAAGCAAGGAGATAATGCTGAGGATTTATAAGGCATTAGTCAGGCCAAACTTGGAGAATTGCCAACAGTTTTGAGCCCCATATCTCAGAAAGGCTGTGTTGTCATTGGACAGAGTCCGGAGGAGGTTCACAGGGATGATTCCGGGAATGAAGGGGTTAACACATGAGGAAGAATTCTCATTGAAACCTATCAAATGTTGAAAGCACTAGATAGGGTGGATGTGGAGAGGATGTTTCCTATGCTGGGGGTGTCCAGAACTAGAGGACACAGCCTCAAGATTGAGAGGTGATCCTTTAGAACAGGGGTAAGGAGGATTTTTTTAGCCAGAAAGTAATAAATCTGTGGAATCCTCTGCCACGGACTGCAGTAGAGGCATAGTCCGTGGGAATATTTAAGGCGGATATTGATAGTTTCCTGGGCGGTCAGGGCATCAAAGAATATGGTGAGAAGGCAGGTGTATGGGGTTGAGTGGGATCTGGGATCGGCCATAATAGAATGGTGGAGCAGACTCAGTGGACTGAATGGCCTAATTCTGCTATTAAGTCTTATGGTCTTATTGTCTCGTCTTCACCTACCACCCCACTAGCCTCCACGTCCCACGCATAATTCTCCATAACTTCCACATCTCCAATGGGATTCCACTACCAAGCATATCTTTCCCACTCCCCCACTTTTCACTTTTCGTAGGGATCGCTCCCTAAACAACTCCCTTAACCACTCATCCCACCCCACTGATCTCCCTCCTGGTGCTTATTCTTGCAGGTGGAATAAGTGCCACATCTGCCCCTACACCTCCTCCCTCACTACCACTCAGGGCCGCAAACAGTCCTTCCAGGTGAGGCGACACTTCACCTGAGAGTCTTTTGGGATCATCTACTGTATCCGATGCTCACAGTGCAGCCTCTTGTATGTAGGTGAGACCCAACATAGATTAGGAGACTGCTTCACTGAGCACTTACCCTCTGTCTGCCAAAAAAGCAGAATCTCCCTGTGGCCACCCATTTATATTCTACTTCCCATTCCCATTCCGACATGTGGCCCCCTCTAAAGTCATGATGAGAAACATCACCTTATATTCCATTTGAGTAACCTCCAACCTGATGGCATGAATGTCAATTTCTCGAACCTCCAATAATTGCCCCCCCGACCCCTTCACTATTCTACATTTGTTTCCCTCTCTCACGTTATCTCCCTTTGATGCTCCTCTCCCTTCCCTTTCTTTCATCCTCTCCTATTCCATTCTCTCTCTTCCAGCCCTTGATCTCCTTCACCAATCAACTTCCCATCTCTTTAATTCACTCCCTCCCCGGTTTCATTTATCTCCTGGCACCTTGTACTTCTTCGCCTCCCCATCTTACCATCTTACTCTGTCTTCTCTACTTCCTTTCCAGTCCTGAAGATTAGTTTTGGCCCAAAAGGTTGACTGTTGACTCTCTTCCATAGATGCTGCCTGGCCTACTGAGTTCCTTCAGCATTTTGTGTATGATGTTTTGGATTTCCAGCATCTGCAGATTTTCCTATGTTTGTGTTATTTTTTTTCTCCATTTTAAGTTCTTATGAGAACATTCTTAGTTGGATATCTGCAGACTTCAGTTCAGTGTATTTGAAATGCCATTCAAATCATTTGTTCAGTGTCCAATTATTAATGAATTAACTTGCTGTTCGATTGTAAGCCATATTGCCTGTCTTCTATTAGCTTACATATAGTGAATCTCAAACTCACCAGTTCTGTGTCACTCAACATTATTGGATTTTTCATCAACAGCATGCTGATTAGTTCTCTTTTTGAAACAGCAACTTGATTTTTTATCCCTGCACTCTTATTTTATCTTTTTCCTGGTAAATCATTAAAACTTTATTGCAATATAATATAGTTCATGCTCACTACATTATCTCTTTCTGATGCTGCGGTGGTTTGGAACTTGTATCAGAGCCAAACTGTGCATTTTTCCTCTCCAAGAGGGCATGGCCATTCCTTCCTTTCACAGAATAAGCAGGAACAACCTGAGATGCAAAGAATTATTAACTGGTGTGTTGGTAAATATCATTCTTTGCTATTTACTCCATAGGAGTACTTTGGATATGATTGACTCAGAAGGCATCTGAGCAATTGGGATCAAGTTCTAGACAATCTTGGCATTCATTAGAACTGTTAGCTTCTATTCCAGATTGGAGTAGCCTTACAAAGCCAGTACTTGGCAGAAATGGGTTTCTTGATTGATGTTTTCTCTTAGCATAGAAATATAGGTGTGGGCTAGAAGTTGGCACAGCACAGTAGGCAATGCTTTAAAAGGCACTAATTTATTTGGGCCATATGGTAATGTTTTCATGTGACCCAGGTGCCAGAGTCCGGGATGTTTTGGATCGTGTCCAAGATATGAAGTGGTAAATGTGGGCTCACTTTTAACATTTAAGAAAAACTTGGACAGGTACATGGATGAGAGGTGTATGGAGGGATATGGGCCAGGTGCAGGTCAGTGGGACTAGGCAGAGAAATGCTTTGGCACAGCCAAGAAGGGCCAAAAGGCCTGTTTCTGTGCTGTAATGTTCTATGGCTCTATGGACAGGGAGGGAGGCAAAAGAGGTGGGGGCGAGGCACTGTTGATCAGAGAAAGTGTCACGGCTGCAGAAAAGGTGCACGCTATGGAGGGATTGTCTACAGAGTCTCTGTGGGTGGAAGTTAGGAACAGGAAGGGGTCAATAACTTTACTGGGTGATTTTTTATATGCCGCCCAATAGTAACAGGGATATTGAGGAGCAGATAGGGAAACAGATCCTGGAAAGGTGTAATAATGTCAGAGTTGTCGTGCTGGGATATTTTAATTTCCCAAATATCGATGGCCATCTCCCTAGAGCAAGGGGTTTAGATGGAGTGGAGTTTGTTAGGTGTGTTCAGGAAGGTTTCTTGACACAATATGTAGATAAGCCTACAAGAGGAGAGGCTGTACTTGATTTGGTATTGGGAAATGAACCTGGTCAGGTGTCAGATCTCTCAGTGGGAGAGCATTTTGGAGATAGTGATCATAATTCTGTCTCCTTTACAATAGCATTGGAGAGAGATAGGAACAGACAAGTTAGAAAAGTGTTTAATTGGAGTGAGGGGAATTATGAGGCTATCAGGCAGGAAATTGGAGGCTTAAATTGGAAACAGATGTTATCAGGGAAAAGTACAGAAGAAAAGTGGCAATTATTCAGGGGATATTTGTGTAAAGTTCTGTATAAGTATGTTCCAAAGAGACAGGGAAGTTATGGTAGGGTACAGGAACCAAGGTGTATAAAAGCTGTAATAAATCCAGTCAAGAAGAAAAGAAAAGCTCACAAAAGGTTCAGAGAGCTAGGTAATGTTAGAGATATAGAAGGTTATAAGGCTAATAGGAAGGAACTTAAGGAGGAAATTAGTAGAGCCAGAAGGGGCCATGAAAAGGCCTTGGCAAGCAGGATTAAGGAAAACCCCAAGGCATTCTACAAGTGTGTGAAGAACAAGAGGATAAGATGTGAAAGAATACGACCTATCAAGTGTGACAGTGGGAAAGTGTGTATGGAACCAGAGGAAATAACAGAGGTACTAAATGAATACTTAACTTCAGTATTCACAATGGAAAAGGATCTTGGTGATTGTAGTGATGACTTTCAGCAGACTGAAAAGCTTGAGCATGTAGATATTAAGAAAGAGGATGTGCTGGAGATTTTGGAAAGCATCAAGTTGGATAAGTCACTGGGACCAAATGAGATGTACCCCAGACTACTGTGGGAGTCAAGGGAGGAAATTACTGAGCCTCTGGCAATGATCTTTGCATCATCAATGGGGACGCGAGAGGTTCCAGAGGATTGGAGGGTTGCGAATGTTGTTCCTTTATTCAAGAAAGGGAGTAGAGATAACCCAGGAAATTATAGACCTGACAGTCTTACCTCAGTGGTTGGTAAGTAGATGGAGAATATTCAGAGAGACGGGATTTATGAACATTTGCAGAGGTATAATATGATCAGAAATAGTCAACGTGGCTCTGTCAAGGGAAGATCATGCCTTACAAGTCTGATTGAATTTTTTGAGGATGTAACTAAACACATTGATGAAGGAAGAATAGTAGATGTAGTGTATATGGATTTCAGAAAGCCATTTGATAAGGTAACCCATGCAAGGCTTATTGAGAAAGTAAAGAGGCATGGAATCCAAAGGGACATTGCTTTGTGGATTCAGAACTGGTTTGTCCACAGAAGGCAAAGAGTGGTTGTAGACAAGTCATATTCTGCATGGAGGTCGGTCAGCAGTGGGGTGCCTCAGGGATCTGTTCTGGGACCCTTACTGTTCATGATTTTTATAAATGACCTGGGTGAGCAAGTGGAGGGATGGGTTAGTAAATTTGCTGGTGACACAAAGGTTGGAGGTGTTGTGGATAGTGTGGAGGGCTGTCAGATGTTACAGTGGGACATTGATAGGATGCAAAACTGGGTTGAGAAGTGGCAGATGGAGTTCAACACAGATAAGTCTTACCTTAGTGGTTGGTAAGTTGATGGAGAAGATCCTGAGATGCAGGATTTATGAACATTTGGAGAGGTATAATATGATTAGGAGTAGTCAGCATGGCTTTGTCAAGGGTAGGTCGTGCCTTACAAGCCTGGCTGAATTTTTTGAGGATGTGACTAAACACATTAATGAAGGAAGAGCAGCAGATGCAGTGTACATGAATTTCAGCAAGGCATTTGATAAGGTACCCCATGCAAGGCTTATTGAGAAAGTAAAGAGGCATGGAATCCAAAGGGACATTGCTTTGTGGATTCAGAACTGGCTTGCCCACAAAAGGCAAAGAGTAGTTGTAGACGTGTCATATTTTGCATGGAGGCCAGTCACCAGTGTTGTGCCTCAGGGATCTGTTCTGGGACCCCTTCTCTTTGTGATTTTTATAAATGACCTAGATGAGGAAGTGGAGGGATGGGTTAGTAAATTTGCTGATGACACAAAGGTTGGGGGTGTTGTGGATAGTGTAGAGGGCTGTCAGAGGTTATAGTGGGACATTGATAGGATGCAAAACTGGGCTGAGAAGTGGCAGATGGAGTTCAACTCAGATAAGTGTGAAGTGGTTCATTTTGGTAGGTCAAATACGATGTCAGAATATAGTAGTAATGGTAAGACTCTTGGCAGTGTGGAGGATCAGAGGGATCTTGGGCTCCAAGTCCATAGGATGCTCAAAGCAGCTGGGCAGTTTGACTCTGTGGTTAAGAAAGCATACAGTGTATTGGCCTTCATCAATCGTGGAATTGAATCTAGGAGCTGAGAGATAATGTTGCAGCTATATAGGACCCCACTTGGAGTACTGTGCTCAGTTCTGCAGGAAGGATGTGGAAGCCATAGAAAGGGTGCAGAGGAGATTTACAAGGATGTTGCCTAGATTGGGGAGCATGCCTTATGAGAATAGATTGAATGAATTCGGCCTTTTCTCCTTGGAGTGATGGAGGATGAGAGGTGACCTGATAGAGGTGTATAAGATGATGAGAGGCATTGTTCATGTGGATAGTCAGAGGCTTTTTCCCAGGGCTGAAATGGTTGCCACAAGGTGACACAGGTTTAAGGTGCTGGGGAGTAGGCACAGTGGAGATGACAGGGGTAGGTATTTTACTCAGAGTGGTGACTGCGTGAAATGGGCTGCTGGCAACGGTGGTGGAGACGGACACGATAGGGTCTTTTATGAGACTTTTGGATAGGTACATGGAGCTTACTAAAATAGAGGGCTATAGGTAAGCCTAGTAATTTCTAAGGTAAGGACATGTTCGGCACAGCTTTATGGACCAAAGGGCCTGTATTGTGCTGTAGGTTTTCTATGTTTCTATATTTCTAATCAACTATGGCATTCAGAATGGAATGGCATACAATGGAATTAACCAATTTCAAAATGAAACAGGTGAAGATTGCAAGGATTGCATTATGTATGCACATCATTTAAAAGGTATATTAATGCAAAAATTACATGATAACTGAATTTTGTGGAGATATTATTTGCTTCAAAACACTTCTTGTGCAATCTATTAATAATTAAAAGTTGCTTTTTCACAAATTCAGATTGAAATAATCTAGTTTTTCTGTGTAATGATTGGGAAATAGGAATTTGGAGGCAATGAACTTCAAATTAAAATCAGCTGATTTGAACTGGAATTTGAAATATGGAAAAGACAACAGTAACTTTACTGTATCACAAGTGTGCCCAATTGCACATAGAACATATAGAAAGTATTTTAAAAGTAAGAATTTTAGGACATTTTTACAACATAATGAAATAATCTTTGACATAATCTATAACATGGACATTACACATAGAGTTTGAAAAAAGAAGAGTAGTATTAGACAGCTGTGTGTGAGAATGAGTTAACAATTATGCATGAAACAATCGGTGCTCTGTAAAGCACTGTCAATGATCTTTTTGTGATAAGCTCTAACAACACTTTTGTTCACAGCCTAATTTAATTACATTATGAAAGAAAACTCACATTGCATTTTAAATGGAAGAAAAATCATTACCTAGTTATTTTATATTTAACTGGCTAATTCTTATTGCAAAAGGTGGTATTTATTATTTCATGTTAAATTATTATCACTGTGCATTATTCAATCACAGCGGTTTCTCTCCAGGATAATGCACAGACATCTAAGCAGTTCAAGTAAAGGTTAATTGCAAGTTGTTAGTTTATTAGTCAAATATTAAGGGCTAGGAATTTGCTAACAGAAATGAAAATCTAATTTTGCATTGTTGTGAAATTGTAAGAATTTCTTTTAACTTGGGCAGCTCTAACATTTTTTCATTACTCATGAAATTAAGCATTACACTTGAAACATGGGACAGGAATATACTATTCAGTTCCATTGATGTATTCCATGATGAAGTGAGATCACAGTATGCTGAATCCATCCAGATGTATTGGTTCTATGTCCTTTTATAAGCATAGCATGGTAAAATCTAAAGAACTAATCTTATTGCTCGATGCAGCTTTTACAGCTCTTTGTAGAGAGAGTTTCATCCTCTGTATCAAGCAATGTTTCCTTACTTGGGTACTGAATGACTCTACCCTGATTTTACCTGATGTTTGTTTGTAATATGCTAGTCTACCTGCAAAAGTTTCTCTTTAAAGTTATTAGTTCACTTAAACATTCTAAAAGTGTTTATCAAATTATCCCCCAACCTTTGTTTTCTCAGAGAGAATGCTTTGCTAATGTATACAGTTCCTATAATGTAAAGCACAGTGCTCTGGTTACACACTAGTGAATCTGGGCTGCAATATTTTGAATAACTTTTGTGGGTGTGGCTCCCAGAATTGTATACCTACAGTAAGCACCTTATGAGGATGTTGTCTGGATTGAGGAGCATGTCTTATGAAAATAGGTTGAGTGAATTCTGCTTTTTCTCCTTGGAGTAACAGAGGATGAGAAGTGACCTGATAGAGGTGTACAAGATGATGAGAGGCATTGGTCATGTGGATAGTCAGAGGCTTTTTCCCAGGGCTGAAATGGCTAACACGAGAGGGCACAGTTTTAAGGTGCTCGGAAGTAGGTACTGTGGAGATGTCGGGGTAAGTTCTTTATGCAGAGTGGTGAGTGCATGGAATGGACTGCTGGCAATGGTGGTGGAGGCGGATACAATAGAGTCTTTTAAGAGACTCCTGGAGAGGTACACGGAGCTTAGAAAAATAGACAGCTATCGGTAACCTTAGGTAATTTCTGAAGTAAGGACACGTTTGGTACAGCTTTGTGGGCCAAAGGGCCTGTATTGTACTGTAGGCTTTCTATATCACCAAAGCAGTCTCAATAAAATCTCTAAGTCTACTGGAAAGATAGTGAACCAATTTTACTCACCTCTCCTATGCCAACAGCATTGGAGTGATAGTCATACTTAGTCAGTTATGCTGGGCAGGACATCTCATTCACATTCTAGACCCAAGAATCCAGAAATAGGCTGATTACCCTGCCTTCCGTTGAGGAAAGTGGTTACCAACTCGAGCAAAAGATTCAAGGAGATACCCAGAACCTTCTTGAAGAAATGCAATATTCCCACTGACATGTTGGAATTCTGTCCCATGACCACTCAAATTGGGGATTCAGGATGGTGTTAAGAAACTCGATGCCATGAATCCAGTGTACACAGAAGCTTTAAAAAGAGCACAGTACCTCAGAAGCTTCTCACCTTTCCATCTTGATGGGGACTTCTGGCCAGCATAGTCATAATAATAAAGTCATTGAATTGTACAGCACAGAAACAGGCCCTTTGACCCAACATCCATGCCAAACAAGATGCCTACCTGAGCTATTCCCATTTGCCTGCATTTGGTCCAAATCCTCTGACTTTCCTATCCATGTATTTAACTGAATAGTAGCTTGTTCCATATACCCACTACCCTCTGTGTGAAAGGCTTGCCCCTAAGGTTCCCTTTAAATACTTTCCCTCTCAACTTAAACTGAAATACCTTAACCTTAGATTCCCATACCCTGGAAGATAGTGTGACCATCTACCTTATCTATGTTTCTCACGATTTTATAAATCTTTCAAAGGTCACCCCTCAGCCTTCTTCAATCAAGGGCAAACAATGCAATCTATCCTGTCTAACCTTAGAAATCAAGCCCTTCAATTCCAGCAATTTTTCTGTGGGAGAATCTGTGGAACAAGTGTCAGAAATAGTGACAGAGTCAGGTGCATTTGAAAGGCATTTGTACATAGATGAATTGGAAAAGTTTAGAGGGATATGAGCTAAATGTAGAAAAATGGGAATAAATTGGTTAGACACCTTTGTCGGCACAGATAGGTTTAGATGGTAGGGCTTGTTTCTGTGTTGTATAACTCTGACTTTATCGGTCAGATCACACTAACATTACCAGAGTCACCCTTGATCTCAACTCTGAGGGACTACCAAAAAGACACAGTTATAATCTAAGTAACTAAAGCTAAACGTTGTATTCTGATTCTAGCATTATATGGCTATTATGGAGAAGGCAGAAGAATAGAGTTGAGAAGGAAAATCAATCACCCATGATCGAATGGCAGAGCAGATTTGATGGGCTGAATAGCTTAATTCTGTTCCTATGCCTTATGGCTTTATAGAACAACAGAATGTGATGCCACAGCTTGCCCAGTATTGAGGCAAACAAAGTGAGAATAGGGAAGAAGGAAATCCACATACGCTGTCTGACCTGCTGAGTTCTCCAGCATTTTGTATGCATTGCTCAAGAAAATTCTTACTATTACTTTTCAGCTTATTTCACATTTAACCACATTCTCGATGATCATTGGAGAATGATATAAAATTGTGGCTCAGATTGTAAATAACTGTATAAATTTATTAAACACTAAAACTTATAAACGAAAGGCTTGACATGAAGCTCAGAATGTCGGCCTTGACCCTGCCTTATGCAGCTGGATCCTGGACTTCCTGTCAGAGTTTGCCAGCAGGTTGTAAGAGTGGGCTCCCTCACCTCCAACCCTCTAAATCTCAATACAGGAGCCCCTCAGGGCTGTGTACTGAGTCCCCTCCTTTACTCCCTGTATACCCATGACTGTATCGATACTCACAGCTCCAATCTCCTAATTAAATTTGCTGATGTCACTACATTGATTGGCCTTATTTCAAACAATAACAAGGTGGCCTACAGGGAAGAAGTCATCTCTCTGACACAGTGGTGTCAAGAACAGAACCTCTCCATCAACATCGCAAAAACAAAGGAGCTGGTTGAGGATTACAGGAGGAGTGGAGACGGGTGAGGGTCAACAGCTTCAAGTTTCTCGGCATCCACATCACCGAGGACCTCACGTCACGTGGTCTGTACATACCAGCTGTGTGGTGAAAAAGGCACAACAGCGCCTCGTTCACCTCAGACGGCTGGGGAAGTTTGTATGGGCTCCCAAGTCCTAAGAACTTTCTACAAGGGCATAATTAAGAGCATCCTGACTGGCTGCATCACTGCCTGGTATGGGAACTGTACCTCCCTTAATCACAGGACACTGCAGAGAGTGGTGCGGACAGCCCAGTGCATCTGTAGTTGTGATCTTCCCATGATTCAGGACATTTACAAGTACAAGTGTGTAAAAAGGGTCCATAGGATCATTGGGGACCCAAGCCATCCCAACCACAATCTATTCCAGCTGCTACCATTTGGGAAACAGTACTGCAGCATAAAAGCCAGGACCAACAGTCTCTGGGACAGCTTCTTCCACCAGACCATCAGACTGATGAACTCACACTGACTTGAGTGTACTTTATATTACATTAACTGTTCTATTATTTATAAATTATTATACATTACTATGATTGCACATTGCACATTTAAATTGAGATGTAATGTAAAGATTTCTACTCCTCATGTATGTGAAGGATGTAAGAAATAAAGTCAATTCAATGAACACAAGGGAAACACAAGTAACTGCAGATGCTAGAATCTAGAGCAGCACACCAAATTCCATGGCTCAGGTAACATCTATGTAGGGAAATGGACAGTCGATATTTTGAGTTGAGACCCTTCATCTGGGGCAGTTCAGGGTCTCAACCCAAAATGTTGACTATTCATTTACCTCCGTTGATGTCTGACCTGCTGAGTACCTCCAACTTTTTGTGCATTATGAGCATTACCATCACTGTTGTTGTGAATTAAGATCAACAGTTAAAACCAAAGCAACAAATGAGCATCCCTTGAGTGACCTTCCAACATATAACCATTCTAAATATAATAAACTCCCAAGTTCAGTTTGTTGGTTATTGTTTAAAAGAAATAAAATAATACACCTCAATGTCTTATTTCTAGTATACTATACGACAGCATGTAATAATATCAATCTTTTTGTTACTAAAGTTGTTTGAAATGGTCAATCAAAACATACAGAGCAAGCCTATAGCGGGTAATGAAGGATTTTCTTGCTGGAGCTTTTGCACACCATCCATATGTGATTTGCTCACTAAAACACACTTTAAAGAGTCAAGTTTCCAAATATCACTCCACTTTTTCCCACTTGCAAATTCTCCAGGAACTTTGGCAGCATGGCAATACAGCAGGTAACACCAATTTCTGTTTTGTACATAAATATTTCTTGAACTGCACATTCCTGACCTGATGAGCTTTTGGTATAGTAGTTTCTACTGTTTCATTAAACCATTCCACTTGAAATGAACTAGCAGTTCTTTTGCACTTCATGTCCTTTGCTTCTTTGGAATTTGACATTGTGAATCAATAATTTTTTCAATTAAAACAGTCTAAATAAGCCAGTTCTAAAATTTGCAAACAAGTCATCGCAAATTCCACAGTGTTAACACCATACACATCAGGAACTGGAAAAGGAAATGTGATTGTGTGTGATCATGAAATATATTTAACATGCTGGTGAGGTAGAGGGTGACAGCATTTTGTGCGTAGTTTAATTCCTTTGTGTGCTGGTAACAGAAGGTGTGTGTGCATGCACGTGTACATACTATAGAGGGAACATTTCCATTATGATATAGCTCTTACTTACTTTGAAGAACAAAGAATATTCACATGATTCAAATAGCATTTTTGCAAAAAAATGTATACGCCAAACTTGTCCTCTATGCCCAAGTGATTTAAGTGCACATTTAGACCCATATTAACAGATGTTAGGGCTCAGCTCATTCTCTCCACCAGAGCATTCCAGATGCTCACTACTTTCTGGGTGAATAAAAAATTCCCCTTTAATCTAAATCTATGTCCTCTAGCTTTATTGACTGCATTGACTGAACCATTAAGGTTTATGACAGCAACAACTTGCACTTGTGTCTCCTGGCACTCCTTGGAGTGTGAGTTATTACACAATTTTGGCACAATCCACCTAAACGTCTAGGTAGCTTTAAGAAGTAAAGTAGATCTAAGAATGAATTAGAAATGGTATCACCATATGGAAAGAACTTGAATAGCAAGGATGATATAGACCTAATGTTGGCATGTGGGATTAGTATAGATGACCAAACAGGTTGACATGAATATGGAAGATTGAAATGCTCATTTCTGTGCTTACAACTCTATGCCTAAATGAATGGACAAATGTAATCATGCTTTGCTGATTGGATTAGCCTAATCAAAATACCATCTCTACTCCTATTTCAAAACTGAATAAACTCTGTTCTGATTAATATTACCAAGCCCACTGAGCTCAGAATCTCAAAAATTCCATTCAGTATTTGCATTCTTATTCCAGAAAAGAATTGTTCCAGTAATATTCCTGGGGATACCTATTTTCACCCTATAAGAAAAGGGAGTGGTAAAATTATTGGATTGGGATGAACTCATGATCCAGAGCACAAATCACAAAAAAGCATTGTTAAACTAAACTTCAGCATATTAACTCAATATATAATTAATAAGAACTGCATAATATAGATTTGCAGATGGATAAACATTATTGAATTTTTCTCAATTCATTTTGGAAAGTAATGGATACTTAAGCAGACTGCCATGGTAATTTTGTAGAAAATGACCACGTTTTGAATTTCACATAGCTATTTGTCCTCACTTCACTTCAGCTTCATATAAACGCTTAGTGTTATTTACTCAAGAGGTGCAAATCTTCAGATCAGTAAGTGTTATATTTCATGGTTTTGAAGGCAAAAATAATCTATGATCATCATTATGAGAACAAGGTATTACAGGAGATTGCAAACACGAGGAAATCTGCAGATGCTGGAAATTCAAGCAACACACACAAAATGCTGGTGGAACGCAGCAGGCCAGGCAGCATCTATAAGGAGAAGCACTGTCGATGTTTCCGGCTGAGACCCTTCGTCAGGACTAACTGAAAGGAAAGATAGCAAGAGATTTGAAAGTAGGAGGGGGAGGGGAAAATGCGAAATGATAGGAGAAGACCGGAGGGGATGGGGTGAAGCTAAGAGCCGGAAAGGTGATTGGCAAATGGGATACAGAGCTGGAGAAGGGAAAGGATCATGGGACTGGAGGCCTAGGGAGAAAGAAAGGGGGAGGGGAGCACCAGAGGGAGATGGAGAATAGGAAGAGTGGCTAACCCTATCCACTTCTGATAGTCTGATGAGGACTGGCTCATGGACCTCTGATTTCCTTCTTCTGTAGTCTATAATCAGCTCCTTGGTCTTGCTGGCATTGAGTGAGAGATTGTTGCTATGACACCACTCAGCCAGATTCTCAGCCTCCTTCCTGTAAGCTGATTCATCACCACCTTTGATTTAGCTAATGATTGTAGTGTTGTCAGTGAACTTGAATATGGCATTAGAGTTGTGCTAAGATATACAATCATGAGGGAAAGGCAAGTACAGCAGGGGACTAAGCACTCAACTGTGTGATGCACCTGTGCTAATCGAGATAGGAACATAGAAACATAGCACAATACAGGCCCTTCGGCCCATAAAGTTGTGCCGAACATGTCCCTACCTTAGAAATTACTAGGGTTACCCATAGCCCTCTATTTTTCTAAGCTCCATGTACCTATCCAAATGTCTGTTAAAAGACCCTATTGTATTCACCTCCACCACTGTTGCGGGCAGCCCATTCCACGCACTCACTGGGTAAAAAACTTACCCTTGACATCTCCTCAGTACCTACTCTCCAGCACCTTAAACCTGTGGCCTCTTTTTTGGGGGGGAGGGGAGAGAGAGAGAGAGAGAGAGAGAGAGATTTGTTTATTAGCATAGCTAACGTTATTTAACCTAGCTGGCTAGCTGCTAAGGAACTACTCTTTTGATGTCCTACGTGATGAGGCCAAACTCCCCGTAGACTCCCCGAGATCTTAGGCTTCCGAACATGATCGAGATTCTCAGGCCAAACCCTTTGTATGTCGAATAGCAGCCAGTCATGGAACCCTGAGAATGGGTCCCATTCCCGCAAAGAACCGAAGTCTGTGTGTAACTGCAGGTCAGGGTCTTTTAAAGAACCCTGAAAGGGAAAAATAAAGATATTAAAGGTAGAAATAGAGCTGTTTCCAAAGATGCAAGTAAAGAAATCACCATTAGGTGACATCATTACGTCTAAGCTCCTATTTTGATAATAAATTTACTCTGCACTTGGTAAGATAACAGTTTAGATCAGATTGCCACTGTCAATATTTTTGTAACTATTTTTACAATGTACATATTGCTGCCAAAATCTGTATCTTGAAATAAAATAAATGGCTTTGGAATATCAGCAAAGAGTTACCTAAACTAATTCCCTCATTTATTGAGATCTTAGGGACTTCTCGAGAAGCTTCCTTTCTGACTTTATCTGTCACTGGCTGTGAGTGATCTAAGGTTTTCAACGTTAAAAAAAAATTGCAAAATCTCTTCATTGCTTTGTAGATAATGAAACACTAACCCAAAACATAAACACCCAAATCCAGTAATCTCAGTTGAGATGTTGGGATGTTGGGAGAGTTTCACACTATTTTCAGTACCCTAAGGCTAAGAAGGAAGAAAGTAAATCAGTCAGGATCTTGTTTCTGATCACCAAACAATGACAACTGCTGGAAAATACATGTCTCTAGATGTATGAGGAAAGATAGGGTAGATTGATTGTGGTGGGTTGTATGATTGGATTGAATGAGGAACTCTACATTGCATAGAGAGCTTCTGATACAATCATAAACACAAGGAATACTGCAGATTCTGGAAATTCAAAGTAATACATACAAACTGCCAAAGGAACTTTGCATCTTTGGAAAGGAATAAAGAGTCAATACTTTGGGCTAAGACCCTTCATCTGGACTGGTCCTGATTAAGGTTTCAGCATGTTCTTTCTGTGATCACATGAGTTTCTTCTGGGTGCTCTGATTTCATTCCTAGATGACTGTAAATTGACCCTAGTAGATAGGTGAATTGGTGGAATATTGGGGGTATTGGTATATTGTGGGGGCAAATCTACAATTCTATAACTATGAAAAGCTGGTAAGAGGCATACATTATCTGACATAGATTGGGGGACTACTTTGCCAAGCATCTATGCTCTGTCTGCCAGAACAAGAGGGATCTCCCAGAGGCCACCCATTTCAATTCCACTTCCCATTCCCATTCCGATATGTCCATCCATGGCCTCCTCCACTGTCATGTTCAGGCCACACTTAGTGGAGGAACAACACCTTATATTCCATTCGGATAGCCTCCAACCTGATAGGATGAACATCGATTTCTCGAACTTCCAGTATTGCCACCTCCCCTTCACCATTTCCCATCCCCTTTTCCTCCTCTCATGTTATCTCCTTGCTCACCCATCACGTCCCTCTGGTGTTCCTCACCTACTTCCCTTTTTTTCTTCCTTGTGTCTCTTTCACCAATCAACTTCCTAGCTCTTTGCTTCATCCCTCCCCCTCCAAGGTTTACCTATTACCTGGTGTTTCTCTCTCCCCTCTCCCCACTTTTTAAGTTTACTCTTCAGTGTTTTTTCTCCAATCCTGCTGAAGAGTTATGGCCCAGAACGTCAATTGTGCTTTTTTCCATAGATGCTGCCTGGCCTGCTGAGTTCTTCCAGCATTTCGAGTGTGTTGTTCGGATTTCTTGCACCTGCAGATTTTCTCTTGGTTGTGAGGAACCATACACCATACAGTTTGGAGTCTCATCTTGCTCAGACATCTGTGAGATCCACCTGATGAACACTTAAAAGACATGCAGGAATTCTGTGTTTCCCTCAACAAACAATCTGTGCTTATCACACCCTGAGAATCACAACTTTCAAACAAGTGCCCATCACCACCCCTCCCTGAACATCAGGACATAGCACTAGAATTGGTGCCAAAAGGATAAATCATTTGTGGTAGTGGCCTGAAGATGTTCATTCAAGACCCTATAAAGTCACGATTCAATACTTCAGAGTAGTAAATAATGCA
This sequence comes from Hypanus sabinus, assembly GCF_030144855.1. Lineage (NCBI taxonomy): Eukaryota > Metazoa > Chordata > Chondrichthyes > Myliobatiformes > Dasyatidae > Hypanus > Hypanus sabinus. The sequence goes on from NC_082720.1 coordinate 7,417,564, forward strand.
TATGGCATTGATCAGTGTTCAATATAAAACTTATGACAGTCATATTGCCGTTGTTTAAAACTCTGATTAGATCACATTCTGTAGATGAACAAGGCCTAACCAAAGTATTATACAGCTGCAATATGACTCTGACTTTATATTTAACACCCCAACTGATTTAACAATGCACAAGAATGCAAGAGGCTGCAGAGCGTAATGGATACAACCTGGTATATCATGGGCACAGCCTCCCCACCACTGAAAGCATCTACAGGATGTGCTATCACAAGGAGGTGGCACCTATAATCATCAGTCACTACCATCTGGGTCATGCCCTCTTCTTAACACTACTCTTAAGCAGGAGATCCACAAGCCTGAAGTTCCACACTATCATGTTTTCTCTGAGGAATAACCTAATAGAGTTAGAAACATAGAAAAACTACAGCATAATACAGGCTGATCGGCTACAAAGCTCTGCCAAACATGTCCCCACCCTAGAACTACCTAGGTTTACCCATAGCCCTTTTTCTAAGCTCCATGTATCCATCCAGACATCTCTTAACAGAACCTATCGTTTCTGTCTCCACCGCTGCCGCCGGCAGCCCATTCGATGCACTCACTACTCTCTACGTAAAAAGCTTACCCCTGATACCTCCTCTGTACCTACTTCCATGCACCTTAAAACTATGCCCTCTCGTGCTAGCCATTTCAGCCCTGGGAAAAAGCCACTGACTATCCACATGACCAATGCCTCTCATCATCTTGTACACCTCTATCAGGTCACTTCTCATCCTCGGTCACTCCAAGGAGAAAAGGCCAAGTTCACTAATTCGATTCTCATAAGGCATGCTCCCTAATCCAGGCAACATCCTTGTAAATCTCCTCTGCACTCTTTCTATGGTTTCCACGTCCTTCCTGTAGTGAGGTGATCAGAATTGAGCATAGTACTCCAAGTGGGGTCTGACCAGGATCCTATATAGCTGGAACATTACCTCTTGGCTCTTGAACAATTGATGAAGGCCAATTGATGAAGGCCAATGCTCCGTATGCCTTCTTAACCAGAGTCAACCTGCATAGCAGCTTTGAGTGTCCTATGGACTCAGACCCCAAGATCCCTCTGATCCTCCACACTGCCAAGAGTCTTGCCATTATATTATATTGCCATCATATTCGACCTACCGAAATGAACTACCTTACACTTTTCTGGGTTGAACTCCATCTGCCACTTCTCCATCCAGTTTTGCATCCTATCGGTGTCCCGCTGTAACCAGGTCAGCTGGTGGTGCAGTGACTCAGCGCCGGGCTCGAGAACGGAGGTTCCCAAGTTTGATCCAGTGACAGACTGCTCCCGAGCATCTGTGCCGGGTTGATGGTCGAGCTTGCAACTCGACCTCGTTAAAAAAAAACACTGCCACCTGCAGTTTAAATTCCCATGCAGAATATTGTGGAGGATCAAATACCCAAACCCAAACCTCTGATAGCTCTCCACATTATCCACAATAGGTATATAAAATGATGAGTGCCAAAGATGAATTAGTTAGCCATAGTCTTTTTCTCAGCCTGAAAATGTCAAATACTGAAGGGCAAAGCTTTAAGGCAAAAGCGGAAAAGATTTATGTGGCAGGCTTTTTGTATAGAGAGTGCCTGGAGTGCCCTGCCAAATGGTGCAACTAGATATGATAACAATATTTAAGAGACTTTTAGACAGACTCACAAACAGGCAGGAAATTGGAAGATATAGACCAAAGAAGATGGCTGGGATCTTGGATAAACGTTTTTCCATTGTGTTCACTGACATTAGCGGTGGAGCAGTAGTGGGAATTCTGAAGGACAGGATCCTTCAACATTAGTGTAGACAGAGTTTGATAGAGGACTCAGTGTGACTTTGTACATGTGAAGTTGTGTTTGCTGAATCTTTTAGAGGTTATTTTTTGAAGTGGTAGCCTAAAAGATAAATGAAGGTAGAGTAGAAGATATTGTTTTTTTTTAAAACTTCAGCAAGGCCTTTGACCAGCTCCCACATGGCAAGCTGATCTAGTAGGTTAGATGGTATGGAATTTACGAAGTTAGTTAGCTAGATTCAAAATTAGCTCAGAGATGGAGAATGTTTCTCATAATGGAGGCCCGTGTCTTGCAGTGTGGCACAGGGCTTGATGCGGGGAACATATTATCAGCTATAGTCTATAAATGATTTCATGCGAATGTACAGTGCTTAATCAGCAAGTTTACAGATGACATGAAGGAGGTGCTGTTGATAATGAAGAAGGTTATCATAGGTTATATGGATCTTGATTAGGGTAGTGGGTCAAGGAGTGGCAAATAGATTTCAATATAGATAAATGTGAGATGATGCAGTTTGGAAAGTCAACCCAGTATAGGACTTATAATATGAAGGGTAGGATTTTAGGGAGTGTAATGGAACAAAGGTGCCTCGGAGATCGAGTTCATTGGAAGTGGTGTCAGATGTTGATAGGGTGGTGAAAAAGTTCATTAGCCTTCACAGTCAGGCAATGAGTAAAGCTTGAACATTATGAAGCAGTTGTGCAAATTGTTTCTGTGGTCACACACAAAACTATGAACGTCTGTTAAGGTTCTCCATCATCCAGGTCATTGAATATCAAGCAGTAGTGACTCAAGGCAACTGAACTTGCTGTGTTGTCTAGAAGACGTCTTGCCACTCATCCAAGTTGTGGACTGAAGAAGAGGAACTCGGCTGGTCAGGCAGCATCAATGGAGAGGAATAAACAGTTGACTTTTTGGACTGAGACCTTCAATGTTTCAGTTCTGGGGCCTTTCATAAAAACCTATTGAAAATCTTTTTTTTGTTTTCAGGCTACACACGTATTTTGCAGGCTTCCTATCTGTATCTTCTCTTTGCATAATCAGAATATAAAAATCAGTGCCTTTGTCACAATGTTTATGATAATCCTATAGCATTTGGACCCAGCAGAAATGGTGAAGGAGCATTCACTGCCACCATCCTTGCCTTACCGCTGTCGCACCTGGTGAAGCTTTCATGGCCAGTGACCCCTGACATAAAACATTAAGAGGGAGGCAGCAATTCTTGCTATCAATCAATAACAACAGCCAACATTAACCGTTTGATAATCTTCAGCCAACAGTGCCAACCACACGCCCAATTCACTAGAGAACAATCGCTTCCGTTGCTAAGGAAGAAGAGGTACTTCCGGTGCGCTGCGATTGGAGGATGGGCGCGCGGGGGCGGGTGATTGACAGGTTCGCCGGCGGCAGCTGTACGGTGTGTTGGAGAATGATGCCGGGTAGGGGATCAGCATCGGTGCCTCTCTCTCGGAACCTCGCGCTGTCGCTGGCTGAGGGCACAGTTCGTTTTGCCCGTGTGTTAATGTTTGGTGTTTTTCCTTTCTACAATGCAGGGTTTGGAGGCAATGCAAACGAAATGCAGTGGTGTTTCTCTCAGGTTAAGGGAACTATTGACGAGGATGTATCAGAAGGTAAGCCTGCTTTTTATTTTTCCATAAAATAAATGTAAAATGTCACGTAATAAGACAACTTCATCTTCCTGCCCGCTTGTGTGAGTTGATCAGGAGAACGTTTGCGTGAGTTGGTCTGCTCCATACCGTAAAGAGCTGTTAACATTTTGAATGGCAGCATTACATACGAACTATAAATTCCGTCCCCTTCCTCCCACACCAAACCCCTCCCAAACTGGTTAGCAAAATAACGGAGCTCTTGTTTTTTGCGTGTAAATGTTGCAGTTGTTGTTGTAATAAGTAATCGTTGCTGCCACTCCAGCTAAATGATTGTTTACGAATGTTATTGACTGTATTAAACAACAGTATTTTGTTCTAAACAGTAATAGTAAGTGAACATGTGTATCTGTCAACTCCAGATTCAGTTGACAACGTCATTTTAATTTGTGCAATGATAAGCTGTCAGAACAAGTGGGGAAGATTTTTGCTAACTTCAGGTAGTGCTAACTGTGGAGCAGTTGGGGAACAGATTGTGCTTTCAGATAATAAGTTATTTCTTATAAAGCCACAAACTTCGAGTTTGTGTGAGTTCTGACTCCAGAATAATTGCTCAAATCACCTTTCAGACAGTTGTGTGATAACATTCTAACTTTACCTCCAAGATATGCAGATATATAAAGAATGTGGTTTTGATACCAGCAATATCTGTCTTGCAAGAGTGATGACAATTGTGTTTATACATCTGTGCATTGAGGAAATGATGTATAAATGATGACTTGCCAGGGATAGTGGTGGAGGCTAAAACATTAGGGATATTTAAGAGCCTCTTGGACAGGCACATGTGTGAAAGAAAAATAGTGGGTTACAGGGTTTAGTACTTTTTTAAGGAATATATGGGTCGGCACAAATTCAAGGGCTGAAGGGCTGTAGTATTCTGATGTTGATAAGGGGATGTGGTAATCAAGTAAATCAATATGAAGAACTTTTAAAGAAAATTTAACATTGAGAGAGAGAGAAACCTAGACTAGAACAGATGATGGGAATGATAATTTCAGAGTGTTAAGCCAAGACAGATGAAATTTTGGATATATTTAAATTTTATTTCTTTATGTACAAATGAAAAACACTAGTAGTGCTATTACTTATTGCCCTGGAGTCGGCACAGCAGATAAAAAAGAGAAACATTAGGATCTGGGGTTGGACCTATAAGGAAATATACCACCCACCCCTGAAGGTTGTGGGGGATTCAGATGACAGTTTCATGGCTTTATGCTCACCAGTACTGTGACTGGCTGTTTTCTCCATTGTTGCCTTGGTGGGAATTGAACTGTAATTAATGATAGTTAATTATAATTAATAATAGTTAATTAATTATATATTAATTAACTATAATTAATCACTGAATCAATAGTCTAACACTGCCCGTGGCTTCCCTACTAAGGAATAGAAAGAGGTTGGCAGTGCAAGGATCCAAAAAAAAGAGCTCCAAGGTAATGTGGGTTTGTAAGCGACTTATGAATGAAGGCAGCTAGGATGAGGAAAGAACAGAGAAAGGTTCCACTGGAATGAAGAAAATGCAAGATGACAGAGAACTGTGTGTAGGAATTCAACTTCAAACAGCTTTGGAAAGCAGTTGGGAACACATCTTCTATGTGTGTTCTCAACTTGATTAATAATTGCTGCAGGCTGTCCACACCCCTTTCTTACGTTGGTTAGAGTATATTTTGGGATCTGAGCTAGCACTCACATATAACACAAGCGGTCCACAATAAGTAATGACACCAATTGCATCAGTGTAATATTTGACTGTTTTCTTTCATACAGAATTAGCAAAATTAGTATTTTGGTTGTTGATGTACAAAAATGTCTCACAAATTCTCATAAAGAAGACTGCAGTTATGTCTTGTGCAGAAAATGCTGCAGAAACTCAGTGGGTCAGGCAGCATTTTTGATTGAAATTTGGTTAATGTTTTGAGGATGTCCCTGGCAAAACTATTAAATCTGGATGGTTTTGGTTGGTATTTTGCAATAATAAGTTGAACCAAGTTGACTTGCATTCTTGGATTTGCATTTGTATAGCACCTTTTATAATTTACCCACACATTTTCATGGCCATTTGGTAGTGGTGCAGAGAAGCCAGATTGTCTGATTATGTTCTTCAACCTCTCACAAAAATTTTGTTGGCCAGGTATTTTTGGTAATTGATGAAGGTATAAATATTGGCTAGGATACAGGAGTCAACACCCTGCAAGGATCCTTACATCTATCAAAGCCATGACACAAAGGGGGCTTTGGTTCAAAATGATAATATGGCATTCTGTTTTCTGCACTGGACCATCTTTAGAAATGTTCTACTCAAATCTAGGGATTAGAACTGAATATTATGGAAATAAAAATTGTTTTAACGTAATCAAACTTGACTGTGCTTTCCTGCTGGATGCTCCTGTTTCATAGCCTTTGGTGTTGTTTTATTAGCAGTCACTGTATTTGACAGAGGGTGTATAATTAATGTTGACACCTATTGCTTTTTCAACTCGTGGTAAAGCAGTTTTTTTTTAACCAGGGAATAATGTGAAATTGAAGAGTGGGTTGACATAGGAGGAAACCTGATTATGGATTCAGTTAGTTGTGTCATTCCAACATTGGCACTGTGAGTGCTTGCCCCCAACCCAGCCAACCAGTTTCTGTAACACTGGAATTTTGGAAGAAATTTTTGAAGCACAGAGAGAGGATGGATGAATCTGATTTGTAAACTAAAATTAATGCTTCTTGACTTGTATAGTACAATGTTTTGAGTATTTATAAGAGTGGTTTTTAACATGGGCCATGCTGGATTTCATAGAGGCCACAGGAGTTTCTGAATGGGCCATGATAAGTTTACTGTTTTAATGAAGTATTGCTATAATATATAAATAAAAAAATAAATGAATATATATGATTTGGAACCCTGAATGAAACGGATTGGAAAATATGCTAGATTATGCAAATGAGGCAGAAAAAAGCGTAGCCTATGTGTGTGAGGGTCAGTCGTTATCTCTGCTTCTGCCTGACCATGCACAAAACACTGTTCATACCCTGCAGGGCAGCCCATTTAGCTCGGCTCCACATCCACCTCAAATCACAAACTGCAGACTGGGCAGGGCTGTCTGCAGCAAAGTCAGTTAGTGAGTATGTATCAGGAGGCTGGTTCTGTTTCCCTTTTACTGTCCCTGCATGTTAAAATACATGAAGGCTGCAGTTACTGCAGTGGGGGTCATCTGCCAGAAATGGCCAAACTGCAAAGAGGTGATAACATGTTAACTCTACTGTTACAACCGTTACGTTTCTTTTTGCCATTGCAGCCCTGACAAATCATTACTTAGCACTGCAACATTTAAATCCCTGAATCATTCATTCATCATGTGCCATGTCATATGATGTGGTCTTCATCATGATTTCACAGGTGCCATTGCCACCTTTTGGGCAGTGTCTTCACAAGAGGGTGACCCCAGCCATTATCAGTACTCTTCAGAGATTGTCTGCTTGGCATCAGTGGTCGCATAACCAGGACTTGTTTTATGCATCAGCTGCTCATATGACCATCCACCACTTGCCCCTATGGCTTCGTGTAGTCTGATTTGGTTGGGGGGGTGGTGGTTGCTTGCTGAGCAGGTGCTACACCTTGCCCAAGGGTGACCTGTAGGCCAGTGAAGGGAAGGAGCGCCTTGCACATCCTTTGGTTGAAAAGTAACTCCACCCTGCCACCTAGTAACTCCCTGATACTTACCAAATGTTGAAAGGAAGTTCAATTCGCTTTTCTCAGTGACTGCACGCTCTTTATTGCCACGTAGAATTGGCATATGTTATAGCAATTTCAAAAATTATTTGCCTATTTATTTATAAAGTATCCGATTTAGAGCTTTGAGATTGTTTTATTTTACTAATGTACCTGTAATATTATACTTAACATATAATAATACCTATAACTTGCTAAACATAAGTATTGACTGTATATTAGAATAATTAGACCAACCAATGGAGACTATGGAGGGTGGGGGCCACAAGTAAATGAAAGTCATAAGTGGTACGTGAGCAGAAAAAGGTTGAGAACCACTGATTTAAAACAGCTGTAATATTATATTTTTTCTGGTACATTCCTGCTGAATGAGTTGTTAGAGCTGTACTTTTACTGAGATTGCAATTGTGGATTCTTTCAGACATCAGATTAATGAAAGTTGATGAAACAATGGTTTGGCTTTATATTATAGGTAACATAGTTTCATCTCATGCCTGCAAGATGGCCAACATTAAATTATTTCAGGCTCCGATGGCTTAAACTTGGTTTCCAAGGGCTGGAAAGAAACTTCTGAATTGACCACAGTGCAGAGTTTGTTCAAAGAAACGATATTTTTAAAATTTCATTTTCATCCATGATTAAGGTTATCAGTGAGGTTCTTCATAAATAGCAAAATCATAAATAAAAAATAATAAAGAACCCATGAGTTCCTACATGTACTGTAGCTTTGAAATTATATGTATGCTAAAATGAAGTTAACTGATATTCACTGGGGGTGACTATTTCAGGTCAAAGAGTTTTCAGGAGCATGTTACTAAGAATTTTATTGGATTAATTGTTTTCAAGAATATTATTGGAATTGTGAATTGTTATTATTTGTTCTGTAATACAGTGGTCCCCAACCACTGGGCTGCGGACCAGTACCGCTCCATGGCCAGGTGGTTGGGGACCACTGCTCTAATACATTGTTAATTAATGTAATTTTGCTATATGCTCCTTGGTTATGTATTTATGTTGTGAACATACAGGTCCTCCCTGGGTTACAGCCGCATTCTGTTCCTGTAACTGGTCATAGGTTAGAAATGTGGCCATAAATTAGGCCATACAAATGGGTATTTGTAAGCTGAGGAGGACCTGTATAATCAATGCTGAAAGAAGGAAAGATCCATTCTGCATGACATGAGGGGTATGCATCAGTAAGCAGTGTAGGTGAAAGGTTTTATGCCAGTGTAACACGCTTGTGTTACAACATGAACATAAAAACACAGAAAACCTACAGCACAATACAGGCCCATCAGCCCACAAAGCTGTGCCGAGTGTGTCCTTGCCTTAGAACTACCTAAGCTTACCTGTAGCCCTCTGTTTTTCTAAACTCCATGTATCCATCCAGGCGTCTCTTAAAAGACCCCATCGTTACCACCCCCACTGCTGCCACCAGCAGCCCATTCCATGCACTCACCAATCTCTGCGTAAAAAAAAAAAACTTAACCCTGACATCTCCTCTGTACCTACTTCCAAGCACTTTAAAACTATGCCCTCTTGTGCTAGCCATTTCAGCCCTGGGAAGAAGCCTCTGACAATCCACACAATCAATGCCTCTCATTATCTTGTACACATCTATCAGGTCACCTCTCATCCTCCGTTGCTCCAAGGAGAAAAAGGCTGAGTTCACTCAACCTATTCTCATAAGGCATGCTCCACAATCCAGGCAACATCCTTGTAAATCTCCTCTGTACCCTTTCCATGGTTTCTAAGTCCTTCCTGTAGTGAGGTGACCAGAATTGAGTACAGTACTCCAAGTGGGGTCTGACTAGGGTCCTTTATAGCTGGAACATTACCTCTTGGCTCCTAAACTCAATCCCAAGATTGACAAAGGCCAATACACTGTACGCCTTATTAACCACAGAATCAACCTGTATAGGAGCTTTGAGTGTCCGATGGACTCGGACCCAAAGATCCCTCTAATCCTCAACACTGCCAAGAAGAGTCTTACCATCAATGCTATATTCTGCCATCATATGTGACCTACCAAAGTGAACCACCTCACACTTATCTGGGTTGATCTCCATCTGCCACTTCTCAGCCCAGTTTTGCATCCTATCAATGTCCCACTGTAACCCCTGATAGCCCTGTACTCTATCCACAACACCCCCAACCTTTGTGTCATCAGCAAATTTACTAACCCATATCTCCACTTCCTCATCCAGGTCATTTATAAAAATCATAAAGAGTAGGAGTCCCTGAACAGATCCCTGAGGCACATCACTGGTCACCAGCCTCCATGCAGAATATGACCTGTCTACAACCACTCTCTGCCTTCTGTGGGCAAGCCAGTTCTGGATCCATAGAGCAATGTCCCCTTGGATCTCATGCCTCTTTACTTTCTCAATAAGCCTTGCATGGGGTAACCTTATCAAATGCCATGTACTGCTCTTCCTTCATCAATGTGTTTAGCCACATCCTCAAAAAATTCAATCAACTCGTAAGGCACGACCTGCCTTTGACAAAACCATGCTGACTATTCCTCATCATATTATGCCTCTCCAAATGTTCATAAATCCTGCCTCTCAGGATCTTCTCTATCAATTTACCAACCACTGAAGTAAGACTCACTGGTCTTTCCTGGGCTATCTCTACTCCCTTTCTTAAATAAGGGAACACCATCTGCAGCCCTCCAAACCTCTGACCTCTCCCGTCCTCATTGAAAATGTAAAGATCATCATTAGAGGCTCAACAATCTCCCCCCTTGGTTCCCACAGTAGCCTGAAGTACATCCCCTCTGGTCCTGGTGATGTATCCAACTTGATGCTTTCCAAAAGCTCTAGCACATCTTCTTCCTTAATATCTACATGCTTAAGCTTTTCAGACTGCTGTAAGTCATTCCTACAATCACCAAGATCCTTTTCTGTAGTAAATACTGAAGCAAAGTATTCATTAAGTACCTCTGCCATCTCGTCCAGTTCCATACACACTTTTCCACTGTCACACTTGATTGGTCCTATTCTCTCACGTCTTATCCTCTTGCTCTTCACATACTTGTTGACTGCCTCGGGGTTTTCCTTAACTCTGTCTGCCAAGACCTTCTCATGGCCCCTTCTGACTCTCCTAATTAAATTCTTGTTCCTTCCTGCTAGCCTTATAATCTTCTAGATCTCTATCATTACCTAGTTTTTTGAACCTTTCATCAGCTCTTAACATATAACAACATATAACAATCACAGCACGGAAACAGGCCATCTCAGCCCTCCTAGTCCGTGCCGAACTCTTAATCTCACCTAGTCCCACCTACCCACACTCAGCCCATAACCCTCCACTCCTTTCCTGTCCATATACCTATCCAATTTTACCTTAAATGACACAACTGAACTGGCCTCTACTACTTCTACAGGAAGCTCATTCCACACAGCTATCACTCTCTGAGTAAAGAAATACCCCCTCGTGTTTCCCTTAAACTTCTGCCCCCTAACTCTCAAATCATGTCCTCTCGTTTGTATCTCCCCTACTCTCAATGGAAACAGCCTATTCACGTCAACTCTATCTATCCCTCTCAAAATTTTAAGTACCTCGATCAAATCCCCCCTCAACCTTCTACGCTCCAATGAATAGAGACCTAACTTGTTCAACCTTTCTCTGTAACTTAAGTGCTGAAACCCAGGTAACATCCTAGTAAATCGTCTCTGCACTCTCTCTAATTTATTGATATCTTTCCTATAATTCAGTTACCAGAACTGCACACAATATTCTAAATTTGGCCTTGTACAATTTTAACATTACATTCCAACTTCTGTACTCAATGCTTTGATTTATAAAGGCCAGTGTTCCAAAAGCCTTCTTCACCACCTTCAGGGAACTATGCACTGTTATTCCTAGATCTCTCTGTTCCTCTGCATTCCTCAATGTCCTACCATTTACCCTTCTTTTCTTCTTGACTAGATTTACAACAACCTTTTTAAACTACAGTTCTTGTACCCTACCATTCTTTCCCTGTCTTATTAGAACGTATCTACGCAGAACCCCATGCAAATATCCCCTGAATATTTACCACATTTCTTCCGTACGTTTCCCCAAGAGCATCTGTTTCCAATTTATGCTTCCAAGTTCCTGCCTGATAGCCTCATATTTCCCCTTACTCCAATTAAATGTTTCCCTAACTTGATTGTTCCTGCCCCTCTCCAATGCTACGGTAAAGGAGATAGAATTGTGATCACTATCTCCAAGTGCTCTCCCACTGAGAGACCTGACCAGGTTCATTTCCCAATACCAGATCAAGTAAAGCCTCTCCTCTTCTAGAGTTATCTACATATTGTGTCAAGAAACCTTCCTGAACACACCTAACAAACTCCACCCCATCTCAACCCCTCATTCTGGGGAGATGCCAATCAATATTTGGAAAATTAAAATCTCCCACCACAACAACCATGTTATTATTACTCCTTTGCAGAATCTGTCTCCCTATCTGCTCCTCGATGAACTTGAAATGTTCAGAATCTTACAAGTAAGATTATATTCAAATCCCATGGAAACGTTAGTTTTAAGATTGTTATTTATCTTCGTGCGATCATGTGGTGAATATTAAGATAAGCTAAAAAATGAACAGTTCTGAAAATTGAATCTCGTGGAGTATCAATCCATCTTAGGCATTTTCTGATATTACTAGTTGCATTGTAAGATGCTATAATGTGTTAGAATGACTCCTACAGAGACTATTAAAACATTGAGTGGGCTCGAGTATATTGGTAGTTATACACACTGTAAACTTATAACAGATGAAAAATGATGGACCAAAATTAATGTCATCTGCTCCATCCACTTATTCCCACATAATTGTGTTAATGAGAAAGATTAGCCTTATTTGTCACATGTACATCGAAGCATACAGTGACGTGCATCATTTTTGTCGAATCAAATCAAATCAGTGAGCAAATGTCACCATGCTTCTGGTGCCAGAGTAGTAAGACTACAACTCACGAACCCTAACTGAATTTCTTTGGACTGTGGGAGGAAACTGGAGCACCATGTAGTTGCAGAGATAACACACAAACTTTTTACAGGCAGCAGAGGGAACTGAACCCTGAACAGTGATTGCTGGCGCTGTTAGGCTAACAGCTACATTACTGTGTAGCATCCACCCCAAGACTTTGAAGTCCATGAATCAGCGTGGAACTAGACTTTAAAACCCAGGTCAAATACCATATAGGGCAGGGATTCCCAACCTGGGGTCCATGTACTCCTCTGTTAATGGTTGGGGTCCATGGCAAAAAAAAGTTGGCAACCCCTGGTCTTGGATGATAAATTCTTATCCAGTGAAGCTAGGTCATCAAAACTGTTTAAGGAGATTACTCAGTCCCTGAAGTTGCTCTATTTTGAAAATCTCCGGTTTAAAAAAATGGATTCAGTCTTGTCTGAAGGTAGCCAGTGATTTGCTTGTGGAACAAAGAGGTAGATAAAGACTCTTCATTGGGGTGGGGTGGGCGGTATGGTAGTAAGGCAGAGGTCACTTTATCAGACAGATATTCAAAGTTATGAGTTCAGATTTCATGTTAACACCAGTGGAAATCAAAATCAGGTTATTTTTGTTTAATTTGTAATTATGATATCAAGGCTTTTAGATTTATTACATTAGAACATAGAAATCTACAGCACATTACAAGCCCTTCGGCCCACAAATTGCTGAGGAACTCCGTAAAATGACCAAGCAAGCTAGCCACTTGTACTATACTGAAAGAACAACACTGGACAAATCATGATGCATTAACCTAGCGCTAAATCTAAACACAACAAAGTTGCTTCCAGAACAAACGTTGTCTGTTTATTTGTTTCCATAGATGCTGCCTGACCTGATGAGTTCCTCCAGCATTTTGTGTGTGTTGCTCTGGACTTCCAGATTCTGTAGAATCCCTTGTGTTTATAAAGTTGCTTCCAGTGCATTCAACATTTTTGAGTCCTCAACCATTTGTCGATGGGAGTCCAACCTGAAAGAGCTATTCCACCAACCAGCCCAATAGCTGTCTGCTGTGGTGGTGCACAAGTTGCCAGGTGTCTCATTACAATCCTTGGATATGTCCTGAGAGCATAGTTCAGCTATTTCATTACTAACCTTCACTAATTATGGAAAACTAGGTGGCAGTGTGGGCTGCAGAGAGGCTTTGGAATTAAATGAACAGGCAAGGGATGTGGTAACTGAATTGCAACAAGAACATGTTGTTAGCCACTGGTAGGGAAAGAGGATATTTTCTATAAATAGTGACAAACTGAAAAGTTTTAGTGTTTGCTCACTCCACCATTGATGCACAATAGCAGTAGTTTATATTAGCTACTGAATGTACTCATCCAAAACTCATTAGATGGCATCTTCCAATCCCTGCCTCTAAAACTGACAAGAAGGGTAGCAAAAGGCTGGGGATACCACCACCTAGAAATTGTTCCCCAAGCCACACACCATACTGACTTCGAAGTATATTGCTTTCATTGTCACTGTATCATAAACACGGGACCCTCTCCTTATCAGCATTGTGGGTATACCCACCTCTTACAGGCAGCTCACCACTATCTTCTGAAGGGAAACTAGGGATAGGCAACTAAATGCTGGCTCAGTCTGAAAAGCCCTGAAATGAATAAAAAAAACCATAGATGCTTGACTTGGTCAGGGAAGTCTGAAGGTAATAAAATTCATGATTGTGACTTGCACTTCAATCTGTGATTATGGGTACACTACTCCATTATAACATTGTTTTTTTTCCAGAATTCTTACTTTGAAAGTAAATAAATCATGTGACATACGGTATCAGAAAAATTCAGTTGGAACAACAGACGGATGCCCTGACTAATGAAGAGCCTATCAACTCAGCTTTGAAAATACTCAGTACTTCACAGCTGACTGTGGTAATGAATTTCATAGATTTGCCACCGTCAGACTAAAGAAACTCCTCCCCATCTCTGTTCTAAAGGGATGCCTTTCTATTCCAAGGCTATGCAGTCTGGTCCTAGACTCTCTAACGATTGAAAACCTTCTCTCCATGTCCACTCTTCTATACAGTATTTTTCAATGAGACCCCCCCCCCCCTTCATTCTTCAAAACTCCAGCAAGTACAGTGAGAACCATCAACTGCTTCTTAGAACAACACACACAAAATGCTGGTGGAAGACAGCAGGCCAGGCAGTATCTATAGGGAGAAGCGCTGTCGACGTTTCAGGCCAAGACCCTTCGTCAGGACTAACCAAAATATCTTTCCTTTCGGTTAGTCCTGACGAAGGGTCTCAGCCCAAAACGTCAACAGCACTTCTCCCTATAGATGCTGCCTGGCCTGCTGTGTTCCAGCAGCATTTTGTGTGTGTTGTTGTTTGTATTTCCAGCATCTGCAGATTTCCTCATGTTAACTGCTTCTTATATATTAACCCTTTCATTCTCTGTATAATTTTTATCTGCTAAACCTTCTCATCCTCTGAACCCTCTCAATGTCAGCACCTTTCTTACTTTCTTAGATTTGGGGCCCAGAACTATACTCCAAATGTAGTATGACCAATGTTATATAACACCTCAGCATTACATCCTTAATTTTACATTTCTTGTCTTCCCGAAATGAATGCTAACATTGCATTTGCTTTTTTTTTATTAATGATTCAGCTTGCAAGTTAATCTTTAGGGAATCATGCATCAGCACTCCCAAGTCTCTTTGTACCTCTGATTTCTGAATTTGCCTCCTTTTTGGAAAATAATCTGTGCCTTTATTCCATTGACCGAAGTGTATGACCATACACCTCCCTATAGTGTATTCTATCTGCCCATTTTCCTAATCTGTCCAAAGTCCTTCTGCAACCTCACTGTTTCCTCAGCACCACCTGCTCCTCCACCTATTCTTGTATTGTCGGCAAACTTGGGCACAAAGCCATTAATTCCACCACCCAGATCATTAACATATAATGTAGCAACTCAACACCGATCAATGTGGAACACCACTAGTCACTGGCAGTGAACCAGAACAAGTCCCTTCATTCCCACTCTTTGCCTCCTGCCAGCCAGCCAACCTTCTGTCCGTGCTAGTACTTTCCCTGTAATACCTTGGACTCTGTATTAAGGGCAAAATGACATCTATGTGTATAGACAAGGAAGTAGGGCTGTGTATTTTTAAGACTATATTATCAAAATCCGTGGCTCAGTGTTTAGTACTGTCACTTGAATTTAGAGATTGGGGGAATTCAAATCTTTTATTGTTTGTGTGTTGTAATCATTTCCCATCCTCCAGTTTAAAGTGATTTATTGGATTTGCTATTTTGTAAATATTTTGAGGTAATTAGAGAGGAGGATGCTTCTGATCAACATTGTCAAAACCAGTTAGGAGACCAATCAAAAACTGCCATTAACTTTTGTACATATGGATGTCAGTATCCGCAAAGCAATGTAGAAAACAGCATACCAAAGCATTTGATCAGTTTTTCTTTTTACTTTTGTTTGGTGATAATAAAAGTATTGAAATTGAGAGAGTGCTGTTTGACAGTGAAATATCACCAGTTAGTTGAGAGTAAACTTGCTGGTGAGAGAAAGACTAGTACTTGATTGCATATGTCACTTGACCACTGATTACTTTCCATCTCTGTGTCTCTCTCTCCCTGTGCCTGTCTTTCTCTCTTGGCATCCTGATCAATATGAAGCAGTTGGGCGGAAGGAAATGTTTCCCTGTTTTAGGATTCTTTGGCTCTATTGCCTGTTGTTTATTTTGTTGGAAGTAGTGGCTGCTGGGTAGCCAAGAGCTATATTTTTTTGTGAGGTGTTTTGAATAGATTGACCAGAGAAACATAGAAACATAGAAAACCTACGGTGCAATACAGGCCCTTCGCCCTACAAAGTTGTGCCAAACATGTCCCTACTTTAGAAATTACTAGGCGTATCCATAGCCCTCTGTTTTTCAAAACTCCATGTACTAATCCAAAAGTCTCTTAAAAGACACTATCGTATCTGCCTCCACCACCATTACTGGCAGCCCATTCTATGCACTCAACACTCTCTGCATAAAAAAATAACTTACCTCTGATATCTCCTCTGTACCTACTCCCAAGCACCTTAAACTTGTGCCCTCCTGTGGCAGCTATTTCAGCCCTGGGAAAAAGCCTCTGACTATCCACATGATCAGTGCCTCTCATTATCTTGTAGACCTCTATCAGGTCACCGCTCAAGGAGCTCCGTTGCTCCAAGGAGAAAAGACCAAGTTCACTCAACCTGTTTTCATAAGGCATGCTGTCCAATCCAGGCAACATCCTTGTAAATCTCCTCTGCACCCTTTCTGTGGCTTCCACATCCTTCCTGTAGTGAGGCGACCAGAACTGAGCACAGTACTCCAAGTGGGGTCTGACCAGGGTCCTATATAGCTGCAACATTACCTCTGGGCTCCAAAATTCAATTCCATGATTGATGAAGGCCAATACACCATATGCCTTCTTAACTACAGAGTCAACCTTTGAGCGTCCTATGGACTCAAACCCCAAGAACCCTCTGATCCTCCACACTGCCAAGATTCTTACCATTAATACTATTCCTGCCATCATATTTGACCTACCAGAATGAACCACTTCACACTTATCTGGGTTGAACTCCATCTGCCACTTCTCAGCCCAGTTTTGCATCCTATCAATGTCCTTCTGTAACCTCTGACAGCCCTCCACACTATCCACAACACCCCCAACCTTTGCGTCATCAGCAAACTTACTAACCTATCCCTCCACTTCCTCATCCAGATCATTTTTAAAAATCACGAAGAGCAAGGATCCCAGAATAGATCCCCAGGGCAAACCACGGGTCACCAACCCCCATGCAGAATATGACCTGTCTACAACCACTCTTTGTTTTTTGTGGGCATGCCAGTTCTGGATCCACAAAGCAATGTCCTTCTGGATCCCATGCCTCCTTACTTTTTCAATAAGCCTTGCATGGGGTACCTTATCAAATGCCTTGCTGAAATCCATATACACTACATTTACTGCTCTTCCTTCATCAATGTGTTTAGTCACATCCTCAAAAAATTCAATCAGGCTCATAAGGCATGGCCTGCCCTTGACAAAGCCATGCTGACTATTCCTAAGCATATTATACCTCTCCAAATGTTCATAAATCTTGCCTCTCAGGATCTTCTCCATCAACCTACCAACCATTGAAGTAAGACTCACTGGTCTATATATCATATATGACCATATATCAATGTAGTAGGTCCTTAACTGTGCATAGATGGATAGAAGGCCATTGAAGGAGTTAAGATAATTAGGGCATGGAATATAGCTCATGGGCCCTAACAGCACATGATTGTCCTGTAGCAACCACAGATATTTACCATTGTGTAATTTCTTATTGACTCTCCAATAATTGTTTCTTCAGAGCAACTCGGTGCAAAAATGCTCCATCATGTTGTTTATTGTGATCTTGCTGTTTGCATAACAAAGAGATTGTGAGGAGAAAACAAAGATTTATGTAGCTTTGCATCAACCCTTTTATGGCAACTTAACATGTTGTTTGGTTGGTGTCAGTAAGGACTGCAGGTCGGTCAGTGCAAGTACTCCAGTCTTTTTCAACAATATTTTTATTGTTTTTTTTAATAAAGAGAACATAGTATAAAGGAGAATTGTGCAGTGCATAACAAATGTACAATTCACATTTATGAAAGAGATGCACCCATAGCACAAACATGCTTTGATTATCAGCCCAACCCCTCCCAGTCTCCAACTCCAAGCCATCAATGGCAAAAAGGGTTAAACAGAACCTTTGTCCCCACAGAGCTGCATTGGTATAGATAAGGTGTATTTGTTATCATACTGTTGTATGATAACAAATTTGAGTCCGAAGAGTTTTACTTGAAAATGCTGGAGGTCAGGGATTTATGTACTGAGGAAAGGGAGAGAGAATGGACCTTTCGTCTGGCTGGGAATTTAAAAAATATTCAAGAAAGGGTCCACACATCTTTTGGAACTTCATGTCCGAATTGAGGATTGAATAGTGGATCTTCTCAAGGTGTAGACTGGACATGATATCCCTGAGCCACTGAGCGTGGGTGGGTGGGGCAGCATCCTTCCACCTGAGCAAAACTACGTGCCTGGCCAACAGAAAAGCAAAAGACAGTGTGCGACATTTAGTCGGACCCAGGGACATGTCCCCCTCTCTGGAGCTATTTGAAAGGAGCTATCAAATGGTTAGGTTCCAGATTGTAATTAAGTATTTGGGATAGAGTTTGGAAGACATCTTTCCAGTATTTTTCCAAACTAGGGCATGTCCAATACATATGGATAAGGGAAGCCTCACCCCTTGTGCATTTGTCGCAATAGGGATTAACATCTGGGTAAGTGCGAGATAATTTAGTTTTAGACAAGTACTCCAGTCTTGAACAAGTCAGGATGTTGCCAGGACCAGAAAATAGCCTTTGATTTGGAGAGAAGCTCATTCAAAATATGCAAGTTCAATGGAATTAGCTGTGATCTAGTGCTTACAGTGTGAAAATCAAGAGCTGGTTAACCAATGTTTTTGTTGTACTTTTGGCTCAAGATGGTTGAAAGTCCTTCTTCAACCTTTTCTCTTATTCTCATATCCCAGCATCAGTTTTAGTTAATGATGGGGGTGTTCATGATGTTCCATTAAAATCAAATGAAACCCCACTGGTTTCCTTGGCTGCGTAAGTCCAGGAAATACACATTCCGGTCTAGCTAAACTCGTGAGATTGAGACAGCCCTCCCACCCCAAACACCAGTTCCTCAGGGAATCCCTTTTAGCTTTGTCATGTGGGTGGCCACACCTGCCGATAATAACTGGGACATCTCAGTCCTAAACTCTGCTACAAGCTCCTTCACCACTTCCCAGGGTGGGGTATCTGGTTACTTCAGCCAAGAGGGCCACTACCAAGAACTGTACCCTGCTGATGGAGGCCTCCTGCACCTCTGTTGCATTCTCCTCCTCACTAATTTCTCTGATCAGCTTGACAAATGAGGGAGAGATGTGTCTTAAGAGACATTCAGAGACCCCAAGCGATCATGTCCTGAGACTATGCGCTTTTCGCCACTTGTTCCATTCTTAACTGATACACCTCAGCTGTTTGAGTGCTGCTCCCCTCCCAACCACACTGCAAGCAACTCAGCTGCCTCCCTAACCAAAAAATGTAGGTGGAAAGATACTCCCCCTCTTCCTGAAATATGTTTCAAAACCCTGTCATAAGCTCCATTGGGCTTCTCATTGCGGCAAAAACATTTTCTAGTGCTTGCACATAGCCCGCAGAAGTAGCAAAGGGGCTCTATGTCTTTAAGGACTTCACTTTAATGACTCTCTACCAATCACTGTCTTTTTATATCATCAGAGCACTGCCACTCGTCCAGAATCTGAGACGTGTGTGCAGACTGCTCCTCCCCATCGAGGATGGGCTTCATTCCCGAGAACATGCTGAGTGTATGATAACTGGGACTTTGAACCCAGGCATGTTGCCGTTTATTCACCTGGGAGGTAAGGTCAGATACCAGCTCAGAATGTTCACCCCTCACTGGAGGACTCTTTAGACTTTCAGACTACTCCTTCCCCTCACTCTGTAGTTACGAGAGCAACTTGTCTTTAAAGTCTCTTCCCCCAGCTACGGGAAACTCGGCTTCTGATTCGGCACCCTTGTTTACACTCCCCTGCTCCGGGAAAGTATGGACAGCCCACAGCCCCCCACTCTCCCAGGGCCCCAATAGTAGCAGGCAGTTCTACTGCCGTTATTTCAGTGCTAGTCTGAAATAAAACAAAGTTTTTGCCCACCATTTTGTCAAACCTGTGCTCCATGATTGTAACTGTTCCTAATGCTTTAATGGTACTTAATGTCCAAATTAACAATTCATTGAGGCTATGACCATCTACAACTCATTACACACGCATTCATTACCAGTAATCCTGTGGATTTGCACCACCGCCCAACCCCTGCTGCATCCATAACCATGTATCTTAATCACTTTACTGGACAAATGTTTAACACAGGCCTAAGTACACAACCCACTGGATCAATGCTCAGGGCAATCACACAGCATCTAACGAAATCGATCTCGGACAAACCCCAAAATGAAACCCTACTATTTCCTTGGCTGCGTATGCCTGGGGAAGACGCGCTCTGGTCCCACCAAACCTGTGAGACTGAGACGGCTTTCCCACCCCAAACCGTGGTTTGTGTGGAAGCTGTATAATTTGCAACCCTGTTACAACTCAGTGCCCAGAAATAGTAGACAGCATACTGCATACGATTAAAGAAATTATATTTATGAATCTTAACTAAATGGTTAGTAAAGAAAAGAAACAAAAAGGGCCCATTATAATTAAACAGTCAAAAGTGTACAAGTTGGAGCTCAACTCTTCCAAAAGTAATATTCACTGATCCAAAGTCGACTGTGACACCTTCTCCATCGAATCACAGTCTTTCACCGGGTCGAATCCTATGTCTGATTCTCTCCAGCATCTTTCCTCTTCATCTCCCGCTGAACAAAAGTCACAGCTCACATTCCAAAGCATATGTTACCTCTAACCATAACCCAAACACTGCTTCTACAGAAAAAAAAAACATTACGTTAGCAGTGAAACCTTTCCCAGGGTTTTACACTCTTGGATTTTAGTGAAAGGTTGTTTAGTTAGTCATTACCATTCTTTACCAAATAAAGGAGAGCTACTGGAGTTTTGCTGGGGTTCATTGGTGAGGGGAGCCTTGGATCTTCCAGCAGTCTGTTTTGTCCTTAACCAACCTGGATCTTCAGACCAATTCCTTTGCCTTGTTTCACTGCCTTTCTTTCTTCATTTCTTATTGAACAGGGTTCATTTTAGTTTTGTGTTAATGAGTCAGAAGCATGGGAGTTGTTTTTTGGACTTTAGTGAAATATAATTCTGCTGATGCAATGGCCATAAATTCTTTTGGGTTCCCAGTTTTAGAGTGCTAGATCCACATTGTTTTAGTGTTATGCCATCATTGAGCATGGAAACAGATCTTTGGGCCATCTGAGTCCATGCCAACCATCCCTTTTACACTAATCTTTTCCAATCCTGTTGAACTTTCCCCACATCACCATCAGTGCCCCAGGTTCTACCACTTAGCTATACCACAGTTCAGTTTGAATTATAAGATAACATCCATTTTGTCTCAGTGGTGACCCATTCTCCTTTGTTTTTACCTTTAGCTTCTAGTGAGTTTATTTTGATGCCTGGTCTTTTGTGCTTCCTTCCAGCCTTTATAATAACTTTTTTTGCTCCAGTCTCAAGATTTTTGGTCACTTCACTCATATTTATTACACAGTTTTTGTTTGAATTTTATTTTAATTTGAATCATTATGAAACCTCAGCCTTTGAAGTCACATGATTGACATGGAAAGTATCTTCACCTTCATGAATTTATTTGTATGTTCAAGATTTGTAATTGTATCAACCTTCTTGGAACTCTAACTACCTCTAGCAATCTAAGCTATTCGCTTTAATAAATTCATCCTTGCAAATTCATCATCAACGGTGTCCACTTTTTCTGAATTAGTGCATTTTTTCTCAATGATATTTAAGTTGACCACAATCAGAGGAGGAAGAAGAAAATGGCACAGCAGTGCAAAATATTGTGAGATGGCACTGCAGTAGAGCAACTCATTTCAAGCTGCTCTCTGCCAATCTACCCAATTAATTTACTAATTAATTGCACTCTCTCACTCCTCCAGTGACCCAGGCTTGATTCTGACCTTGGGTCCTGTCTTTCTTGCTAATGTCCTAGTTTCCGCCCATGTCAAACATATTCAGGTTGTTAGATTAAATGGCCACTGTAGTTTGCAAATGGTAAAATGAGGGAGAGGATTGGAATTTGTGGAGAATAGATTGGGATTAGTGTAAATGAATGATTGATGGTTGGCATGAACTTGGTGGTCATTAACAAGGGTCTGTTAATCTGCTGTATGACTCTGACCATTTTCTGAGAACACTTAACATCTTACATGATTAATACAGTGCTGATGGTGAATATGGAAATTTACTTGCTTTGGAGATTCTACTAATTAAATTGTAAAGACATATCCAGGGCTGTATGGAGTTACCAGGGTCTCTGAAACACTTACTATTTATTCTCCATTGATACTGCCTGACCTGATGAGTTCTTTCAGTATTTTATGTTTGAGCAAAGTATGAGGAGTATGACCACATTCTACCAGGATGAGCCAACATTTAATTGCTTGCCCCTAGTTGCTCTTAAGATCATGTGGTGAGCTGCCTTCTTGAACTGGTGAAGACCTTGAGGTGCGGATACATCCTCAATGCTGTTAGGAGAGAGTTCCAGGATTTTGACCCACTGATGGTGAAGCTAGTGGTGATCTCAGGATGTGTCTTGTGAGCAACTTCCAGGTGGTGATCTTTCCATGCTTTTGCTGCTCTTGCCTTTCCTACTGATAGAGGTCATGTATATGGAAGGTGCTGCCTAAGGAGACTTGGTGAGGTGGGCTACAGTGATGTACAAACTACTACCAACATGTATGACTGGTGGAGTGAGTGAATGGGATCCGTATTAAGCAGGCTGCCATGTCCTGTTTGTTGTTGAAGCTTTTCAGTATTGTTGAAGCTGAAGTCATCCAGGTAGGTGGACAGCATTCCATCACACTTCTGACTTGAGACTTTAGATGATGGATGGGCTTTAGGGAATTAGGAGGTGAGTTACTCACCACAGGATACTCATTCTCTGATGGTGTGAGAAAGAAAAAAATCCAGTGAGTGGTAGTTTTGTGGGTGATAAGGAGAATGGCCACACTGGGTCAAGCTGACAGTAACTATGTAGCCATGTGTTACATCAGTGGTTTTTCCGAAGAGCATCACTGAACACACAGCACGTTGAACTGTGAAATGGATGGGTTACAGCAGCAGAAAACTACACCTGGTTCCACTCCTGTGGCTATTTTATTAGGTACAGCCCTGGACCTAATAAAATGACAATGGAGTAAATGGCTACTCCAGTTTTGATTCTGGTCAATGACAGTAGTTGGTGGTGGGAGGGTGGTGTTGTGGAGTTCAGACCATAGAGTGTTGGAGGGAGTTAGCTGAATTTTCTCTTGCTGCATTTGAAATTAGAAGTTTTAAGTCTTCACCTTAATACAATGGTAAATGGGCTATTACATACCCCTTGGGTATCTTGTGACTGTCTTATGACTGTGATGTAATTGAGTATTTGGTGAGCATAATGTAATGGCCTTGTGATGGTGGGGTGATGTAATTTCCCGCCAGTACGAGATCACATGATGTAATTTTCCCGCCAGTGGGAAGTCAATGGACTGTTCCAACAGGTATAAAACCGGAAAGCTTTGCTGTGACGCAGGTTAGTTTGTTATTTAATTTGTCAGTTACTCCATTATGCTGCGTATTCGTCTCATGATGCAGTTTTGTTTTAAAGTGGAGTTTTATTTTCTGTCTTAAGTCTCAAAGGTTATTGCCGGCAGTTTTACCAAACACTGCCAGTTGTGGTTTGGTTTCTACCTTTGCAATTCAGTTGGAAAGTGAAGAATTTATCGAAGTACGGGTTCACGAAGGATTGAGTAAAGTTGGTGTTGTCGGTGGTAATACAGGATCAACCTTGTTGGGTCTTCATTCAGGAGATAGTAACCAGCATCCAAGATAATCACTGCTGTAAGAGCAGAAAGGGTTGGAGCAGTGTTTTTCGCCAAGAAAAAAGTCAGTTCCTTTAAGCCGCTTTTTTAATTTCCTTCATCGTGAGTCTTTCGGGCAAGGCATATTTCGGCTGGGATCAGCAGTAATGCCACGTTGTTGAGGAATTCGTTATTTCAGGAAAGTCTCTCCCAATTGACTGTATAAAGCACTTGGACTTTTGCATTTACCATTTTAAGAACTGTGTTCGCATTTATCGCTTTGTAACGTTCTCCTTTGGGTGTACTAATAATGCCGAATTCAACGTCGAGATAAACCACAGTCAATGAAACCAGATCGCAGTAAGATTAACCATTTATTGTTCACTCTTCACATTAACATATGGTGAAAACTGTTGATAAAACAATACAAGATTGATACAGTATTTGTTCCTTTCTTAGTATCACATTTCAATTGTAAATACTTGTAAAGGTGACTACAACTACATTACACTAAGGTGCAGTATACAGGCAGAGTTTACCTGCGCCATTGACTACTTTAAATACACTTCAATGCAAACTATCCGCAACTCTTTAACTAACGAAAACATAAACACTATCAACCGTCGTTACTTTTAAGAGGATCGGCGTTAACATCTTAGTTCAATATATCGATTATCTATTAACTTACAGCGTTGCTCTCACTGTGATTTCTAATGCCTGCAAAACAACTTTTGCTCAGGTGTGCCTCGTGGTGAGCCCCCACCCTCGCGTTAATTTCAAACCGGTACTTTCCCACAAGACGCGGCGAAACCGGATGTGACGTCATCGCATGCCGATATATTTTACATGCAATGAATATACTTTAAACGCTTCTAATTCTAACTAGAAGATACTAACAAATGAATTACTAAGCGAAAATATTATAAACTAAATAACTGTCGTAAAGACAGCACAAGAACTGTTCGAGTTGCCGTATAGCAGTTAACTTCTGGTTAAGTTAGTCATTTGTTTACTTTTTATTTTTATTGAGCACAGTTTAATAAATGTTTAATAAATGTCATCACTACCTCCTCCCATAGATGCTGTCTGGCCTGCTGAGTTCTGCCAGCATTTTGTATTTTTATTTAATAAATGTTTATTTGTTTATATAACTAGACTCAATTCTATATTCATTGTTGCTGTATCGTAACAGGACTTAAAGTTCAATCATGTAATTGATATAACAAGAATTTTCAGTGTTTTGTTCAAAAATGTACTTTGGACATGTGGTCGATGTTTAGGGATCTCTTGCAGGATGTTAGGGATAAATTCTTCCCAGTGAGGAAGATGAAGAATGCTAGGGTGAAGGTACCATGGGAGACAAGTGAGGTGGAAAATCTAGTCAGGTGGAAGAAAGCAGCATGCATGAAGTTTAGGAAGCAAGGATCAGATGGGTCTATTGAGGAATATAGGGTAGCAAGAAAGGAGCTTAAGAAGAGGCTGAGGAGAGCAAGAAAGGGGCATGAGAAGGGGACTCTGCCCTCCACACACGGACATGTAAGACATAGTTTCTTTATGTCCGCCTGTAATCTCTCCCCTTTCTGACTTAAACTTTGAAATTTCAACTTTACTCAGTTGGATCTGTAGAATAACAGTTATAACTATGGCTACTCTAGAAATCTGGACCAGGCATCGGAAAACCTAAAAAAGCTGACGAATTCTCGGAGGAACACCCCTGGGTGAAGAGATTAGAGTCTCAAATCAGCAGTATCGGCATTGAAATAACTCAATTAAAAGAGAAATTTGAAGGAAAAATTTACTCTCTGAGCCTTGATCTTAAAGAAGTTAATCGAAACGCTATTGACCTTTCTTCTCATTTGGAAAAAACACAATGGATCGTCGATCTGGAAACTCGGTCATGTCGGAATAATATTTGAATAATAATCAGCTGACACACTGGATTATTTTGCAAAAATGTTTCAGTCTTTATTTCCGGAAGTTTGTTCACAGCCTCCAGATATTGAAATGGCTCACAGAATCAGTACTTCGAAACTTTTGGATCAAGGTAAAAACAGACATATTGTTGTGCGTTTTCTCCATTTCAGAGACAAAGACCATATTATTAAGCTTTGGAGATAACAAAGGCTGTTTCAGTTTCAAAGTTCGGAGATACACTTTTTTGAAGATTTTCCACGTGAAATTGTTAAGAAGCTTGCTGGATTTGCATCGGCCGTGAAATTAGCATACTAAAAAAAGCTTTTCCCATTGCTCCAATATCCAGTTAAATTAAGGGTTTTTGTCAAGAAGTCTGGGGTTCATTTTTTTGATGACCCAGCCAAAGCATTGTGTTTTATTAACTCTTTATCTGATGACAAGTCTGAAGCCTGAAGCTTGAATGATTTATAATAGTTTGATTGTCTCGCGGCGTAAAGAGTGATGAGATTGGAAGATTTGATGGTTACAGAAAGTCTTTACCTTAAAATGCATTTTTAGCTCTGAAAAAGGAATGGTTTGGATAGTTTTAACCTCAGAAGACATAGCGAGAGAACTGTTGAAAGACTAGATAACTTTGAACCATCTAGAATTTTTTCTCTGCAGCACTTAAATGAACTAATTGTTTTTTTTTGTTCCATATGCTTTTGTAAGGATCTTTCAAGTAATTATTTGGATCTCCTTACATTTTAAAGAAAGATTGGATAATTTAAAGATGGCATTTGTTTTTCTTTTGTGTAAATATTTCAAGAATTGTTTTGGATGTGTTTTTCTTACCTTATCTAATATTATGAAGGTTACTTCCAAAATTGAAGGTCATTTTGTTTAACAAGAAAAACACTTTCCTTTCAAGTTAATTATATTGAGATATATGTCAGCTGTAATGAGTTTTATGTTCAGTACGGGGAGACAGATTACTTTTTTCATTTTTTTTATTACTTAGGTAGACAGAGTTTGTATTTGTATCTATGCTTTTCTTGAGGCTTGCGTCGATTGATATTGACTTATTTCTGGGCTTTGTAGTTTGGGTGAGTTTTTTTTAATCCACATCATGGAATCCCAGAGCATACACAAATTATTTTTATTGTTGTTCATCTCCGCCATTTTTGACTACCTTATCCTGACGTGCATCTAACTACTCTTTTTAGATACAAAGTTTCATGATGATATCTAAACAGTTAAATGTTTTAACTTGGAATGTCTGTGGTTGGAATCATCCTATTAAGTGTAAGAAAACATTTAAAGTTATTAACCGATTCCAGCCTGATATAATATTTGCTCAAGAGACGCATATCAGGTTCTGTGATAAAAATCAATTTTTTAAATTTTGGTGGGTCCTCAGTTTCATGCAAACTCCCTGAGTAAAACTAGAGGTGTTTCTATTTTTATTGATTCCAATATTCCTTTTAATCAGTTGGATATTATAGCCAATATTAATGGGAGATTTTTGATTGTTAAAGGAATAATTTATAATAGGAAAATGGTTTTGGTTAATATTTATGGACCAAATGTTGATGATCCCTCATTTTTTAAAACTGTCTTTGCTCTATTACCTAATTTAAACGAATACATGTTACTAATGGGTGGTGATTTTAATACTTGTTTAAATCTTTTAATGGATAAGAATGGACTATTTTATAGTCGACCCTCGACTTCTATTTAATGTTCAGAAATGTGAGTATGATGCGATTGTTATCTCTGATCATGCTCCTTTAAACTTAATATTTGAGCTGAAAGATGTTGCTTTTATCAGACCATTTTGGCGTTTTCCAGAACACTTGTTACAAAGTTCAGAATTTGTTAAGTTTATTGAAACTCAGATAAAAGTTTTTTCTCTTTAATAATACAGGAAACGTCTTAAAGTTAGTAACTTGGGATACATTAAAAGCTTACTTAAGTGGTCAAGTTATTTCATATATAGTTAAACAGAAGAAACAAGAATGGAAATGATAAAATCTCTAAACAAATTAAAGAATTGGATAGCATCAATGCAATCTCTCCAAACGTTGTTTCATTTAAAAGAAGAGTAAAATTACAATCACAATATAATTTATTACTAACATATCCTATTGAAGGATATTTTCTTAAAGTGAAAAGTCCGTTTTAGATTTTGGGGATAAATATAATAAGCTCTTAGCTTCCCAATTAAGACACATTTTAAAGGTTCGTAAAAATAATGGAGATATATCGTGGGGGGACCAATATCCTAGCGGGGAGGTTTGCTAGGGCTACAGGGCAGACTTTAAACTAGTAAGATGGGGGGCGGGAGACTATTTGAGGAGACTATGGGAGAGGAGGTTAGTTCACCAGTGAAGTAAATAGACAGTGTGTGAGGGAGGAAAGGCAAGTGATGGAGAAGGGATGCGCTCAGCCCGAAGATGTAGGGGAGAAGAAAGAAAAGGATAATAAATTTGAATGCATTGTTACGGATGGAAAGAGAGGAGGAGATGGAGAGTATCTTAAATGTATCTATTTTAATGCTAGGAGCATTGTAAGAAAGGTGGATGAGCTTAAAGCGGGGATTGATACCTGGAATTATGATGTTGTAGCTATTAGTGAAACATGGTTGCAGGAAGGGTGTGATTGGCAACTAAATATTCCTGGATTTAGTTGCTTCAGGTGTGATAGAGTAGGAGGGGCCAGAGGAGGAGGTGCTGCATTGCTTGTCCGAGAAAATCTTATGGCAATGCTTTGGAAGGATAGATTAGAGAGCTCCTCTAGGGAGGCCATTTGGGTGGAATTGAAGAATGGGAAAGGTGCAGTAACACTGATAGGAGTGTATTATAGGCCACCTAATGGGGCGCGTGAGTTGGAAGAGCAAATGTGTAAGGAGATAGCAGATATTTGTAGTAAACACAAGGTGGTGATTGTGGGAGATTTTAATTTTCCACACGTAGACTGGGAAGCTCATTCTGTAAAAGGGCTGGATGGTTTAGAGTTTGTGAAATGTGTGCAGGATAGTTTTTTGCAACAATACATAGAAGTACCGACTAGAGATGGGGCAGTGTTGGATCTCCTGTTAGGGAATGCGATAGGTCAGCTGACAGATGTATGTGTTGGGGAGCACTTCAGGTCCAGTGATCACAATAGCATTAGCTTCAATATAATTATGGAGAAGGACAGGACTGGACCTAGAGTTGAGATTTTTGATTGGAGAAAGGCTAGCTTTGAGGGGATGCAAAGGGATTTAGAGAGAGTGGATTGGGTCAAGTTGTTTTATGGGAAGGATGTAATAGAGAAATGGAGGTCATTTAAGGGTGAAATTATGAGGGTACAGAATCTTTCTGTTCCTGTTAGGGTGAAAGGAAAGGTTAAAGGTTTGAGAGCACCATGGTTTTCAAGGGATATTAGAAATTTGGTTCAGAAAAAGAGGGATGTCTACAATAGATATAGGCAGCATGGAGTAAAGGAATTGCTCGAGGAATATAAAGAATGTAAAAGGAATCTTAGGAAAGAGATTAGAAAAGCTAAAAGAAGATACGAGGTTGGTTTGGCAAATAAGGTGAAAGTAAATCTGAAAGGTTTCTACAGTTATATTAAAAGCAGGAGGATAGTGAGGGATAAAATTGGCCCCTTAGAGAATCAGAGTGGTCAGCTATGTGTGGAACCCAAGGAGATGGGAGAGATTTTGAATGATTTCTTCTCTTCGGTATTCACTAAGGAGAAGGATATTGAATTGTCTAAGGTGTGGGAAACAAGTAAGGAAGTTATGGAACCTATGACAATTAAAGAGGTGGAGGTACTGGCGCTTTTAAGAAATTTAAAAGTGGATAAATCTTCGGGTCCTGACAGGATATTCCCCAGGACCTTGAGGGAAGTTTGTGTAGAAATAGCAGGAGCTCTGACGGAGATCTTTAATATGTCATTAGAAACGGGGATTGTGCCAGAGGATTGGCGTATTGCTCATGTGGTTCCATTGTTTAAAAAGGGTTCTAGAAGGAAGCCTAGCAATTATAGACCTGTCAGTTTGGCATCAGTGGTGGGTAAATTAATGGAAAGTATTCTTAGAGATAGTATTTATAATTATCTGGATAGACGGGATCTGATTAGAAGTAGCCAGCATGGATTTGTGCGTGGAAGGTCATGTTTGACAAACCTTATTGAATTTTTTGAAGAAGTTACGAGGAATGTTGACGAGGGTAAGGCAGTGGATGTAGTCTATATGGACTTCAGCAAAGCCTTTGACAAAGTTCCACATGGAAGGTTATTTAAGAAGGTTCAGTCGTTAGGTATTAATGCTGGAGTAATAAAATGGATTCAACAGTGGCTAGATGGGAGATGCCAGAGAGTAGTGGTGGATAATTGTTTATCGAGATGGAGGCCGGTGACTAGCTGGGTGCCTCAGGGATCTGTTTTGGGCCCAATGTTGTTTGTAATATACATAAATGATCTGGATGATGGGGTGGTAAATTGGATTAGTAAGTGTGCCGATGATACTAAGGTAGGAGGTGTTGTGGATAATGAGGTGGATTTTCAAAGCTTGCAGGGAGATTTATGCCAGTTAGAAGAATGGGCTAAACGTTGGCAGATGGAGTTTAATGCTGAGAAGTGTGAGGTTCTACATTTTGGCAGGAATAATCCAAATAGAACATACAGAGTAAATGGTAGGGCATTGAGGAATGCAGAGGAACAGAGAGATCTAGGAATAACTGTGCATAGTTCCCTGAAAGTGGAGTCTCATGTAGATAGGGTGGTGAAGAGGGCTTTTGGAACGCTGGCCTTTATAAATCAAAGCATTGAGTACAGAAGTTGGGATGTAATGCTAAAGTTGTACAAGGCATTGGTAAGGCCAAATTTGGAATATTGTGTGCAGTTCTGGTCACCGAATTATAGGAAAGATATCAATAAATTAGAGAGAGTGCAGAGACGATTTACTAGGATGTTACCTGGGTTTCAGCAATTAAGTTACAGAGAAAGGTTGAACAAGTTAGGTCTCTATTCATTGGAGGTTGAGGTTGAGGGGGGATTTAATCGAGGTATTTAAAATTTTGAGAGGGATAGATAGAGTTGACGTGAACAGGCTGTTTCCATTGAGAGTAGGGGAGATTCAAACTAGAGGACATGATTTGAGAGTTAGGGGGCAGAAGTTTAAGGGAAACACGAGGGGGTATTTCTTTACTCAAAGAGTGATAGCTGTGTGGAATGTAGTAGAGGCCAGTTCAGTTGTGTCATTTAAGGTAAAATTGGATAGGTATATGGACAGGAAAGGAGTGGAGGGTTATGGGCTGAGTGTGGGTAGGTGGGACTAGGTGAGATTAAGGGTTCGGCACGGACTAGGAGGGCCAAGATGGCCTGTTTCTGTGCTGTGATTGTTATATGGTTATATGGTTATATGGTTATATAGCAAGTAACCATGAGGATATTAATAATACTTTTCAAGATTTTTATTCTGCTGTTTATAGATCTCAATTTCCTGTAGATTCC
Source organism: Hypanus sabinus (assembly GCF_030144855.1). NCBI lineage: Eukaryota > Metazoa > Chordata > Chondrichthyes > Myliobatiformes > Dasyatidae > Hypanus > Hypanus sabinus. The sequence continues at coordinate 7,448,743 of NC_082720.1, forward strand.
TCCAAAATGAAAGCTTTTTTACATAAGATTAAATATCCACAAATTTCTGTTGAAGATCAACAGAGCTTGATGCTCCAATTACCGAGCATGAAATTCAGAAAGCTATTGTATTAATGCAGTCAAGTAAAGCTCCTGGACTTGATGGTTATTCGGTAGGATTTTACAGAAAATTTGAAAGATTACTTTCTCCGTATCTTTTGGAAATATTTCATGAATCCTTTGAGAAGGGTAATTTACCTTTTTTTTAATGAAGCATTTATTTCCTTAGTTCTTAAAAAAGATAAAGATCCTGTTGAATGTTCATCATATAGACCTATTTTGCTATTAAATGTGGATGCAAAATTTCTCTCAAAGATAATGGCTAACCGCTTGGAAAATTTTTTAACTAAAGTTATCTCAATGGATCAAACGGGCTTTATTAAATGCCGTTACCCTTTCCAATGTTTGGAGATTGATGAACATTATATATTTATCATTATCTAAGCAACCCTAATGTGTTATCTCTCTCGACGCAGAAAAGGCATTTGATAGAGTTGAGTGGCCATATTTGTTTAAAGTATTAGAAAAATTTGGTTTTGGTAATAATTTCAATAGGTGGATTCAAATGATTTATAAGAATCCTATTGCCACGGTCATCACTAATAATTGCGGGTCTTTTTTTTCACTTTCTCATGGTGCTAGACAGGGATGTCCATTAAGCCCTTTATTAATAATTTAATCTTGTTATGACCTTAGGCCCTAACATTACGTGAAGCTAAAAGTATTCATGGTATCTCTATGAATGGAACCATACATAAGATTTCTCTTTATGCAGATGATCTTTTGGTTTTTATTTCGATTCTTGAGGAATGAATTCCTACTCTTTTGGAAACACTAAAAGATTTTGGTAAATTTTCAGGATATAAACTTAACTTGAATAAAAGTGAATTGTTTCCATTAAATGCCCCTGTTAGTATATGTAATGATATTCCTTATAGAATTGTTAATACTTTTAAATATTTAGGTATTATAATTACTAAAAAATATAATGATCTTTATAAAGCTAATATATTCCTTTAATGGACTCCATGAAACAACTATTTTCTAGATGGAATCCACTTACTCTCTCTTTAATAGGTCGTATCCATGCTGTGAAAATGAGGATTTACCTGGATTTTTATATATTTTCCAAAATATACCTATCTTTTTAACTAAAACATGTTTTGATCAAACTGACTCTCTTATTTCTTCCTTTATTTCGAACACTAAGAAACCAATAATTTAGAAGTATCATTTACAAAAATCTAAAAAAGATGGCGGACTTGCACTTCCTAATTTAAGGCTGTGAGTATCAGACAATTATGTTTTTGGTTATACTGGCTCGACAAGAGTCAAAAACCACTATGGGTTGATTTGGAATTAAAAGCTGTTAAACAATTTCATTTAACTTCAATATTAGGAGCTTCATTACCTTTACAGGAACTATTTGGAATTGTTCTACATCATATTCAGGGTATTTCACCTTCAGATCAACATGTAATTGCATTTGTTACATTATTGGCAAGAAGGGCTATTTTATTAAAATGGAAAGATACTTATGCCCCTACATTTATTGAATGGTTTTCTCAAGTAATGTTATGTCTCAGTTTGGAAAACATTAGAAATGGAACTTTTGATCCCCGATTCAATTTTGAGAGGAGATGGGGCTCTTCTGCCAAATACTATCATTTAATTTGGATTATTTTATATGGTTTCCTTCCAATTTTATTTCTTTTATAAATATGAATTGGCAGTTGACGACTCTTTTTCTTTATTTATATATATATATAAAGAAAAAGATATATAGATGATGGTAAGACGTATTGCTCCGGGGGGTTGATTCCTAATTTTTTTTCCCTTTTTTTTTGTAGTCAGTGGGTTCTTTTTTTCTTAGTTAGACGCGGTTCTTTTTTTCCTTCTTTTCCTCATATAAAGCATTTTTTCCCATTTTTATATATTATGATTAGCTTTTTTTTCTTCAGCTTTATTAATTGTATACATATTAATTTGTTGAAGTTTGGTATCATTTTATAGCTGTAGAAGATTATGTACCAATAAAAAGATTCTTAAAAATGAAAAATGAGAAGGCCTTGGTTGTGGTAGAGTAAAGGAAAACCCCAAGGCATTCTTCAATTATGTGAAGAACAAAAGGATGACAGGAGTGAAGGTAGGACCGATTCGAGATAAAGGTGGGACGATGTGCCTGGAGGCTGTGGAAGTGAGCGAGGTCCTCAATGAATACTTTGGGTATTCACCAGTGTGAGGGAACTTGATGGTGGTGAGGACAATATGAGTGAGGTTGAAGTTCTAGAGCATGTTGATATTAAGGGAGAGGAGGTGTTGGAGTTGTTAAAATATATTAGGATGGATAAGTCCCTGGGGCCTGACAGAATATTCCCCAGGCTGCTCTACGAGGCGAGGGAAGAGATTGCTGAGCCTCTGGCTGGGATCAGTGGTACTGGAGGATTGGAGGGAGGTGAATCTTGTCCCCTTGTCCAAAAATGATGCAGTGAATGTGATCTACATGGATTTTAGTAAGGCATTTGATAAGGTTCCACATGGTAAGGTTATTCAGAAAGTCAGAGGGCATGGGATCCAGGGAAGTTTGGTCAGGTGGATTCAGTGTTAGCTTGCCTGCAGAAATAAAGGGCTGTGGTGGAGGGAGTATATTCGGATTGGAGGGTTGTGACTAGTGGTGTCCCACAAGGATCAGTTCTGGGATCCCTACTTTTTGTGATTTTTATTAATGACCTGGATGTGGGGGTAGAAGGGTGGGTTGGCAAGTTTGCAGATGACACAAAGTTTGGTGGTGTGTGGATAGTGTAGAGGATTGTCTAAGATTGCAGAGAGATATTGATAGGATGCAGGTGTGGGCTGAGAAGTGGCAGATGGAGTTCAACCCGGAGAAGTGTGAGGTAGTACACTTTGGAAGGACAAACCAAGGCAGAGTACAAAGTTAATGGCAGGATACTTGGTAGTGTGGAGGAGCAGAGGGATCTGGGGGCATGTGTCCGCAGATCCCTGAGAGTTGCCACACAGTTAGATAGGGTAGTTAAGAAAGCTTATGGGGTGTTAGCTTTCATAAGTTGAGGGATAGAGTTTAAGAGTCGTGGGGTAATGATGCATCTCTATAAAACTCTGGTTTGGCCACACTTGGAGTACTGTGTCTAGTTCTGGTCGTCTCACTATAGGAAGGATGTGGAAGCATTGGAAAGGGTACAGAGATTTATCAGGATGCTGCCTGGTTTAGAGAGGATGCATTATGATCAGAGATTCAGGGAGCTAGAGCTTTACTCTTTGTAGAGGAGGAGGATGAGACGAGACATGATAGAGTTATACAAAATATTAAGAGGATTATATAGAGTTGACAGCCAACTCCTCTTCCTCAGGGCACTACTGCTCAATACAAGAGGACACAGCTTTAAGGTAAGTGGTGGAAAGTTCAAGGGGGATATTAGAGGAAGGTTTTTTACTCAGAGTGGTTGGTGCGTGGAATGCAGTGCCCAAGTCTGTGATGGAGGCAGATACATTAGTGAAATTTAAGAGACTACTAGATAGGTACATGGAGGAATTTAATGTGGGGGATTATATGGGAGGCAGGGTTTAAGGGTCGGCACAACATTGTGGGCTGAAGGGCTTGTACTGTGCTGTACTATTCTATGTTCTATGTTCGATGTTAAAATGGCCAATGGCATTTCAAATATCAAATTTATTCTGACATTATTCTAGGGCTTCAGTCAGTTGTTTAATTGTGAATGATTGGCTTTCCAACAGTTACTGTGTACTTTAGCAAAGTACTTGTGCTGATTTTGGAAGGTTTTGAAGTATTTTGTGTGCTCAGAAGCGTAGAGATGAATATAACTCTCGGAACAACTGCACAAATTTCTGATCAGTGCAACTGCTGTATTTTCTTATCTCCACTCTTCACCTTGTTACAATGAACTGAGTGAAGAGACCTTTGAAAGCATGTGTGTCAATGTCATTCAGTTTTCTGTATGCTTTACAGATTTTTATTGCAGTTTTATGTTCAGATTTTTTAGTACTTAATAGAAAGGTAACAGAGTTGTACAGTATAGAAACAGGTTGGTCATTCTACTTTGTCTATGCTAAGTAATAGTGCTTATCTGTAATAATGTCTATCCACTTGCCTGCAATAATTCTGTATTCCTCTAGGCCCTGCTCATTCAAGCACCTATCCAGATGATCTGTTCCTGTCCTGTCTACCTGCTCTGGCAGCTCATTCCAAACACCATCTTGCTTGGTGTGAAAAATATACCCCTCAGATCTTCTTTAAACCTTCACCTTCTCACCTTTAGCCTATGCCCTCTATTTTCAGACACCCCTACATGGGAAATGTACTCTGGCCATCTAGCCTATCTGCGCATTACATGATTTTGCATATCTCTTTTGTGTCACCTCTCACCCAGGGAAAACAGACACAGCCTATTCAGTCTCTCCTTGGGTCTCTAGCTCTCCAATTCAGGCAACATACTTGTGAATATTTTCTGTAACCATTTTTGCTTATTTTTTTTTTCTTTTCTGTTGTGTGGTAACTCAAATGGCACAGAATATTCCAAGTGCAGCCTAATCAATGTTTTGTGCTACTGATGTCCCAATTCCTCTTCTCAATGCTTTGGCCAGTGAAGGCAAGCATACCATATGACACCTTCATAATTCTATACAGGTACCTTTGTTGTCACTTAACTGTATTCTTACATTCCAGTCTCTCCATGACTTTCCATGACTCTCCCATTCACTGTGTATGTCTTGGCCTAGTTTAACTTACCAAATTTCACACTTAGTCTAAGTTAGATTCTACCTGATATTCCTTTGCCCAGTTTCCCAGTTGATCTGTATCCTGTTTTAACTTTAGCCGACTTTCTTCACTGTCCACTATACCATAAATCTTGGTGTCACCTGCAAACTTCCAAATCCTATCTCCTATATTCTTATCCAAATAGTGATCTGAATGTGGTTGCAGTCGATATTAGGGAAGCTAAAATTGCTTACTATTACAACCCAAATATTCTTGCACCTTTCTGAAATTTTCACCATATTTCTGCTCCTCTAATTCCTGCTGGTGAGGCTTATAATGTAATCCCAACAGGGAAGTCCCTTTTTATCTTTTCTCAGTTCAACCTCTATGACCTCAATGGATCTTTTTCTGGGATTTCCTTTCCAAATACTGCCTATGCTAATCCTATTTTTTCTCTCTCTCATATTCCCATCAACTGTCCCATGACTCTACTACTCACCTACATGCTATGGGCAATATATAGAGGCCATTTATCCCACCAGCCTCCACGTGTGGAAGTAGATCAGAGCATTGAAGAAGGGGAAACATTGACCAGAAGTTCTAAATTCTCCCACAAGAGGATATATCCTTTTTATTAACAACCTCTCATTACCCCAAAGACTCTTTCAAAAAAAGTCCCCTCTCACTACACGAAACTCTCTAGCCTGTCTGAATTTCGTGACACCACAGAAGAAGGTAATTATTTTATTTTATTTTCTCATTTAGCAATACAGCACAGAACAATCCCTTCCATGCCACTATTTTGTGCTTCCCTGCGACCTGCCAATTTAATGTCTAGCTTAATCACAAGATAATGTACAATGACATACTAACTAGGACATCTTTGCACCTTGAAAAGAAACCAGAGCACCAAAAAGAAACCAGCATGCATGTGGGAGGAACATACAAGCTGTCTTACAGGGGGCACTGGAATTGAACTTTGAACTCTGACACCCCGAACTATAATAGTGTCACGTTAACTGCTATGCCACCTATGGTTGTATCTATGATTGTGACTCTAAATTCCCTTTTAGCATAGGTCAGTGGTACAAGAATTGAAATGGAGTTGAAGGGCATGTGAGCCATTGTTGCAAAGCTACAGGGAAATGAGGAGAGGGTATAATGGATTGGATGGGATTGTTGTGTGAGAACCAACATGGACCTAAAGGGCAAAGGACCTTCATTGCTGTAATAAGGAAGTAAGAATATGGATATCTGAGTCTCATTGGAACTCCCTCCATTTTGAACATTACAGATTTCATCAAAACCAACTATAGAATGATGATAGAAATTTGACCCATTTTACCTTTTCATTGTTGTAGCTCAAGACCAATATGGAGATGAAACTGAGCTTGTTAGTGAGAGCAGATCATACCAGAACTACTCAGCAGGTAGGTCAGGCAACATCTCTGGAGAAAGAAAAACAAAGTTAATATTCCTGATTGTTGACCCATCATTGGAACTAAGAAAATTTTGCAGTGACACAAGTGGATGAAAAAACAAAAGGAGAGGTCAGTGATAGGGTGGAGAAACTTCAGATTTGTTGTTCAGATACATTCAGAGCAAGAAAGCTGCAAGTGAATGGCAGATTTCTGGAGCGAAGGCAGTTTTACTACTTGGGGTGAAAGAGAGGCAAGACTGTGCAGGTGTGTGACATCAGCCAGTAGAGCATGAAAGGTTTAAAAAGAAGACCGCCATATCCAGCTGGCAGCATTTGGAGTGGGCAGTAGAGGCAGCAGAGTGATAGGGCTTTGGCTCAACGGGCTTAGGTGGTAACGGGGTGAGGTAGATTTACCTGTGTTATTTGCGGAAAGGAGGAAGTATGTGTATCAGGCCTGTTTTCTGTGCTCGGTGTCAGATGTGGGAGGTCCTGGATTCTCCCAGCCTCCCGGACGGCCATATCTGCACCAGGTGTGTCGAGGTGCAGCTCCTAAGGGACTGAATTAGAGAAATGGAGATGCAGCTCGATGACCTTCACCTGGTCAGGGAGAGCGAGAAGATGATAAAGAGGAGTTATAGGCAGGTGGTCACACTGGGACCACAGGAGTCAGACAAGTGGGTCACAGTCAGGAGGGGGAAGGGGAAGAGTCAGGTACTAGAGAGTACACCTGTGGCTGTACCCCTTGACAATAAGTACTCCTGTTTGAGTACAGTTGGGGCAGCTTACCTGGGGGAAGCGACAGTGGCCGTGCCTCTGGCACAGAGTCTGGTCCTGTGGCTTAGAAGGGTAGGGAAAGGAAGAGGAAGGCAGTAGTGATAGGGGACTGTATAGTTAGTGGGTGAGACAGGTGATTCTGTGGGCACAGGAAAGAAACTCAGATGGTAGTTTGCTTCCATCCCATGTGCCAGGGTCCAGGATATTTCAGATCGCATCCAAGATATCCTGCAGTGGGTGGGAGAACAGCCAGAGGTCATGGTACATATTGGTACCAATGACATAGGTAGGAATAGGGAAGAAGTCCTGAAAAAAGACTACAGGGAGTTAGGAAGGAAGTTGAGAAGCAGGACCACAAAGGTAGTAATCTGAGGATTATTGCCTCTGCCATGCAACAGTGAGAATAGGAATAGAATATCCTGGCAGGGAGGATTGCTAAGGCTACTGGGGAGAGTTTAAGCTAGAATTGTTGGGGGTGGGAACTGAACTGAATAGTAGAGATAGCCCAGGAAATTATAGACTAGTGACTCTCACCTCAGTGGTTGGTAAGTTGATGGAGAAGATCCTGAGAGGCAGGATTTATGAACATTTGGAGAGGCTTAATATGATTAGGAATAGTCAGCATGGCTTTGTCAAAGGCAGAACGTTCCCATCAAGCCTGATTGAATTTTTTGAGTATGTGACTAAACACATTGATGAAGGAAGAGCAGTAGATATAGTGTATATGGATTTCAACAAGGCATTTGATAAGGTACCCCATGCAAGGCTTATTGAGAAAGTAAGGAGGCATGGGATCCAAAGGGTGATCGCTTTGTTGATCCAGAACTGGCTTGCCCACAGAAGGCAAAGAGTAGTTGCAGACGGGTCATATTTTGCATGGAGGCCAGTCACCAGTGTTGTGCCTCAGGGATCTGTTCTGGGACCCCTTCTCTTTGTGATTTTTATAAATGACCTAGATGAGGAAGTGGAGGGATGGGTTAGTAAATTTGCTGATGACACAAAGGTTGGGGGTGTTGTGGATAGTGTAGAGGGCTGTCAGAGGTTATAGTGGGACATTGATAGGATGCAAAACTGGGCTGAGAAGTGGCAGATGGAGTTCAACCCAGATAAGTGTGAAGTGGTTTCATTTTGGTAGGTCAAATGTGATGGCAGAATATAGTATTAATGGTAAAACTCTTGGCAGTGTGGAGGATCAGAGGGATCTTGGGGTCCGAGTCCATAGGACGTTCAAAGCAGCTGTGCAGTTTGACTCTGTGGTTAAGTAGGTGTATGGTGTCTTGGCCTTCATCAATCGTGGGATTGAGTTTAAGAGCGAGAAGTAATTTTGCAGCTATATAGGCCCTGGCCAGACTCCACTTGGAGTACTGTGCTCAGTTCTGGTCGCCTCACTACAGGAAGGATGTGGAAGCCATAGAAAGGGTGCAGAGGAAATTTACAAGGATGTTGCCTGGATTGGGGAGCATGCCTTATGAGAATAGGTTGAGTGTATTTGGTTTTTTCTCCTTGGAGTGACGGAGATTGAGAGGTGACCTGATAGAGGTGTATAAGATGATGAGAGGCATTAATTGTGTGGATAGTCAGAGGCTTTTTCCCAGGGCTGAAATGGTTGTCACAAGAGGACACAGGTTTAAGGTGCTAGGGAGTAGGTACAGAGATGTCAGGGGTATATTTTTTTTACTCAGAGAGTGGTGAGTGCATGGAATGGGCTGCCGGTGATGGTGATGGAGGCAGATACGATAGGGTTTTTTAAGAGACTTTTAGATAGGTACATGGAGCTTAGAACAATATAGGTAAGCCTAATAATTTCTAAGGTAGGGTCATGGTCGGCACAACTTTGTGGGCCAAGGGGCCTGTGTTGTGCTGTAGGTTTTCTATGTTTCTATACATGAATAACATTACCTTGTCCTGACTGATACTATTGATGGGTCGTTGAAGATGTCTTCAGGGTATGAAGCAATTTGATGTTTCATTTCAAAGGATATGTTGGAGTCTTCTACCAGAGACAGAAAAAAGCTAGAGTGGCACTATGATCACTAAATGCAAAGTGTTCACATAGAGAAGCTTTTGTCACCTGGTCTGTCTCATTCCTTTGATTAAACCCCCCAAATTAAGATGTATCTCACCAATGTAGAGGAGGCCTCATTGGCAGCACTGGACACGATAGGTGACCCCAGCATATTCACAGGTGGTGTTGCCTCACCTGAAAGGACCTTTTGGGGCACTGAATGGAGGTGAGGCCATAGGTAAATGGGCAGGTGCAGGACTTTGGCCATTTGCAGGGATAAGTGCCAGGTGGGAAATTACTTGGGGGGGATAAATAGATGAGCGATCCCTGCAGAAAGTGCAGTGGGGGGTAAATAAGTTTGTGTTTGGTGGTAGGGTTCCTTTGGAGATGGTGTAAGTTGTGGAGAGTGATGTGTTGGATGGAGGCTCTTGTGATGGTAGGTAATGATAAGAAGAACTTGTAGCATTGTTCAGGTGGTGGGAAGTTGGGGTGAATGCTGATGTCTGGGAAATGGAAGAGATGCAGGTGAGGGTAACATCAATGATGGAAGAAGGGAAACCCATTTTTTGAAGGAGGAGGAAATCTCTGATATTATAGCGATGTACTAGATACAGAGCTAGAGACGACACGCAGTCAGTAATCCGTTTCGAGACTAGTTTTTTCAAACTTCGCGGCGCTGGCATTTAATCCCTAGCACCCGCCCTCTCCGGGCAGAAATGACGTCAGAGGTTCATTACCAAAGTCTCCCCCTGCACGCTGGCTTTTGTGAGCCGGTTCGCCTGCGCAGAAAGTGGGTCGCCACATAACCCCCCCAGAACCGGTGATACACCCCCCAATGTCCACAGTCTGGATCAGCCTCTGTTTGGGAGGTCTGCCTCTGCGCCGCGGTGCCTGAACCTGGACCAGCTGCGCCAAGTCCACATGGGCTGGTTTGAGTCGGTCCACCGTGAAAACCTCATCTCTCCCCCAATGTCCAGAATGTACGTGGACCCATTGTTGTTGGTCACCTTGAACGGCCCCTCGTACGCCCACTGTAGCGGTGCCCGGTGTCCGGCCCTTCGTACAAACACAAACTTACAGTCCTGCAGGTCTTTGGGTACATGGGTCGGGGTCCGTCCGTGCTGTGAAGTCGGTACGGGGGCCAGGTTGCCGAGCCTTTTGCATAGTCTGTCCAGGACTGCTGCGGGTTCTTCCTCGTGCCCCCTTGGGGCTGGTATGAACTCCCCTGGGACGACCAGGGGTGCGCCGTATACCAACTCGGCTGACGAGGCGTGCAGATCCTCTTTGGGCACCGTGCGAATTCCAAGCAGGACCCAGGGAAGCTCGTCCACCCAGTTAGGTCCTCTCAGGCGGGCCATGAGAGCCGACTTCAAGTGACGGTGGAAGCGTTCCACTAGTCCGTTTGACTGTGGGTGGTAGGCAGTAGAGTGGTGTAGCTGCTTCCCAACAGGCTGGCCACAGCCGACCACAGGCTGGAGGTGAACTGGGCACCTCTGTCGGAGGTAATGTGGGCCGGTACCCCAAAACGTGCTACCCAGGTTGCAATCAGTGCTCGGGCACAGGAATCAGCAGATGTGTCGGTGAGTGGGACCGCCTCTGGCCACCTCGTGAACTGGTCTACCATAGTTAGGAGGTACCACGCTCCTTGGGACACTGGTAGGGGGCCCACGATATCTACATGAATGTGGTCGAACCTCTGGTGGGTGGGTTTGAACTGCTGCGGCGGGGCTTTAGTGCACCTTGGCTGTTTGGCACTGCGCGCACGTTCTGGCCCATTCACCGACCTAATTGCGAAGTCCGTGCCACGCGAATTTGCTGGAGACCAGCGGGATGGTTGTCCTGATAGATGGGTGTGCCAAACCGTGTATGAAGTCGAAAACTCGCCGCCTCCAGGCTGCAGGGACAATGGGGCGAGGTTGGTCGGTAGCCACGTCGCACAAGAGGGTCCTCTCACCTGGGCCTATGAGAAAGTCTTGCAGCTGCAAACCTGAGACTGCGGTCCTGCAGCTGGGCATCTCATCGTCTGCCTGCTGCGCCTCCGCCAGTGCTGCATAGTCCACCCCCAGGGACAGGGCCTGGACAGCTGGTCTGGAGAGTGCGTCCGCCATGACGTTGTCCTTTCCCGAGACATGCTGGGTGTCCGTCGTGTACTCTGAAATGTAGGACAGATGTCGCTGCTGGCGAGCCGACCAGGGATCGGACACCTTCGTGAACGTGAAGGTCAACGATTTGTGGTCCGTGAATGCGGCGAACCTGCCTTCCAAGAAGTACCTGAAATGCTGGATTGCCAGATACAGTGCCAACAGCTCACCCTCAAAAGCACTGTACTTGAGTTTGGGTGGTCGTAGGTGCTTGCTGAAGAACGCCAGGGGTTGCCAGCGCCCCTCGATGAGCTGCTCCAGCACCCCACCGACTGCTGTGTCGGATGCGTCCACCGTGAGGGCAGTCGGAACGTCCGTTCTGGGGTCCACCAGCATCGCGGCATCTGCCAAGGCTTCCTTGGCTTTAACGAAAGTGTCCGCAGCCTCCTCGTCCCAAGTAATGTCCTTGCCTTTACCCGACATCAGGGTTTGCAAAGGGTGCATGATACGGGCTGCTAAGGGGAGGAAACGGTGGTAGAAGTTCACCATACCAACGAACTCCTGCAGGCCTTTGGTCGAGATGTGGTGCTGAACCCCGTGTCTGGGCATGGTTGCTGTGAACTGCGGTGCCAGAATCGATGGAAAGTCCACCAGGATTCTGGTAAATTCGTTGTCCGACAGAGTGATGGAGTCCAGGTGTGGGGCCGGCAACTTGGCTTCACCCAGGGAGAACGTCTGGAAAGTCTCGGCATGTACCAGTCTTCTCCCCTGCAAGTCGACCAGCAGGCTGTGAGCTCACAAGAAGTCCGCCCCCAGGAGTGGTTGGGCCACCGCGGCCAGTGTGAAGTCCCACATGAACTGGCTGGCGCTGAACTGCAGCTGCACTATGCGGGTGCCATAGGTCTGTATTGTGCTGCCATTTGCGGCCCTCAGGGTGGGTCCTGGCTTCCTGTTGCAGGTGTCGTACCCCGTCGAGGGCAAGACACTGATTTCCGCTCTGGTGTCGACCAAGAATTGGTGTCCCGACTGTTTGTCCCAGATGTACAAGAGGCTGTCCTGGTGGCCAGCCGCCACAGTCATTAGCAGCAGCTGGCCCTGGCCCTTGCAGGGCAGGTGACACCGGCAGGCTTTTGTGCCCCACCACTGGTGGTAGAAACACCACTGTTCACTGACCTCCTCACTCCTACCTCTGTGTTGTGTGCGCCCCCCTGCTGGGCCTGGTCTGGTCCACTGTTGGGCGCATGGTCTGGTAATCTGACCGACGAATGCCATGCTCTCCCCCTTGGCTTTCCATAGCACGACTGCCCGGGCCGCCACCTTCCGTGGGTCGCTGAAATCTGCCAGCAGCAGATGTATGTCCTCGGGCAGTTGCTCTAGGAACGCTTGCTGGAACATGAGGCAGGGCTTGTGTTCGTCAGCCAGGGCCAGCATCTCGTTCATCAATGCTGACGGCTGTCTGTCTCCCAAACTCTCCAGGTGAAGCAGGCGGGCACCCCGCTCACGCCATGAGAGGCCAAAGGTCCCAATGAGCAGCGCTTTGAATGCTTCATATTTGTCTTCTTCCGGGGGCGACTGTATGAAATCTGCAACCTGGGCGGTAGTCTCCTGGTCAAGGGCGCTCACCATGTGGGAGTAACGCGTGGAATCAGAGGATATCTGCCGAATCTGGAACTGGGCTTCTGCCTGGCTAAACCACACGCGTGGTCTCAGTGCCCAGAAAGTCGGCAGTTTTAGCAAAACTGCGTGAACAGATGAAGTGTCGGTCATGTTTGGTCCAAATCCTGTCTGGATCGTTGGAGTCACCAAAGTAGCGATGTACTACATTCAGAGCTAGAGACGACACGCAGTCAGTAAGCCATTTTGAGACTAATTTTATCAAACTTCGCGGCGCTGGCATTTAATCCCTAGCGCCCACCCTCTCCGGGCAGAAATGAGGTCAGAGGTGCATTACCAAAGTCTCCCCCTGCGCGCTGGCTATTTGTGAGCCGGTTCGCGTGTGCAGAAAGTGGGTCGCCACAATATCCTGAAAAGGAAGGCCATTTCCTTGGAACAGATGTGGTGAAGATGAAGGAACTGAGAAAAGGGTATAGAACTTTTACAGGAGACAGGGTGGGAAGAGGTTATAACCAAGGTCACACCTTTCTTATTCCTCAGTACTAACCATAAAGCCTCACTAGGTGACTTCTCCAGTCTGACCAGGCCGGGCACTGGCATGATACTTTCCCTGACTAGTAATACCACCTTTCCCCCTTTATTCCCTCCCACTCTGTCACATTTAAGACAACAGGACCCCAGAGCACCGAGCTGCCAGTTCTGCCCCTCCTGCAACCAAATCTCACTAATAGCTACAATATCATAATTCCATATGTTGATCCATGCCCTACGCCCACTTTTTACAATACTCCTTGCACTGAAATGTAAGCAGCTCAGAACATTAGTCCCACTATGCTTGGCATTTTGATTCCTGACTTTGTATGTAGGTTTAACAACATCTTTCTCCACAACCACTCCACTCCATTCTGGCACTTTGGTTCCTATCCCCCAGCTACTTTATTTTTAACCACCTCACTCCCCCATGCAGCACTAGTAAATGTGCACCATAACCTCTGGCTCCCCTCACACTTAAGAATGCTGTGGACTCAATCTAAGATGTTCTTAGCCCTGACAGATGGGAGGCTGAAAACCATCTGGAAATATCGTTACCATTCACAGAACATCCTTTCTGTTCCGTTAGTGAACAAATGCCCTATCACTACAGCTCGCCTCTTTTCCCCACTACCACCTTCCCGTCTGAGCCACAGAGCCAGACTCAGTGTCAGAGTCCTAACTGCTGTGGCTTTCTTCTGTTAGGTCATCCCCTCCAATAGTATCCCAGAGATATTCCTGTTGAGGAGAATTCCTGCACTGGCTGCCTATCTCCTTGCTTCCTCCTGATGGTCACCCAGTTATGTATGCCTGCACTTTGGGTGTAACTACCTCCCTGTAACATAGAAACATAGAAAATAAGTGCAGGAGTAGGCCATTCGGCCCTTTGAGCCTGCACTGCCATTCAGTATGATCATGGCTGATCAATCCAACTCAGAACCCTGTACCTGCTTTCTCTCCATAACCCCTGATCCCTTTAGCCACAAGGACCATATCCAATTTCCTCTTAAATATAGCCAATGAACCGGCCTCAACTGTTTCCTGTGGCAGAGAATTCCACAGATTCACCACTCTCTGTGTGAAGAAGTTTTTCCTCATCTCGGTCCTAAAAGGCTTTCCCTTTATCCTTAAACTGTGACCCCTCGTTCTGGACTTCCCCAACATCGGAAACAATCTTCCTGCATCTAGTCTGTCCAATCCTTTTAGAATTTTATACGTTTCAATAAGATCCCCCCTCAATCTTCTAAATTCCAGTGAGTATAAGCCTAGTCGATCCAGTCTTTCTTCATATGAAAGTCCTGCCATCCCAGGAATCAATCTGGTGAACCTCCTTTGTACTCTCTCTATGGCAAGAATGTCATTCCTCAGATTAGGGGACCAAAACTGCACACAATATTCTAGGTGCGGTCTCACCAAGGCCTTGTACAACTGCAGTAAAACCTCCCTGCTCCTGTACTCAAATCCTTTTGCTATGAATGCCAACATACCATTTGCCTTTTTCACCGCCTGCTGTACCTGCATGCCCACCTTCAATGACTGGTGTATAATGACACCCAGGTCTCGTTGCATCTCCCCTTTTCCTAATCGGCCACCATTCAGATAATAATCTGTTTTCCTGTTGTTGCAACCAAAGTGGATAACCTCACATTTATCCACATTAAATTGCATCTGCCATGAATTTGCCCACTCACCTAACCTAACCAAGTCACCGTGCATCCTCTTAGCATCCTCCTCACAGCTAACACCACTGCCCAGCTTCGTGTCATTCGCAAACTTGGAAATGCTGCATTTAATTCCCTCATCTAAATCATTAATATATATTGTAAACAACTGGGGTCCCAGCACTGAGCCTTGCGGTACCCCACTAGTCACTGCCTGCCATTCTGAAAAGGTCCCGTTTACTCCCACTCTTTGCTTCCTGTCTGCCAACCAATTCTCTATCCACATCAATATCATACCCCCAATACCGTGTGCTTTAAGTTTGCACACTAATCTCCTGTGTGGGACCTTGTCAGAAAGCCTTTTGGAAATCTAAATATACCACATCCACTGGCTCTCCCCCATCCACTCTACTAGTTACATCTTCAAAAAATTTTATAAGATTCGTCAGACATGATTTTCCTTTCACAAATCCATGCTGACTTTGTCCGATGATTTCACTTCTTTCCAAATGTGCTGTTATCACATCTTTGATAACCGACTCTAGCATTTTCCCCACCACCGATGTCAGACTCACCAGTCTATAATTCCCCGGTTTTTTTCTGTATGTCCAGTCTGTCAAACCCTCAGCTCTCCGTATGATCTGCAGTTCATCCAGTTCCAACTCTTTAACACAGTCTGCTAGAAGCTGCAGCTCGATGCACTTCTTGCAGATGTAGTTGTCAGGACCACTGGAGATCTCTTTGGCATATCCCATATCCACTATCCTGCCTGTATCCCCACTGCTCTAAATGTGCAATAAGAATGAAAGAATAAATAACAAAAAAAAATCTACCTCTGGCCTATGCCTGTCCTTGACAAAGCTTCGATGAGCTAAAGTCTCAACTTCCCATTGTAACAGTAGCCTACTCACACAACAGCCGCTCTCCTTAAACCTAACTTCTTTTTCTTGGACCTTGCCAGTGCCTAATTATGTGTAATTCAATGTCTCGAACTGTGGAGCGCTTAATGTGCTAAGTGCCCCCAATCACTCTCTTCCTCTAGTCTAGGCAATCTGTTTCTGTAAAACTATAAAACTCTTCTCTCCCTCTGTGCAATCAGATGTCTCTTTTGGAACGGTGGCATGCAAAATATATCGACTGCCCTGCTTCTGTTAACTTCTTTCTCCCTCTGCACAATCTGATGTTTCCTTGGGAACTGTGATGCACAAATTTTTGTTGTGGAGTTGATGAAACTGCGGGGGAGGGGAGAACAAAATGTGATTGGTATAGGTTTAGTGTAAATGGCTATGACTCTAGGTTTTGAATATCTTTTTTTCTGAATGCTGGATTATGGTTTAGCTCATCTACATGAAACACTGTCGTAGAAAGCAGCATCCATCAACAGGGACCCTCACTACCTAGAACATGCTTTCTTCTCGCTACTGTCATCAGGAAGAAGGTACAAGAGCCTCAGGACTCTGACCATCAGGTTCAGGAACAGTTATTACCCCTCAAACATTAGGCTCTCAAACCAAAGGAGATAACTTCATTCAGCTTCACTTGCCTCATTGTTGAAATGTTCCCGCCACCTATGAACTCACTTTCAAGTACTCTCCATCTCACGTTCTCAATATTTATTATTATTATTATTTCTTTTTGTATTTGCACAGTTTGTTGTATTCTGCACTTCAGTTGCACATCCCAGTTGGTGCGGGTCTTCATTGATTTTGCTATAGTTACTAATCTATTGAAATATACTCAGGGTTGTTTTTGGTGACATATATGTCCTTGATAATAAAATTTACTTCAAACTTTAGCCAACTGTTAAAGTTTTCTCCTTAACAAGATTTGCATTGGCTAATCTGTATAATTACATTGAATGATGCTTGTATCCAGTGATGCCTTGCCATTATGGATCAGATAGTGTATTGCCACTGGCAGTTCTGGAAGAGTTACATAGAAACATGGAAAACTTACAGCACAATACAGGCCCTTTGGCCCACAACACTGTGCCGAACATGTTCCTACCTTAGAACTACCTAGGCTTTACCCATAGCCTTCTATTTTTCTAAGCTCCATGTATCCATCCAGGAGTCTCATAAAAGACCCTATCATTTCCTCCACCACAATTGCCATCAGCAGCCTATTCCACGCACTCACCACTCCCTTTGTAAAAAAAAAACTTACCCCTGACATCTCCTCTGTACCTACTCCCAAGCACCTTAAAACTATGCCTTCTAGTGCTAGCCATTTCAGCCCTGGGGAAAAGCCTCTGACTATCCACACGATTAATGCCTCTGGTTATCTTGTACACCTCAGTCAGGTCCCCTCTCATCCTCCATTGCTGCAAGGAGAAAAGACAGAGTTCACTCAACCTATTCTCATAAGGCATGCTCCCCAATCCAGGCAACATCCTTGTGGACCTCCTCTGCACCCTTTCTATGATTTCGACATCCTTCCTGTAGTGAGGCGACCAGAATTGAGCACAGTACTCCAAGTGGGGTCTGACCAGTATTCTATATAGCTGCAACATTACCTCTCGGCTCTTAAACTCAATCCCACGATTGATGAAGGCCAGTACACTGTATGCCTTCTTAACCACAGAGTCAATCTGTGTAGCTGCATTGAGCATCCTTTGGACTTGGAGCTCAAGATCCCTCTGATTCTCCACACTGCCAAGAGTCTTACCATTAATGCTATATTACCAAAATGAACCATCTCACAGTTATCTGGGTTGAACTCCATTTGCCACTTCTCAGCCTAGTTTTGCATCCTGTCAATGTCCCGTTGTAACCTCGGACAGCCCGCAACACCCCCAACCTTGGTGTCATCAGCAAATTTACTAACCCATCCCTCCACTTCCTCCTCCAGGTCATTTATAAAAATCACAAAGAGTAGGGGTCCCAGAACAGGTCCCTGAGGCACACCACTGGTCACTGGCCTCCATGCAGGATATGATTCATCTAAAACCTTTCTTTGCCTTCTAGGGGCAAGCCAGTTCTGGATCCACAAAGCAATGTCTCCTTGCATCCCATGTCTCCTTACTTTCTCAATAAGCCTTGCATGAGGTACCTTATTAATAGCTTGGCTAAAATCCATATGCACTACATCTAGAGCTGTACCTTCATCAATGTGTTTAGTCACATCCTCCTCAAAAAATTCAATCAGGCTAGTAAGGCAGGACCTGCCTTTGACAAAGCCATGCTGACTATACACAATCGTGTTATACCTCTCTAAATGTTCATAAATCTTGCCTGTCATGATCTTCTCCATCAACTTAACAACTACTGTACTAAGACTCACTGGCCTATAATTACCTGGGCTATCCCTACTCCCTTTCTTGAATAAGGAAACAACATCAACAACCCCCCAATCCTCTGGAACCTTCCTGTTCTCATTGACGATGCATAGATCATTGCCAGAGGCTCAGCAATCTTCTCCCTTACCTCCCACAGTAGCCTGGGGTACCTCCCGTCCCGTCCGGTCCCGGTGACATCCAACATCAATCATTCTTTTAATGCCTGTACATGTCTGAATACTGTACATATTCAATTTAAATATTTTATATATTAATTTGCAATTTCTCTTCTGAAGTCATGGTTGCAATTTTAGCAAGCCTCCACTTTCCAGTGTTGGTCCTCAGCCTGCCTTAACTTGGTGTGATGTCCCTTGGTATTCTGGTTTTCCACACCTGCTGGGACAGCCTGAAAAACATGAGGGTCTGCGATTGATATGCTGATGCTGTTTTTAACACTGAAGCTTATTGCTTCTTTTCTTGGGTTCTGCTAATATGCTTCAATGAACTTCCCGAAGGGGCTGCTTTGCAAGGAATCCTGCCTGCCAAAACTTCGCTTGCAGAAGTATTTGTGTTCTTCCAAACCCACCCCCCCCCCCCCACTCAATGAAGAGTAAACCAGGAGAATTGCTTCCCATTGTATAATGTCCTACTTACTTGCCAAATAAAAGAAGGTTATAAAATTCTGTATCATGCCAAGTTACCAACAACGAACGCTGGATCATGACATTGTGTGATCATCTAAAATGGATGCAAATGTTTTGCTTTATACCACTTTCATGCTGACAAGTTGAAATAGAAAGGAATGTGACCATGCTGTCCTACTGTTGCTCACTTTGTACTGTTGCACAAAATGTAGCAGTTGAAGAAGGCAGCTCACGGGCACCTTCTTGAGGCATTTGGAATAAGCAATTAAATACTGGCCCACCCTGTCAAACCCACATCTCTTGAATAAATTAAAAGAAAGTTTGATGCCTCTTAGCATCTTGCTGAATTGGTTGTTAATTTTATGTACGTGCAGGGGTGACATCACTTATCTCCTGGTATTTGATTGTCCTACCAGATGTATGTCACCCAAGGTGGTATGCTAACATAAATCCCAACAGTCTTGCTCCTCCACATCCCCGTTAAGGCTTGAAGTCAGTCATTGGAAGAGTTGATAATGAGTATTTATCATTAGATTTAAGAGGTGGATGAAACTAGGATTCTGCATAGTTCAAGTCAAGTCACTTTTTATTGTCATTTCAACCATAACTGCTAGTACAGTACATAGTAAAAATGAGACAACGTTTTTCAGGACCACGGTGTCATATGACACACTACAAAAACTAGACTGAACTACGTTTAAAAAAAAACAACACAGAAAAAAAACACTAGACTACAGACCTACCCAAGACTGCATAAAGTGCACAAAACAGTGCAGGCATTACAATAAATAATAGACAAGACAATAGGGCAGTAAGGTGTCAGTCCAGGCTCTGGGTATTGAGGAGTATGATAGCTTGGGGGAAGAAACTGTTACTAAATAGGCTGGTCATGAGAGCCAAAGTGCTTCAGTGCCTTTTCCCAGGTGGCAGGAGGGAGAAGAGTTTGTATGAGGGGTGTGTGGGGTCCTTCATAATGCTGTTTGCTTTGCGGATGCAGTGTGTAGTGTATATGTCTGTAATAGCAGGAAGAGAGACCCCGATGATCTTCTCAGCTGACCTCACTATCCGCTGCAAGGTCTTGCGATCTGAGATGGTGCAATTTCTGAACCAGGCAGTGATGCAGCTGCTCAGGATGGTCTCAATACAGCCCCTGTAGAATGTGATGAGGATGGGGGTGGGAGATGGACTTTCCTCAGCCTTCGCAGAAAGTAGAGATGCTGCTGGGCTTTCTTTGCAATGGAGCTGATGTTGAGGGACCAGGTTAGATTCTCCGCCAGGTGAGCACCAAGAAATTTGGTGCTCTTAACGATCTTTACTGAGCCGTTGATGTTCAGCGGGGAGTGGTCCCTCTGTGCCCTCCTGAAGTCAACAACCATCTCTTTTGTTTTGTTCACATTCAGAGACAGGTTGTTGGTTTTGCACCAGTCCGTTAGCCGCTGCACCTCCTCTCTGTATGCTGACTCATTGTTCTTGCTGATGAGACCCACCACAGTCGTATCATCAGTGAACTTGATGTGGTTTAACTGTGTGTTGCAGCACAGTCATGGGTCAGCAGAATGAACAGCAGTGGTCTGAGCACACAGCCCTGGGGGGCCCCTGTGCTCAGTGTGATGGTGCCGGAGATGCTGCTCCTGATCCGGACTGACTGAGGTCTCCCAGTCAGGAAGTCTAGAATCCAGTTGCAGAGGGAGGTGTTCAGGCCCAGTAGGCTCAGCTTTCCAATCAGTTTCTGAGGAATGATTGTGTTGAATGCTGAACTGAAGTCTATGAACAGCATTCGAACGTACATGTCTTTTTTTGTCCAGGTGGGTTAGGGCCAGGTGGAGGGTGATGGCAATGACGTCGTCTTTTGAGTGGTTAGGACGGTACGCAAACTGCAGGGGGTCCAGTGAGGGGGGCAGTAGGGTCTTGATATGCCTCATGACGAGCCTCGCGAAACACTTCATGATGATGGATGTGAATGCAACGGGTATTCATTTAGGCAGGACACTGAAGACTTTTTTGGCATGGGGACAATGGTGGTGGCCTTGAAGCACGTTGGACCAGTGGTGCTGCTCAGGGAGATGTTGAAGATATCAGTGAGAACATCTGCTAGCTGGTCTGCACATCCTCTGAGCACTCTACCAGGGATGTTGTCTGGTCCAGCAGCCTTCCGTGGGTTGACCCTGCACAGGGTTCTTCTCACATCGGCCACAGTGAGACACAGCACCTGGTCATTTGTAGGAGGGTGGTCTTCCTCACCGCCACATCATTTTCCGCCTCAAAATGGGTGTAGAAGTTATTCAGCGCATCTGGGAAGGAGGCATCACCCGCACA